>NW_027254279.1:0-300000 GCF_044704955.1 Pristiophorus japonicus
GTCACTGAGAGACAGAATCCTCGCTCTGTCACTGAGACAGATACCTCGCTCTCTCACTGAGTCAAAAACCTCGCTCTGTCACTGAGACAGAAACCTCGCTCTGTCACTGAGAGACAGAAACTTCGCTCTGTCACTGAGACAGAAACCTCGCTCTGTCACTGAGACACAGAAACCTCGCTCTGTCACTGAGACAGAAACCTCGCTCTGTCACTGAGAGACAGAAACCTCGCTCTGTCACTGAGAGACAGAAACCTCGCTCTGCCACTGAGACAGAAACCTCGCTCTGTCACTGAGAGACAGAAACCTCGCTCTGTCACTGAGACAGAAACCTCGCTCTGTCACTGAGACAGAAACCTCGCTCTGCCACTGAGAGACAGAAACCTCGCTCTGTCACTGAGAGACAGAAACCTCGCTCTGTCACTGAGAGACAGAAACCTCGCTCAGTCACTGAGAGACAGAAACCTCGCTCTGTCACTGAGACAGAAACCTCGCTCTGTCACTGAGAGACAGAAACCTCGCTCTGTCACTGAGACAGAAACCTCGCTCTGTAACTCAGAGACAGAAACCTCGCTCTGTCACTGAGAGACAGAAACCTCGCTCTGTCACTGAGACAGAAACCTCGCTCTGTCACTGAGACAGAAACCTCGCTCAGTCACTGAGAGACAGAAACCTCGCTCTGTCACTGAGAGACAGAAACCCTGCTCTGTCACTGAGAGACAGAAACCTCGCTCTGTCACTGAGAGACAGAAACTTCGCTCTGTCACTGAAAGACAGAAACCTCGCTCTGTCACTGAGAGACAGAAACCTCGCTCTGTCACTGAGACAGAAACCTCGTGCTGTCACTGAGAGACAGAAACCTCGCTCTGTCACTAAGAGACAGAAACCTCGCTCTGTCACTGAGACAGAAACCTCGCTCTGTCACCGAGAGACAGAAACCTCGCTCTGTCACTGAGAGTCAGAAACCTCGCTCTGCCACTGAGACAGAAACCTCGCTCTGTCACTGAGAGGCAGAAACCTCGCTCTGTCACTGAGACAGAAACCTCGCTCTGTCACTGAGACAGAAACCTCGCTCTGCCACTGAGAGACAGAAACCTCGCTCTGTCACTGAGAGACAGAAACCTCGCTCTGCCACTGAGAGACAGAAACCTCGCTCTGTCACTGAGAGACAGAAACCTCGCTCTGTCACTGAGAGACAGAAACATCGCTCTGTCACTGAGACAGAAACCTCGCTCTGTCACTGAGAGACAGAAACCTCGCTCTGTCACTGAGACAGAAACCTCGCTCTGTCACTGAGAGACAGAAACCTCGCTCTGTCACTGAGAGACAGAAACCTCGCTCTGTCACTGAGACAGAAACCTCGCTCTGTCACTGAGAGACAGAAACCTCGCTCTGTCACTGAGACAGAAACCTCGCTCTGTCACTGAGAGACAGAAACCTCGCTCTGTCACTGAGAGACAGATACCTCGCTCTGTCACTGAGACAGAAACCTCGCTCTGTCACTGAGAGACAGAAACCTCGCTCTGTCACTGAGAGACAGAAACCTCGCTCTGTCACTGAGAGACAGAATCCTTGCTCTGTCACTGAGACAGATACCTCGCTCTCTCACTGAGTCAAAAACCTCGCTCTGTCACTGAGACAGAAACCTCGCTCTGTCACTGAGAGACAGAAACCTCGCTCTGTCACTGAGACAGAAACCTCGCTCTGTCACTGAGACACAGAAACCTCGCTCTGTCACTGAGACAGAAACCTCGCTCTGTCACTGAGAGACTGAAAACTCGCTCTGTCACTGAGACAGAAACCTCGCTCTGTCACTGAGAGACAGAAACCTCGCTCTGTCACTGAGACAGAAACCTCGCTCTGTAACTCAGAGACAGAAACCTCGCTCTGTCACTCAGAGACAGAAACCTCGCTCTGTCACTGAGACAGAAACCTCGCTCTGTCACTGAGACAGAAACTTCGCTCTGTCACTGGGACAGAAACCTCGCTCTGTCACTGAGGCAGATACCTCGCTCTGTCACTGAGAGACAGAAACCACTCTCTGTCACTGAGAGACAGAAACCTCGCTCTGTCACTGAGACAGAAACCTCGCACTGTCACTGAGAGACAGAAACCTCGCTCTGTCACTGAGACAGAAACCTCGCTCTGTCACTGAGAGACAGAAAACTCGCTCTGTCACTGAGACAGAAACCTCGCTCTGTCACTGAGAGACAGAAACCTCGCTCTGTCACTGAGAGACAGAAACCTCGCTCTGTCACTGAGAGACAGAAACCTCGCTCTGTCTCTGAGAGACAGAAACCTCGCTCTGTCACTGAGACAGAAACCTCGCTCTGTAACTCAGAGACAGAAACCTCGCTCTGTCACTGAGAGACAGAAACCTCGCTCTGTCACTGAGACAGAAACCTCGCTCTGTCACTGAGAGACAGAAACCTTGCTCTGTCACTGAGACAGAAACCTCGCTCTGTCACTGAGACAGAAACCTCGCTCTGTCACTGAGAGACAGAAACCTCGCTCAGTCACTGAGAGACAGAAACCTCGCTCTGTCACTGAGACAGAAACCTTGCTCTGTCACTGAGAGACAGAAACCACTCTCTGTCACTGAGAGACAGAAACGTCGCTCTGTCATTGAGAGACAGAAACCTCGCTCTGTCACTGAGAGACAGAAACCTCGCTCTGTCATTGAGAGACAGAAACCTCGCTCTGTCACTGGGAGACAGAAACCTCGCTCTGTCACTCAGAGACAGAAACCTCGCTCTGTCACTGAGACAGAAACCTCGCTCTGTCACTGAGACAGAAACCTCGCTCTGTCACTCAGAGACAGAAACCTCGCTCTGTCACTGAGACAGAAACCTCGATCTGTCACTGAGACAGAAACTTCGCTCTGTCACTGAGACAGAAACCTCGCTCTGTCACTGAGAGACAGAAACCTCGCTCTGTCACTGAGAGACAGAAACCTCGCTCTGTCACTGAGAGACAGAAACCTCGCTCTGTCACTGAGACAGAAACCTCGCTCTGTCATTGAGAGACAGAAACCTCGCTCTGTCACTGCGAGACAGAAACCTCGCTCTGTCACTGAGAGACAGAAACCTCGCTCTGTCACTGAGAAACAGAAACCTCGCTCTGTCACTGAGACAGAAACCTCGCTCTGTCACTGAGAGACAGAAACCTCGCTCTGTCACTGAGAGACAGAAACCACTCTCTGTCACTGAGAGACAGAAACCTCGCTCTGTCACTGAGACAGAAACCTCGCTCTGTCACTGAGAGACAGAAACCTCGCTCTGTCACTGAGACAGAAACCTCGCTCTGTCACTGAGAGACAGAAAACTCGCTCTGTCACTGAGACAGAAACCTCGCTCTGTCACTGAGAGACAGAAACCTCGCTCTGTCACTGAGAGACAGAAACATCGCTCTGTCACTGAGAGACAGAAACCTCGCTCTGTCACTGAGAGACAGAAACCTCGCTCTGTCACTGAGAGACAGAAACCTCGCTCTGTCACTGAGACAGAAACCTCGCTCTGTAACTCAGAGACAGAAACCTCGCTCTGTCACTGAGAGACAGAAACCTCGCTCTGTCACTGAGACAGAAACCTCGCTCTGTGACTGAGAGACAGAAACCTCGCTCTGTCACTGAGAGACAGAAACCTCGCTCTGTCACTGAGAGACAGAAACCTCGCTCTGTCCCTGAGACAGAAACCTCGCTCTGTAACTCAGAGACAGAAACCTCGCTCTGTCACTCAGAGACAGAAACCTCGCTCTGTCACTGTGACAGAAACCTCGCTCTGTCACTGAGACAGAAACTTCGCTCTGTCACTGAGACAGAAACCTCGCTCTGTCACTGAGAGACAGAAACCTCGCTCTGTCACTGAGACAGAAACCTCGCTCTGTCACTGAGAGACAGAAACCTCGCTCTGTCACTGAGACAGAAACCTCGCTCTGTCACTGAGAGACAGAAAACTCGCTCTGTCACTGAGACAGAAACCTCGCTCTGTCACTGAGAGACAGAAACCTCGCTCTGTCACTGAGACAGAAACCTCGCTCTGTCACTGAGACAGAAACCTCGCTCTGTCACTGAGACAGAAACTTCGCTCTGTCACTGAGACAGAAACCTCGCTCTGTCACTGAGAGACAGAAACCTCGCTCTGTCACTGAGAGACAGAAACCTCGCTCTGTCACTGAGACAGAAACCTCGCTCTGTCACTGAGAGACAGAAAACTCGCTCTGTCACTGAGACAGAAACCTCGCTCTGTCACTGAGAGACAGAAACCTCGCTCTGTCACTGAGAGACAGAAACATCGCTCTGTCACTGAGAGACAGAAACCTCGCTCTGTCACTGAGAGACAGAAACCTCGCTCTGTCACTGAGAGACAGAAACCTCGCTCTGTCACTGAGACAGAAACCTCGCTCTGTAACTCAGAGACAGAAACCTCGCTCTGTCACTGAGAGACAGAAACCTCGCTCTGTCACTGAGACAGAAACCTCGCTCTGTGACTGAGAGACAGAAACCTCGCTCTGTCACTGAGAGACAGAAACCTCGCTCTGTCACTGAGAGACAGAAACCTCGCTCTGTCCCTGAGACAGAAACCTCGCTCTGTAACTCAGAGACAGAAACCTCGCTCTGTCACTCAGAGACAGAAACCTCGCTCTGTCACTGTGACAGAAACCTCGCTCTGTCACTGAGACAGAAACTTCGCTCTGTCACTGAGACAGAAACCTCGCTCTGTCACTGAGAGACAGAAACCTCGCTCTGTCACTGAGAGACAGAAACCTCGCTCTGTCACTATGAGACAGAAACCTCGCTCTGTCACTGAGACAGAAACCTCGCTCTGTCATTGATAGACAGAAACCTCGCTCTGTCACTGAGACAGAAACCTCGCTCTGTCACTGAGAGACAGAAACCTCGCTCTGTCACTGAGACAGAAACCATTCTCTGTCACTGAGAGACAGAAACCTCGCTCTGTCACTGAGACAGAAACCTCGCTCTGTCACTGAGAGACAGAAACCTCGCTCTGTCACTGAGACAGAAACCTCGCTCTGTCACTGAGAGACAGAAAACTCGCTCTGTCACTGAGACAGAAACCTCGCTCTGTCACTGAGAGACAGAAACCTCGCTCTGTCACTGAGACAGAAACCTCGCTCTGTCACTGAGACAGAAACCTCGCTCTGTCACTGAGACAGAAACTTCGCTCTGTCACTGAGACAGAAACCTCGCTCTGTCACTGAGAGACAGAAACCTCGCTCTGTCACTGAGAGACAGAAACCTCGCTCTGTCACTGAGACAGAAACCACTCTCTGTCACTGAGAGACAGAAACCTCGCTCTGTCACTGAGACAGAAACCTCGCACTGTCACTGAGAGACAGAAACCTCGCTCTGTCACTGAGACAGAAACCTCGCTCTGTCACTGAGAGACAGAAAACTCGCTCTGTCACTGAGACAGAAACCTCGCTCTGTCACTGAGAGACAGAAACCTCGCTCTGTCACTGAGAGACAGAAACCTCGCTCTGTCACTGAGAGAGAGAAACCTCGCTCTGTCACTGAGAGACAGAAACCTCGCTCTGTAACTCAGAGACAGAAACCTCGCTCTGTCACTGAGAGACAGAAACCTCGCTCTGTCACTGAGACAGAAACCTCGCTCTGTGACTGAGAGACAGAAACCTCGCTCTGTCACTGAGACAGAAACCTCGCTCTGTCACTGAGAGACAGAAACCTTGCTCTGTCACTGAGACAGAAACCTCGCTCTGTCACTGAGACAGAAACCTCGCTCTGTCACTGAGAGACAGAAACCTCGCTCTGTCATTGAGAGACAGAAACCTCGCTCTGTCACTGAGAGACAGAAACCTCGCTCTGTCATTGAGAGACAGAAACCTCGCTCAGGCACTGAGAGACAGAAACCTCGCTCTGTCACTGAGACAGAAACCTCGCTCTGTCACTGAGAGACAGAAACCTCGCTCTGTCACTGAGACAGAAACCTCGCTCTGTCACTGAGAGACAGAAACCTCGCTCTGTCACTGAGAGACAGAAACCTCGCTCTCTCACTGAGAGACAGAAACCTCGCTCTGTCACTGAGAGACAGAAACCTCGCTCTGTCACTGAGACAGAAAACTCGCTCTGTCACTGAAAGACAGAAACCTCGCTCTGTCACTGAGTGACAGAAACGTCGCTCTGTCACTGAGAGACAGAAACCTCGCTCTGTCACTGAGAGACAGAAACCTCGCTCTGCCACTGAGACAGAAACCTCGCTCTGTCACTGGGAGACAGAAACCTCGCTCTGTCACTGAGGCAGATACCTCGCTCTGTCACTGAGTCAAAAACCTCGCTCTGTCACTGAGACAGAAACCTCGCTCTGTCACTGAGACAGAAACCTCGCTCTGTCACTGAGAGACAGAAACCTCGCTCTGTCACTGAGACAGAAACCTCGCTCTGTCACTGAGGGACTGAAAACTCGCTCTGTCACTGAGAGACAGAAACCTCGCTCTGTAACTCAGAGACAGAAACCTCGCTCTGTCACTCAGAGACAGAAACCTCGCTCTGTCACTGAGACAGAAACCTCGCTCTGTCACTGAGACAGAAACTTCGCTCTGTCACTGTGACAGAAACCTCGCTCTGTCACTGAGAGACAGAAACCTCGCTCTGTCACTGAGAGACAGAAACCTCGCTCTGTCACTGAGAAACAGAAACCTCGCTCTGTCACTGAGACAGAAACCTCGCTCTGTCACTGAGAGACAGAAACCTCGCTCTGTCACTGAGAGACAGAAACCACTCTCTGTCACTGAGAGACAGAAACCTCGCTCTGTCACTGAGACAGAAACCTCGCTCTGTCACTGAGAGACAGAAACCTCGCTCTGTCACTGAGACAGAAACCTCGCTCTGTCACTGAGAGACAGAAAACTCGCTCTGTCACTGAGACAGAAACCTCGCTCTGTCACTGAGAGACAGAAACCTCGCTCTGTCACTGAGAGACAGAAACATCGCTCTGTCACTGAGACAGAAACTTCGCTCTGTCACTGAGTCAAAAACCTCGCTCTGTCACTGAGACAGAAACCTCGCTCTGTCACTGAGACAGAAACCTCGCTCTGTCACTGAGAGACAGAAACCTCGCTCTGTCACTGAGACAGAAACCTCGCTCTGTCACTGAGAGACAGAAACCTCGCTCTGTCACTGAGAGACAGAAACCTCGCTCTGTCACTGAGACAGAAACCTCGCTCTGTCACTGAGAGACAGAAACCTCGCTCTCTCACTGAGACAGAAACCTCGCTCTGTCACTGAGAGACAGAAACCTCGCTCTGTCACTGAGACAGAAACCATTCTCTGTCACTGAGAGACAGAAACCTCGCTCTGTCACTGAGACAGAAACCTCGCTCTGTCACTGAGAGACAGAAACCTCGCTCTGTCACTGAGACAGAAACCTCGCTCTGTCACTGAGAGACAGAAAACTCGCTCTGTCACTGAGACAGAAACCTCGCTCTGTCACTGAGAGACAGAAACCTCGCTCTGTCACTGAGACATAAACCTCGCTCTGTCACTGAGACAGAAACCTCGCTCTGTCACTGAGACAGAAACTTCGCTCTGTCACTGAGACAGAAACCTCGCTCTGTCACTGAGAGACAGAAACCTCGCTCTGTCACTGAGAGACAGAAACCTCGCTCTGTCACTGAGACAGAAACCACTCTCTGTCACTGAGAGACAGAAACCTCGCTCTGTCACTGAGACAGAAACCTCGCACTGTCACTGAGAGACAGAAACCTCGCTCTGTCACTGAGACAGAAACCTCGCTCTGTCACTGAGAGACAGAAAACTCGCTCTGTCACTGAGACAGAAACCTCGCTCTGTCACTGAGAGACAGAAACCTCGCTCTGTCACTGAGAGACAGAAACCTCGCTCTGTCACTGAGAGAGAGAAACCTCGCTCTGTCACTGAGAGACAGAAACCTCGCTCTGTAACTCAGAGACAGAAACCTCGCTCTGTCACTGAGAGACAGAAACCTCGCTCTGTCACTGAGACAGAAACCTCGCTCTGTGACTGAGAGACAGAAACCTCGCTCTGTCACTGAGACAGAAACCTCGCTCTGTCACTGAGAGACAGAAACCTTGCTCTGTCACTGAGACAGAAACCTCGCTCTGTCACTGAGACAGAAACCTCGCTCTGTCACTGAGAGACAGAAACCTCGCTCTGTCATTGAGAGACAGAAACCTCGCTCTGTCACTGAGAGACAGAAACCTCGCTCTGTCATTGAGAGACAGAAACCTCGCTCAGGCACTGAGAGACAGAAACCTCGCTCTGTCACTGAGACAGAAACCTCGCTCTGTCACTGAGAGACAGAAACCTCGCTCTGTCACTGAGACAGAAACCTCGCTCTGTCACTGAGAGACAGAAACCTCGCTCTGTCACTGAGAGACAGAAACCTCGCTCTCTCACTGAGAGACAGAAACCTCGCTCTGTCACTGAGAGACAGAAACCTCGCTCTGTCACTGAGACAGAAAACTCGCTCTGTCACTGAAAGACAGAAACCTCGCTCTGTCACTGAGTGACAGAAACGTCGCCCTGTCACTGAGAGACAGAAACCTCGCTCTGTCACTGAGAGACAGAAACCTCGCTCTGCCACTGAGACAGAAACCTCGCTCTGTCACTGGGAGACAGAAACCTCGCTCTGTCACTGAGGCAGATACCTCGCTCTGTCACTGAGTCAAAAACCTCGCTCTGTCACTGAGACAGAAACCTCGCTCTGTCACTGAGACAGAAACCTCGCTCTGTCACTGAGAGACAGAAACCTCGCTCTGTCACTGAGACAGAAACCTCGCTCTGTCACTGAGGGACTGAAAACTCGCTCTGTCACTGAGAGACAGAAACCTCGCTCTGTAACTCAGAGACAGAAACCTCGCTCTGTCACTCAGAGACAGAAACCTCGCTCTGTCACTGAGACAGAAACCTCGCTCTGTCACTGAGACAGAAACTTCGCTCTGTCACTGTGACAGAAACCTCGCTCTGTCACTGAGAGACAGAAACCTCGCTCTGTCACTGAGAGACAGAAACCTCGCTCTGTCACTGAGAAACAGAAACCTCGCTCTGTCACTGAGACAGAAACCTCGCTCTGTCACTGAGAGACAGAAACCTCGCTCTGTCACTGAGAGACAGAAACCACTCTCTGTCACTGAGAGACAGAAACCTCGCTCTGTCACTGAGACAGAAACCTCGCTCTGTCACTGAGAGACAGAAACCTCGCTCTGTCACTGAGACAGAAACCTCGCTCTGTCACTGAGAGACAGAAAACTCGCTCTGTCACTGAGACAGAAACCTCGCTCTGTCACTGAGAGACAGAAACCTCGCTCTGTCACTGAGAGACAGAAACATCGCTCTGTCACTGAGACAGAAACTTCGCTCTGTCACTGAGTCAAAAACCTCGCTCTGTCACGGAGACAGAAACCTCGCTCTGTCACTGAGACAGAAACCTCGCTCTGTCACTGAGAGACAGAAACCTCGCTCTGTCACTGAGACAGAAACCTCGCTCTGTCACTGAGAGACAGAAACCTCGCTCTGTCACTGAGAGACAGAAACCTCGCTCTGTCACTGAGACAGAAACCTCGCTCTGTCACTGAGAGACAGAAACCTCGCTCTCTCACTGAGAGACAGAAACCTCGCTCTGTCACTGAGAGACAGAAACCTCGCTCTGTCACTGAGACAGAAACCTCGCTCTGTCACTGAGTGACAGAAACGTCGCTCTGTCACTGAGAGACAGAAACCTCGCTCTGTCACTGAGAGACAGAACCTCGCTCTGCCACTGAGACAGAAACCTCGCTCTGTCACTGAGAGACAGAAACCTCGCTCTGTCACTGGGAGACAGAAACCTCGCTCTGTCACTGAGGCAGATACCTCGCTCTGTCACTGAGTCAAAAACCTCGCTCTGTCACTGAGACAGAAACCTCGCTCTGTCACTGAGACAGAAACCTCGCTCTGTCACTGAGAGACAGAAACCTCGCTCTGTCACTGAGACAGAAACCTCGCTCTGTCACTGAGGGACTGAAAACTCGCTCTGTCACTGAGAGACAGAAACCTCGCTCTGTAACTCAGAGACAGAAACCTCGCTCTGTCACTCAGAGACAGAAACCTCGCTCTGTCACTGAGACAGAAACCTCGCTCTGTCACTGAGACAGAAACCTCGCTCTGTCACTGAGACAGAAACCTCGCTCTGTCACTGAGAGACAGAAACCTCGCTCTGTCACTGAGACAGAAACCTCGCTCTGTCACTGAGACAGAAACCTCGCTCTGTCACTGAGACAGAAACTTCGCTCTGTCACTGAGACAGAAACGTCGCTCTGTCACTGAGAGACAGAAACCTCGCTCTGTCACTGAGAGACAGAACCCTCGCTCTGTCACTGAGACAGAAACCACTCTCTGTCACTGAGAGACAGAAACCTCGCTCTGTCACTGAGACAGAAACCTCGCACTGTCACTGAGAGACAGAAACCTCGCTCTGTCACTGAGACAGAAACCTCGCTCTGTCACTGAGAGACAGAAAACTCGCGCTGTCACTGAGACAGAAACCTCGCTCTGTCACTGAGAGACAGAAACCTCGCTCTGTCACTGAGAGACAGAAACCTCGCTCTGTCACTGAGAGACAGAAACCTCGCTCTGTCACTGAGAGAGAGAAACCTCGCTCTGTCACTGAGAGACAGAAACCTCGCTCTGTAACTCAGAGACAGAAACCTCGCTCTGTCACTGAGAGACAGAAACCTCGCTCTGTCACTGAGACAGAAACCTCGCTCTGTGACTGAGAGACAGAAACCTCGCTCTGTCACTGAGACAGAAACCTCGCTCTGTCACTGAGAGACAGAAACCTTGCTCTGTCACTGAGACAGAAACCTCGCTCTGTCACTGAGACAGAAACCTCGCTCTGTCACTGAGAGACAGAAACCTCGCTCTGTCATTGAGAGACAGAAACCTCGCTCTGTCACTGAGAGACAGAAACCTCGCTCTGTCATTGAGAGACAGAAACCTCGCTCAGGCACTGAGAGACAGAAACCTCGCTCTGTCACTGAGACAGAAACCTCGCTCTGTCACTGAGAGACAGAAACCTCGCTCTGTCACTGAGAGACAGAAACCTCGCTCTGTCACTGAGACAGAAACCTCGCTCTGTCACTGAGAGACAGAAACCTCGCTCTGTCACTGAGAGACAGAAACCTCGCTCTGTCACTGAGAGACAGAAACCTCGCTCTGTCACTGAGAGACAGAAACCTCGCTCTGTCACTGAGAGACAGAAACCTCGCTCTGTCACTGAGACAGAAACCTCGCTCTGTCACTGAGAGACAGAAACCTCGCTCTGCCACTGAGACAGAAACCTCGCTCTGTCACTGGGAGACAGAAACCTCACTCTGTCACTGAGACAGAAACCTCGCTCTGTCACTGAGAGACAGAAACCTCGCTCTGTCACTGAGACAGAAACCTCGCTCTGTCACTGAGACAGAAACCTCGCTCTGTCACTGAGAGACAGAAACCTCGCTCTGTCACTGAGAGACAGAAACCTCGCTCTGTCACTGAGACAGAAACCTCGCTCTGTCACTGAGAGACAGAAACCTCGCTCTGTCACTGAGAGACAGAAACCTCGCTCTGTCACTGAGAGACAGAAACCTCGCTCTGTCACTGAGACAGAAAACTCGCTCTGTCACTGAGAGACAGAAACCTCGCTCTGTCACTGAGTGACAGAAACGTCGCTCTGTCACTGAGAGACAGAAACCTCGCTCTGTCACTGAGAGACAGAAACCTCGCTCTGCCACTGAGACAGAAACCTCGCTCTGTCACTGGGAGACAGAAACCTCGCTCTGTCACTGAGGCAGATACCTCGCTCTGTCACTGAGTCAAAAACCTCGCTCTGTCACTGAGACAGAAACCTCGCTCTGTCACTGAGACAGAAACCTCGCTCTGTCACTGAGACAGAAACCTCGCTCTGTCACTGAGACAGAAACTTCGCTCTGTCACTGTGACAGAAACCTCGCTCTGTCACTGAGAGACAGAAACCTCGCTCTGTCACTGCGAGACAGAAACCTCGCTCTGTCACTGAGAGACAGAAACCTCGCTCTGTCACTGAGAAACAGAAACCTCGCTCTGTCACTGAGACAGAAACCTCGCTCTGTCACTGAGAGACAGAAACCTCGCTCTGTCACTGAGAGACAGAAACCACTCTCTGTCACTGAGAGACAGAAACCTCGCTCTGTCACTGAGACAGAAACCTCGCTCTGTCACTGAGAGACAGAAACCTCGCTCTGTCACTGAGACAGAAACCTCGCTCTGTCACTGAGAGACAGAAAACTCGCTCTGTCACTGAGACAGAAACCTCGCTCTGTCACTGAGAGACAGAAACCTCGCTCTGTCACTGAGAGACAGAAACATCGCTCTGTCACTGAGAGACAGAAACCTCGCTCTGTCACTGAGAGACAGAAACCTCGCTCTGTCACTGAGAGACAGAAACCTCGCTCTGTCACTGAGACAGAAACCTCGCTCTGTAACTCAGAGACAGAAACCTCGCTCTGTCACTGAGAGACAGAAACCTCGCTCTGTCACTGAGACAGAAACCTCGCTCTGTGACTGAGAGACAGAAACCTCGCTCAGTCACTGAGACAGAAACCTCGCTCAGTCACTGAGACAGAAACCTCGCTCTGTCACTGAGAGACAGAAACCTCGCTCTGTCACTGAGACAGAAACCTCGCTCTGTCACTGAGAGACAGAAACCTCGCTCTGTCACTGAGACAGAAACCTCGCTCTGTCACTGAGACAGAAACCTCGCTCTGTCACTGAGAGACAGAAACCTCGCTCTGTCACTGAGAGACAGAAACCTCGCTCTGTCACTGAGAGACAGAATCCTTGCTCTGTCACTGAGACAGATACCTCGCTCTCTCACTGAGTCAAAAACCTCGCTCTGTCACTGAGACAGAAACCTCGCTCTGTCACTGAGAGACAGAAACCTCGCTCTGTCACTGAGACAGAAACCTCGCTCTGTCACTGAGACACAGAAACCTCGCTCTGTCACTGAGACAGAAACCTCGCTCTGTCACTGAGAGACTGAAAACTCGCTCTGTCACTGAGAGACAGAAACCTCGCTCTCTCCCTGAGACAGAAACCTCGCTCTGTAACTCAGAGACAGAAACCTCGCTCTGTCACTCAGAGACAGAAACCTCGCTCTGTCACTGAGAGACAGAAACCTCGCTCTGTCACTGAGACAGAATCCTCGCTCTGTCACTGAGAGACAGAAACCTCGCTCTGTCACTGAGACAGAAACCTCGCTCTGTCACTGAGAGACAGAAAACTCGCTCTGTCACTGAGACAGAAACCTCGCTCTGTCACTGAGAGACAGAAACCTCGCTCTGTCACTGAGACAGAAACCTCGCTCTGTCACTGAGACAGAAACCTCGCTCTGTCACTGAGAGACAGAAACCTTGCTCTGTCACTGAGACAGAAACCTCGCTCAGTCACTGAGACAGAAACCTCGCTCTGTCACTGAGAGACAGAAACCTCGCTCTGTCACTGAGACAGAAACCTCGCTCTGTCACTGAGAGACTGAAAACTCGCTCTGTCACTGAGAGACAGAAACCTCGCTCTGTCACTGAGACAGAAACATCGCTCTGTAACTCAGAGACAGAAACCTCGCTCTGTCACTCAGAGACAGAAACCTCGCTCTGTCACTGAGACAGAAACCTCGCTCTGTCACTGAGACAGAAACTTCGCTCTGTCACTGAGACAGAAACCTCGCTCTGTCACTGAGAGACAGAAACCTCGCTCTGTCACTGAGAGACAGAAACCTCGCTCTGTCACTGAGAGACAGAAACCTCGCTCTGTCACTGAGACAGAAACCTCGCTCTGTCATTAAGAGACATAAACCTCGCTCTGTCACTGCGAGACAGAAACCTCGCTCTGTCACTGAGACAGAAACCTCGCTCTGTCACTGAGACAGAAACCTCGCTCTGTCACTGAGAGACAGAAAACTCGCTCTGTCACTGAGACAGAAACCTCGCTCTGTCACTGAGAGACAGAAACCTCGCTCTGTCACTGAGAGACAGAAACCTCGCTCTGTCACTGAGAGACAGAAACCTCGCTCTGTCACTGAGAGACAGAAACCTCGCTCTGTCACTGAGAGACAGAAACCTCGCTCTGTAACTCAGAGACAGAAACCTCGCTCTGTCACTGAGAGACAGAAACCTCGCTCTGTCACTGAGAGACAGAAACCTCGCTCTGTCACTGAGAGACAGAAACCTCGCTCTGTCACTGAGAGACAGAAACCTCGCTCTGTCACTGAGACAGAAACCTCGCTCTGTAACTCAGAGACAGAAACCTCGCTCTGTCACTGAGAGACAGAAACCTCGCTCTGTCACTGAGACAGAAACCTCGCTCTGTGACTGAGAGACAGAAACCTCGCTCTGTCACTGAGAGACAGAAACCTCGCTCTGTCACTGAGACAGAAACCTCGCTCTGTCACTGAGAGACGGAAACCTCGCTCTGTCACTGAGACAGAAACCTCGCTCTGTCATTGAGAGACATTAACCTCGCTCTGTCACTGAGAGACAGAAACCTCACTCTGTCACTGAGAGACAGAAACCTCGCTCTGTCACTGAGACAGAAACCTCGCTCTGTAACTCAGAGACAGAAACCTCGCTCTGTCACTGAGAGACAGAAACCTCGCTCTGTCACTGAGACAGAAACCTCGCTCTGTCACTGAGACAGAAACTTCGCTCTGTCACTGAGAGACAGAAACCTCGCTCTGTCACTGAGAGACAGAAACCTCGCTCTGTCACTGAAAGACAGAAACCTCGTTCTGTCACTGAGACAGAAACCTCGCTCTGTCACTGAGACAGAAACCTCGCTCTGTCATTGAGAGACAGAAACCTCGCTCAGTCACTGAGAGATAGCAACCTCGCTCTGTCACTGAGACAGAAACCTCGCTCTGTCACTGAGAGACAGAAACCTCGCTCTGTCACTGAGACAGAAACCTCGCTCTGTAACTCAGAGACAGAAACCTCGCTCTGTCACTGAGAGACAGAAACCTCGCTCTGTCACTGAGACAGAAATCTCGCTCTGTCACTGAGACAGAAACCTCGCTCTGTCACTGAGAGACAGAAACCTCGCTCTGTCACTGAGACAGAAACCTCCTGCTGTCACTGAGAGACAGAAACCTCGCTCTGTCACTGAGAGACAGAAACCTCGCTCTGTCACTGAGACAGAAACCTCGCTCTGTCACAGAGACAGAAACCTCGCTCAGTCACTGAGAGACAGAAACCTCGCTCAGTCATTGAGAGACAGAAACCCTGCTCTGTCACTGAGAGACAGAAACCTCGCTCTGTCACTGAGAGACAGAAACCTCGCTCTGTCACTGAGAGACAGAAACCTCGCTCTGTCACTGAGACAGAAACCTCGTGCTGTCACTGAGAGACAGAAACCTCGCTCTGTCACTGAGAGACAGAAACCTCGCTCTGTCACTGAGACAGAAACCTCGCTCTGTCACTGAGAGACAGAAACCTCGCTCTGTCACTGAGAGACAGAAACCTTGCTCTGCCACTGAGACAGAAACCTCGCTCTGTCACTGAGAGACAGAAACCTCGCTCTGTCACTGAGACAGAAACCTCGTGCTGTCACTGAGAGACAGAAACCTCGCTCTGTCACTGAGAGACAGAAACCTCGCTCTGTCACTGAGACAGAAACCTCGCTCTGTCACTGAGACAGAAACCTCGCTCTGCCACTGAGAGACAGAAACCTCGCTCTGTCACTGAGAGACAGAAACCTCGCTCTGCCACTGAGACAGAAACCTCGCTCTGTCACTGAGAGACAGAAAGCTCGCTCTGTCACTGAGAGACAGAAACCTCGCTCTGTCACTGAGAGACAGAAACCTCGCTCTGTCACTGAGACAGAAACCTCGCTCTGTGACTGAGAGACAGAAACCTCGCTCTGTCACTGAGAGACAGAAACCTCGCTCTGTCACTGAGACAGAAACCTCGCTCTGTCACTGAGACAGAAACCTCGCTCTGTCACTGAGACAGAAAACTCGCTCTGTCATTGAGAGACAGAAACCTCGCTCTGTCACTGAGACAGAAACCTCGCTCTGTAACTCAGAGACAGAAACCTCGCTCTGTCACTGAGAGACAGAAACCTCGCTCTGTCACTGAGACAGAAACCTCGCTCTGTCACTGAGAGACAGAAACCTCGCTCTGTCACTGAGACAGAAACCTCGCTCTGTGACTGAGAGACAGAAACCTCGCTCTGTCACTGAGAGACAGAAACCTCGCTCTGTCACTGAGACAGAAACCTCGCTCTGTCACTGAGACAGTAACCTCGCTCTGTCACTGAGAGACAGAAACCTCGCTCTGTCACTGAGACAGAAACCTCGCTCTGTCATTGAGAGACATTAACCTCGCTCTGTCACTGAGAGACAGAAACCTCACTCTGTCACTGAGAGACAGAAACCTCGCTCTGTCACTGAGACAGAAACCTCGCTCTGTAACTCAGAGACAGAAACCTCGCTCTGTCACTGAGAGACAGAAACCTCGCTCTGTAACTCAGAGACAGAAACCTCGCTCTGTCACTGAAAGACAGAAACCTCGTTCTGTCACTGAGACAGAAACCTCGCTCTGTCACTGAGACAGAAACCTCGCTCTGTCATTGAGAGACAGAAACCTCGCTCAGTCACTGAGAGACAGCAACCTCGCTCTGTCACTGAGACAGAAACCTCGCTCTGTCACTGAGAGACAGAAACCTCGCTCTGTCACTGAGACAGAAACCTCGCTCTGTAACTCAGAGACAGAAACCTCGCTCTGTCACTGAGAGACAGAAACCTCGCTCTGTCACTGAGACAGAAATCTCGCTCTGTCACTGAGACAGAAACCTCGCTCTGTCACTGAGAGACAGAAACCTCGCTCTGTCACTGAGACAGAAACCTCCTGCTGTCACTGAGAGACAGAAACCTCGCTCTGTCACTGAGAGACAGAAACCTCGCTCTGTCACTGAGACAGAAACCTCGCTCTGTCACAGAGACAGAAACCTCGCTCAGTCACTGAGAGACAGAAACCTCGCTCAGTCATTGAGAGACAGAAACCCTGCTCTGTCACTGAGAGACAGAAACCTCGCTCTGTCACTGAGAGACAGAAACCTCGCTCTGTCACTGAGAGACAGAAACCTCGCTCTGTCACTGAGACAGAAACCTCGTGCTGTCACTGAGAGACAGAAACCTCGCTCTGTCACTGAGAGACAGAAACCTCGCTCTGTCACTGAGACAGAAACCTCGCTCTGTCACTGAGAGACAGAAACCTCGCTCTGTCACTGAGAGACAGAAACCTTGCTCTGCCACTGAGACAGAAACCTCGCTCTGTCACTGAGAGACAGAAACCTCGCTCTGTCACTGAGACAGAAACCTCGTGCTGTCACTGAGAGACAGAAACCTCGCTCTGTCACTGAGAGACAGAAACCTCGCTCTGTCACTGAGACAGAAACCTCGCTCTGTCACTGAGACAGAAACCTCGCTCTGCCACTGAGAGACAGAAACCTCGCTCTGTCACTGAGAGACAGAAACCTCGCTCTGCCACTGAGACAGAAACCTCGCTCTGTCACTGAGAGACAGAAAGCTCGCTCTGTCACTGAGAGACAGAAACCTCGCTCTGTCACTGAGAGACAGAAACCTCGCTCTGTCACTGAGACAGAAACCTCGCTCTGTGACTGAGAGACAGAAACCTCGCTCTGTCACTGAGAGACAGAAACCTCGCTCTGTCACTGAGACAGAAACCTCGCTCTGTCACTGAGACAGAAACCTCGCTCTGTCACTGAGACAGAAAACTCGCTCTGTCATTGAGAGACAGAAACCTCGCTCTGTCACTGAGACAGAAACCTCGCTCTGTAACTCAGAGACAGAAACCTCGCTCTGTCACTGAGAGACAGAAACCTCGCTCTGTCACTGAGACAGAAACCTCGCTCTGTCACTGAGAGACAGAAACCTCGCTCTGTCACTGAGACAGAAACCTCGCTCTGTGACTGAGAGACAGAAACCTCGCTCTGTCACTGAGAGACAGAAACCTCGCTCTGTCACTGAGACAGAAACCTCGCTCTGTCACTGAGACAGTAACCTCGCTCTGTCACTGAGAGACAGAAACCTCGCTCTGTCACTGAGACAGAAACCTCGCTCTGTCATTGAGAGACATTAACCTCGCTCTGTCACTGAGAGACAGAAACCGCACTCTGTCACTGAGAGACAGAAACCTCGCTCTGTCACTGAGACAGAAACCTCGCTCTGTAACTCAGAGACAGAAACCTCGCTCTGTCACTGAGAGACAGAAACCTCGCTCTGTCACTGAGACAGAAACCTCGCTCTGTCACTGAGACAGAAACTTCGCTCTGTCACTGAGAGACAGAAACCTCGCTCTGTCACTGAGAGACAGAAACCTCGCTCTGTCACTGAAAGACAGAAACCTCGTTCTGTCACTGAGACAGAAACCTCGCTCTGTCACTGAGACAGAAACCTCGCTCTGTCATTGAGAGACAGAAACCTCGCTCAGTCACTGAGAGACAGCAACCTCGCTCTGTCACTGAGACAGAAACCTCGCTCTGTCACTGAGAGACAGAAACCTCGCTCTGTCACTGAGACAGAAACCTCGCTCTGTAACTCAGAGACAGAAACCTCGCTCTGTCACTGAGAGACAGAAACCTCGCTCTGTCACTGAGACAGAAATCTCGCTCTGTCACTGAGACAGAAACCTCGCTCTGTCACTGAGAGACAGAAACCTCGCTCTGTCACTGAGACAGAAACCTCGTGCTGTCACTGAGAGACAGAAACCTCGCTCTGTCACTGAGAGACAGAAACCTCGCTCTGTCACTGAGACAGAAACCTCGCTCTGTCACAGAGACAGAAACCTCGCTCAGTCACTGAGAGACAGAAACCTCGCTCAGTCATTGAGAGACAGAAACCCTGCTCTGTCACTGAGAGACAGAAACCTCGCTCTGTCACTGAGAGACAGAAACCTCGCTCTGTCACTGAGAGACAGAAACCTCGCTCTGTCACTGAGACAGAAACCTCGTGCTGTCACTGAGAGACAGAAACCTCGCTCTGTCACTGAGAGACAGAAACCTCGCTCTGTCACTGAGACAGAAACCTCGCTCTGTCACTGAGAGACAGAAACCTCGCTCTGTCACTGAGAGACAGAAACCTTGCTCTGCCACTGAGACAGAAACCTCGCTCTGTCACTGAGAGACAGAAACCTCGCTCTGTCACTGAGACAGAAACCTCGTGCTGTCACTGAGAGACAGAAACCTCGCTCTGTCACTGAGAGACAGAAACCTCGCTCTGTCACTGAGACAGAAACCTCGCTCTGTCACTGAGACAGAAACCTCGCTCTGCCACTGAGAGACAGAAACCTCGCTCTGTCACTGAGAGACAGAAACCTCGCTCTGCCACTGAGACAGAAACCTCGCTCTGTCACTGAGAGACAGAAAGCTCGCTCTGTCACTGAGAGACAGAAACCTCGCTCTGTCACTGAGAGACAGAAACCTCGCTCTGTCACTGAGACAGAAACCTCGCTCTGCAACTCAGAGACAGAAACCTCGCTCTGTCACTGAGAGACAGAAACCTCGCTCTGTCACTGAGAGATAAACCTCGCTCTGCAACTCAGAGACAGAAACCTCGCTCTGTCACTGAGAGACAGAAACCTCGCTCTGCCACTGAGACAGAAACCTCGCTCTGTCACTGAGAGACAGAAACCTCGCTCTGTCACTGAGAGACAGAAACCTCGCTCTGCCACTGAGACAGCAACCTCGCTCTGTCACTGAGAGACAGAAACCTCGCTCTGTCACTGAGAGACAGAAACCTCGCTCTGTCACTGAGACAGAAACCTCGCTCTGTCACTGAGACAGAAACCTCGCTCTGCCACTGAGAGACAGAAACCTCGCTCTGTCACTGAGAGACAGAAACCTCGCTCTGGCACTGAGAGACAGAAACCTCGCTCAGTCACTGAGAGACAGAAACCTCGCTCTGTCACTGAGACAGAAACCTCGCTCTGTCACTGAGAGACAGAAACCTCGCTCTGTCACTGAGAGACAGAAACCTCGCTCTGTCACTGAGACAGAAACCACTCTCTGTCACTGAGAGACAGAAACCTCGCTCTGTCACTGAGACAGAAACCTCGCACTGTCACTGAGAGACAGAAACCTCACTCTGTCACTGAGACAGAAACCTCGCTCTGTCACTGAGAGACAGAAAACTCGCTCTGTCACTGAGACAGAAACCTCGCTCTGTCACTGAGACAGAAACCTCGCTCTGTCACTGAGAGACAGAAACCTCGCTCTGTCACTGAGAGACAGAAACCTCGCTCTGTCACTGAGAGACAGAAACCTCGCTCTGTCACTGAGAGACAGAAACCTCGCTCTGTCACTGAGACAGAAACATCGCTCTGTAACTCAGAGACAGAAACCTCGCTCTGTCACTGAGAGACAGAAACCTCGCTCTGTCACTGAGACAGAAACCTCGCTCTGTGACTGAGAGACAGAAACCTCGCTCTGTCACTGAGACAGAAACCTCGCTCTGTCACTGAGAGACAGAAACCTTGCTCTGTCACTGAGACAGAAACCTCGCTCTGTCACTGAGACAGAAACCTCGCTCTGTCACTGAGAGACAGAAACCTCGCTCAGTCACTGAGAGACAGAAACCTCGCTCTGTCACTGAGACAGAAACCTCGCTCTGTCACTGAGAGACAGAAACCACTCTCTGTCACTGTAGAGAGAAACGTCGCTCTGTCATTGAGAGACAGAAACCTCGCTCTGTCACTGAGAGACAGAAACCTCGCTCTGTCATTGAGAGACAGAAACCTCGCTCTGTCACTGAGAGACAGAAACCTCGCTCTGTCATTGAGAGACAGAAATCTCGCTCAGGCACTGAGAGACAGAAACCTCGCTCTGTCACTGAGACAGAAACCTCGCTCTGTCACTGAGAGACAGAAACCTCGCTCTGTCACTGAGAGACAGAAACCTCGCTCTGTCACTGAGACAATAACCTCGCTCTGTCACTGAGAGACAGAAACCTCGCTCTGTCACTGAGAGACAGAAACCTCGCTCTCTCACTGAGAGACAGAAACCTCGCTCTGTCACTGAGAGACAGAAACCTCGCTCTGTCACTGAGACAGAAAACTCGCTCTGTCACTGAGAGACAGAAACCTCGCTCTGTCACTGAGAGACAGAAACCTCGCTCTGCCACTGAGACAGAAACCTCGCTCTGTCACTGAGAGACAGAAACCTCGCTCTGTCACTGAGAGACAGAAACCTCGCTCTGCCACTGAGACAGCAACCTCGCTCTGTCACTGAGAGACAGAAACCTCGCTCTGTCACTGAGAGACAGAAACCTCGCTCTGTCACTGAGACAGAAACCTCGCTCAGCCACTGAGAGACAGAAAACTCGCTCTGTCACTGAGAGACAGAAACCTCGCTCTGTCACTGAGAGACAGAAACCTCGCTCAGTCACTGAGAGACAGAAACCTCGCTCTGTCACTGAGACAGAAACCTCGCTCTGTCACTGAGACAGAAACCTCGCTCTGTCACTGAGAGACAGAAACCTCGCTCTGTCACTGAGAGACAGAAACCTCGCTCTGTCACTGAGAGACAGAAACCTCGCTCTGTCACTGAGAGACAGAAACCTCGCTCTGTCACTGAGACAGAAACATCGCTCTGTAACTCAGAGACAGAAACCTCGCTCTGTCACTGAGAGACAGAAACCTCGCTCTGTCACTGAGACAGAAACCTCGCTCTGTGACTGAGAGACAGAAACCTCGCTCTGTCACTGAGACAGAAACCTCGCTCTGTCACTGAGAGACAGAAACCTTGCTCTGTCACTGAGACAGAAACCTCGCTCTGTCACTGAGACAGAAACCTCGCTCTGTCACTGAGAGACAGAAACCTCGCTCAGTCACTGAGAGACAGAAACCTCGCTCTGTCACTGAGACAGAAACCTCGCTCTGTCACTGAGAGACAGAAACCACTCTCTGTCACTGTAGAGAGAAACGTCGCTCTGTCATTGAGAGACAGAAACCTCGCTCTGTCACTGAGAGACAGAAACCTCGCTCTGTCATTGAGAGACAGAAACCTCGCTCTGTCACTGAGAGACAGAAACCTCGCTCTGTCATTGAGAGACAGAAACCTCGCTCAGGCACTGAGAGACAGAAACCTCGCTCTGTCACTGAGACAGAAACCTCGCTCTGTCACTGAGAGACAGAAACCTCGCTCTGTCACTGAGAGACAGAAACCTCGCTCTGTCACTGAGAGACAGAAACCTCGCTCTGTCACTGAGAGACAGAAACCTCGCTCTGTCACTGAGAGACAGAAACCTCGCTCTGTCACTGAGAGACAGAAACCTCGCTCTGTCACTGAGAGACAGAAACCTCGCTCTGTCACTGAGACAGAAAACTCGCTCTGTCACTGAGAGACAGAAACCTCGCTCTGTCACTGAGTGACAGAAACGTCGCTCTGTCACTGAGAGACAGAAACCTCGCTCTGTCACTGAGAGACAGAAACCTCGCTCTGCCACTGAGACAGAAACCTCGCTCTGTCACTGGGAGACAGAAACCTCGCTCTGTCACTGAGGCAGATACCTCGCTCTGTCACTGAGTCAAAAACCTCGCTCTGTCACTGAGACAGAAACCTCGCTCTGTCACTGAGACAGAAACCTCGCTCTGTCACTGAGAGACAGAAACCTCGCTCTGTCACTGAAACAGAAACCTCGCTCTGTCACTGAGAGACTGAAAACTCGCTCTGTCACTGAGAGACAGAAACCTCGCTCTGTGACTGAGACAGAAACCTCGCTCTGTAACTCAGAGACAGAAACCTCGCTCTGTCACTCAGAGACAGAAACCTCGCTCTGTCACTGAGACAGAAACCTCGCTCTGTCACTGAGACAGAAACCTCGCTCTGTCACTGAGAGACAGAAACCTCGCTCTGTCACTGCGAGACAGAAACCTCGCTCTGTCACTGAGAGACAGAAACCTCGCTCTGTCACTGAGACAGAAACCTCGCTCTGTCACTGAGAGACAGAAACCTCGCTCTGTCACTGAGAGACAGAAACATCGCTCTGTCACTGAGAGACAGAAACCTCGCTCTGTCACTGAGAGACAGAAACCTCGCTCTGTCACTGAGAGACAGAAACCTCGCTCTGTCACTGAGACAGAAACCTCGCTCTGTAACTCAGAGACAGAAACCTCGCTCTGTCACTGAGAGACAGAAACCTCGCTCTGTCACTGAGACAGAAACCTCGTGCTGTCACTGAGAGACAGAAACCTCGCTCTGTCACTGAGAGACAGAAACCTCGCTCTGTCACTGAGACAGAAACCTCGCTCTGTCACTGAGACAGAAACCTCGCTCTGCCACTGAGAGACAGAAACCTCGCTCTGTCACTGAGAGACAGAAACCTCGCTCTGTCACTGAGACAGAAACCTCGCTCTGTCACTGAGACAGAAACCTCGCTCTGTCACTGAGAGACAGAAACCTCGCTCTGTCACTGAGAGACAGAAACCTCGCTCTGTCACTGAGAGACAGAATCCTTGCTCTGTCACTGAGACAGATACCTCTCTCTCTCACTGAGTCAAAAACCTCGCTCTGTCACTGAGACAGAAACCTCGCTCTGTCACTGAGAGACAGAAACCTCGCTCTGTCACTGAGAGACAGAAACCTCGCTCTGTCACTGAGAGACAGAAACCTCGCTCTGTCACTGAGACAGAAACCTCGCTCTGTCACTGAGACAGAAACCTCGCTCTGTCATTGAGAGACAGAAACCTCGCTCAGTCACTGAGAGACAGCAACCTCGCTCTGTCACTGAGACAGAAACCTCGCTCTGTCACTGAGAGACAGAAACCTCGCTCTGTCACTGAGACAGAAACCTCGCTCTGTCACTGAGACAGAAATCTCGCTCTGTCACTGAGACAGAAACCTCGCTCTGTCACTGAGAGACAGAAACCTCGCTCTGTCACTGAGACAGAAACCTCGTGCTGTCACTGAGAGACAGAAACCTCGCTCTGTCACTGAGAGACAGAAACCTCGCTCTGTCACTGAGACAGAAACCTCGCTCTGTCACTGAGAGACAGAAACCTCGCTCAGACACTGAGAGACAGAAACCCTGCTCTGTCACTGAGAGACAGCAACCTCGCTCTGTCACTGAGACAGAAACCTCGCTCTGTCACTGAGAGACAGAAACCTCGCTCTGTCACTGAGACAGAAACCTCGCTCTGTAACTCAGAGACAGAAACCTCGCTCTGTCACTGAGAGACAGAAACCTCGCTCTGTCACTGAGACAGAAATCTCGCTCTGTCACTGAGACAGAAACCTCGCTCTGTCACTGAGAGACAGAAACCTCGCTCTGTCACTGAGACAGAAACCTCGTGCTGTCACTGAGAGACAGAAACCTCGCTCTGTCACTGAGAGACAGAAACCTCGCTCTGTCACTGAGACAGAAACCTCGCTCTGTCACTGAGACAGAAACCTCGCTCAGTCACTGAGAGACAGAAACCTCGCTCAGTCACTGAGAGACAGAAACCCTGCTCTGTCACTGAGAGACAGAAACCTCGCTCTGTCACTGAGAGACAGAAACCTCGCTCTGTCACTGAGAGACAGAAACCTCGCTCTGTCACTGAGACAGAAACCTCGTGCTGTCACTGAGAGACAGAAACCTCGCTCTGTCACTGAGACAGAAACCTCGCTCTGTCACTGAGAGACAGAAACCTCGTTCTGTCACTGAGAGACAGAAACCTTGCTCTGCCACTGAGACAGAAACATCGCTCTGTCACTGAGAGACAGAAACCTCGCTCTGTCACTGAGACAGAAACCTCGTGCTGTCACTGAGAGACAGAAACCTCGCTCTGTCACTGAGAGACAGAAACCTCGCTCTGTCACTGAGACAGAAACCTCGCTCTGTCACTGAGACAGAAACCTCGCTCTGCCACTGAGAGACAGAAACCTCGCTCTGTCACTGAGAGACAGAAACCTCGCTCTGCCACTGAGACAGAAACCTCGCTCTGTCACTGAGAGACAGAAAGCTCGCTCTGTCACTGAGAGACAGAAACCTCGCTCTGTCACTGAGAGACAGAAACCTCGCTCTGTCACTGAGACAGAAACCTCGCTCTGCAACTCAGAGACAGAAACCTCGCTCTGTCACTGAGAGACAGAAACCTCGCTCTGTCACTGAGACAGAAACCTCGCTCTGTCACTGAGACAGAAACCTCGCTCAGCCACTGAGAGACAGAAACCTCGCTCTGTCACTGAGAGACAGAAACCTCGCTCTGTCACTGAGAGACAGAAACCTCGCTCAGTCACTGAGAGACAGAAACCTCGCTCTGTCACTGAGACAGAAACCTCGCTCTGTCACTGAGAGACAGAAACCTCGCTCTGTCACTGAGACAGAAACCTCGCTCTGTAACTCAGAGACAGAAACCTCGCTCTGTCACTGAGAGACAGAAACCTCGCTCTGTCACTGAGACAGAAACCTCACTCTGTCACTGAGACAGAAACCTCGCTCAGTCACTGAGAGACAGAAACCTCGCTCTGTCACTGAGAGACAGAAACCCTGCTCTGTCACTGAGAGACAGAAACCTCGCTCTGTCACTGAGAGACAGAAACCTCGCTCTGTCACTGAAAGACAGAAACCTCGCTCTCACTGAGAGACAGAAACCTCGTGCTGTCACTGAGAGACAGAAACCTCGCTCTGTCACTGAGAGACAGAAACCTCGCTCTGTCACTGAGAGACAGAAACCTCGCTCTGTCACTGAGAGACAGAAACCTCGCTCTGTCACTGAGACAGAAACCTCGCTCTGTCACTGAGAGACAGAAACCTCGCTCTGTCACTGAGAGACAGAAACCTCGCTCTGTCACTGAGAGACAGAAACCTCGCTCTGTCACTGAGAGACAGAAACCTCGCTCTGTCACTGAGAGACAGAAACCTCGCTCTGTCACTGAGAGACAGAAACCCCGCTCTGTCACTGAGACAGAAACCTCGCTCTGTCACTGAGACAGAAACCTCGCTCTGTCACTGAGACAGAAACCTCGCTCTGCCACTGAGAGACAGAAACCTCGCTCTGTCACTGAGAGACAGAAACCTCGCTCTGCCACTGAGACAGAAACCTCGCTCTGTCACTGAGAGACAGAAAGCTCGCTCTGTCACTGAGAGACAGAAACCTCGCTCTGTCACTGAGAGACAGAAACCTCGCTCTGTCACTGAGACAGAAACCTCGCTCTGCAACTCAGAGACAGAAACCTCGCTCTGTCACTGAGAGACAGAAACCTCGCTCTGTCACTGAGAGAGAAACCTCGCTCTGCAACTCAGAGACAGAAACCTCGCTCTGTCACTGAGAGACAGAAACCTCGCTCTGCCACTGAGACAGAAACCTCGCACTGTCACTGAGAGACAGAAACCTCGCTCTGTCACTGAGAGACAGAAACCTCGCTCTGCCACTGAGACAGCAACCTCGCTCTGTCACTGAGAGACAGAAACCTCGCTCTGTCACTGAGAGACAGAAACCTCGCTCTGTCACTGAGACAGAAACCTCGCTCTGTCACTGAGACAGAAACCTCGCTCAGCCACTGAGAGACAGAAACCTCGCTCTGTCACTGAGAGACAGAAACCTCGCTCTGTCACTGAGAGACAGAAACCTCGCTCAGTCACTGAGAGACAGAAACCTCGCTCTGTCACTGAGACAGAAACCTCGCTCTGTCACTGAGACAGAAACCTCGCTCTGTCACTGAGAGACAGAAACCTCGCTCTGTCACTGAGAGACAGAAACCTCGCTCTGTCACTGAGAGACAGAAACCTCGCTCTGTCACTGAGAGACAGAAACCTCGCTCTGTCACTGAGACAGAAACATCGCTCTGTAACTCAGAGACAGAAACCTCGCTCTGTCACTGAGAGACAGAAACCTCGCTCTGTCACTGAGACAGAAACCTCGCTCTGTGACTGAGAGACAGAAACCTCGCTCTGTCACTGAGACAGAAACCTCGCTCTGTCACTGAGAGACAGAAACCTTGCTCTGTCACTGAGACAGAAACCTCGCTCTGTCACTGAGACAGAAACCTCGCTCTGTCACTGAGAGACAGAAACCTCGCTCAGTCACTGAGAGACAGAAACCTCGCTCTGTCACTGAGACAGAAACCTCGCTCTGTCACTGAGAGACAGAAACCACTCTCTGTCACTGTAGAGAGAAACGTCGCTCTGTCATTGAGAGACAGAAACCTCGCTCTGTCACTGAGAGACAGAAACCTCGCTCTGTCATTGAGAGACAGAAACCTCGCTCTGTCACTGAGAGACAGAAACCTCGCTCTGTCATTGAGAGACAGAAACCTCGCTCAGGCACTGAGAGACAGAAACCTCGCTCTGTCACTGAGACAGAAACCTCGCTCTGTCACTGAGAGACAGAAACCTCGCTCTGTCACTGAGAGACAGAAACCTCGCTCTGTCACTGAGAGACAGAAACCTCGCTCTGTCACTGAGAGACAGAAACCTCGCTCTGTCACTGAGAGACAGAAACCTCGCTCTGTCACTGAGAGACAGAAACCTCGCTCTGTCACTGAGAGACAGAAACCTCGCTCTGTCACTGAGACAGAAAACTCGCTCTGTCACTGAGAGACAGAAACCTCGCTCTGTCACTGAGTGACAGAAACGTCGCTCTGTCACTGAGAGACAGAAACCTCGCTCTGTCACTGAGAGACAGAAACCTCGCTCTGCCACTGAGACAGAAACCTCGCTCTGTCACTGGGAGACAGAAACCTCGCTCTGTCACTGAGGCAGATACCTCGCTCTGTCACTGAGTCAAAAACCTCGCTCTGTCACTGAGACAGAAACCTCGCTCTGTCACTGAGACAGAAACCTCGCTCTGTCACTGAGAGACAGAAACCTCGCTCTGTCACTGAAACAGAAACCTCGCTCTGTCACTGAGAGACTGAAAACTCGCTCTGTCACTGAGAGACAGAAACCTCGCTCTGTGACTGAGACAGAAACCTCGCTCTGTAACTCAGAGACAGAAACCTCGCTCTGTCACTCAGAGACAGAAACCTCGCTCTGTCACTGAGACAGAAACCTCGCTCTGTCACTGACACAGAAACTTCGCTCTGTCACTGAGACAGAAACCTCGCTCTGTCACTGAGAGACAGAAACCTCGCTCTGTCACTGCGAGACAGAAACCTCGCTCTGTCACTGAGAGACAGAAACCTCGCTCTGTCACTGAGACAGAAACCTCGCTCTGTCACTGAGAGACAGAAACCTCGCTCTGTCACTGAGAGACAGAAACATCGCTCTGTCACTGAGAGACAGAAACCTCGCTCTGTCACTGAGAGACAGAAACCTCGCTCTGTCACTGAGAGACAGAAACCTCGCTCTGTCACTGAGACAGAAACCTCGCTCTGTAACTCAGAGACAGAAACCTCGCTCTGTCACTGAGAGACAGAAACCTCGCTCTGTCACTGAGACAGAAACCTCGTGCTGTCACTGAGAGACAGAAACCTCGCTCTGTCACTGAGAGACAGAAACCTCGCTCTGTCACTGAGACAGAAACCTCGCTCTGTCACTGAGACAGAAACCTCGCTCTGCCACTGAGAGACAGAAACCTCGCTCTGTCACTGAGAGACAGAAACCTCGCTCTGTCACTGAGACAGAAACCTCGCTCTGTCACTGAGACAGAAACCTCGCTCTGTCACTGAGAGACAGAAACCTCGCTCTGTCACTGAGAGACAGAAACCTCGCTCTGTCACTGAGAGACAGAATCCTTGCTCTGTCACTGAGACAGATACCTCTCTCTCTCACTGAGTCAAAAACCTCGCTCTGTCACTGAGACAGAAACCTCGCTCTGTCACTGAGAGACAGAAACCTCGCTCTGTCACTGAGAGACAGAAACCTCGCTCTGTCACTGAGAGACAGAAACCTCGCTCTGTCACTGAGACAGAAACCTCGCTCTGTCACTGAGACAGAAACCTCGCTCTGTCATTGAGAGACAGAAACCTCGCTCAGTCACTGAGAGACAGCAACCTCGCTCTGTCACTGAGACAGAAACCTCGCTCTGTCACTGAGAGACAGAAACCTCGCTCTGTCACTGAGACAGAAACCTCGCTCTGTAACTCAGAGACAGAAACCTCGCTCTGTCACTGAGAGACAGAAACCTCGCTCTGTCACTGAGACAGAAATCTCGCTCTGTCACTGAGACAGAAACCTCGCTCTGTCACTGAGAGACAGAAACCTCGCTCTGTCACTGAGACAGAAACCTCGTGCTGTCACTGAGAGACAGAAACCTCGCTCTGTCACTGAGAGACAGAAACCTCGCTCTGTCACTGAGACAGAAACCTCGCTCTGTCACTGAGAGACAGAAACCTCGCTCAGACACTGAGAGACAGAAACCCTGCTCTGTCACTGAGAGACAGCAACCTCGCTCTGTCACTGAGACAGAAACCTCGCTCTGTCACTGAGAGACAGAAACCTCGCTCTGTCACTGAGACAGAAACCTCGCTCTGTAACTCAGAGACAGAAACCTCGCTCTGTCACTGAGAGACAGAAACCTCGCTCTGTCACTGAGACAGAAATCTCGCTCTGTCACTGAGACAGAAACCTCGCTCTGTCACTGAGAGACAGAAACCTCGCTCTGTCACTGAGACAGAAACCTCGTGCTGTCACTGAGAGACAGAAACCTCGCTCTGTCACTGAGAGACAGAATCCTCGCTCTGTCACTGAGACAGAAACCTCGCTCTGTCACTGAGACAGAAACCTCGCTCAGTCACTGAGAGACAGAAACCTCGCTCAGTCACTGAGAGACAGAAACCCTGCTCTGTCACTGAGAGACAGAAACCTCGCTCTGTCACTGAGAGACAGAAACCTCGCTCTGTCACTGAGAGACAGAAACCTCGCTCTGTCACTGAGACAGAAACCTCGTGCTGTCACTGAGAGACAGAAACCTCGCTCTGTCACTGAGACAGAAACCTCGCTCTGTCACTGAGAGACAGAAACCTCGCTCTGTCACTGAGAGACAGAAACCTTGCTCTGCCACTGAGACAGAAACATCGCTCTGTCACTGAGAGACAGAAACCTCGCTCTGTCACTGAGACAGAAACCTCGTGCTGTCACTGAGAGACAGAAACCTCGCTCTGTCACTGAGAGACAGAAACCTCGCTCTGTCACTGAGACAGAAACCTCGCTCTGTCACTGAGACAGAAACCTCGCTCTGCCACTGAGAGACAGAAACCTCGCTCTGTCACTGAGAGACAGAAACCTCGCTCTGCCACTGAGACAGAAACCTCGCTCTGTCACTGAGAGACAGAAAGCTCGCTCTGTCACTGAGAGACAGAAACCTCGCTCTGTCACTGAGAGACAGAAACCTCGCTCTGTCACTGAGACAGAAACCTCGCTCTGCAACTCAGAGACAGAAACCTCGCTCTGTCACTGAGAGACAGAAACCTCGCTCTGTCACTGAGACAGAAACCTCGCTCTGTCACTGAGACAGAAACCTCGCTCAACCACTGAGAGACAGAAACCTCGCTCTGTCACTGAGAGACAGAAACCTCGCTCTGTCACTGAGAGACAGAAACCTCGCTCAGTCACTGAGAGACAGAAACCTCGCTCTGTCACTGAGACAGAAACCTCGCTCTGTCACTGAGAGACAGAAACCTCGCTCTGTCACTGAGACAGAAACCTCGCTCTGTAACTCAGAGACAGAAACCTCGCTCTGTCACTGAGAGACAGAAACCTCGCTCTGTCACTGAGACAGAAACCTCGCTCTGTCAGTGAGACAGAAACCTCGCTCAGTCACTGAGAGACAGAAACCTCGCTCTGTCACTGAGAGACAGAAACCCTGCTCTGTCACTGAGAGACAGAAACCTCGCTCTGTCACTGAGAGACAGAAACCTCGCTCTGTCACTGAAAGACAGAAACCTCGCTCTCACTGAGAGACAGAAACCTCGTGCTGTCACTGAGAGACAGAAACCTCGCTCTGTCACTGAGAGACAGAAACCTCGCTCTGTCACTGAGAGACAGAAACCTCGCTCTGTCACTGAGAGACAGAAACCTCGCTCTGTCACTGAGACAGAAACCTCGCTCTGTCACTGAGAGACAGAAACCTCGCTCTGTCACTGAGAGACAGAAACCTCGCTCTGTCACTGAGAGACAGAAACCTCGCTCTGTCACTGAGAGACAGAAACCTCGCTCTGTCACTGAGAGACAGAAACCTCGCTCTGTCACTGAGAGACAGAAACCCCGCTCTGTCACTGAGACAGAAACCTCGCTCTGTCACTGAGACAGAAACCTCGCTCTGTCACTGAGAGACAGAAACCTCGCTCTGTCACTGAGACAGAAACCTCGCTCTGTCACTGAGAGACAGAAACCTCGCTCTGTCACTGAGAGACAGAAACCTCGCTCTGTCACTGAGAGACAGAAACCTCGCTCTGTCACTGAGAGACAGAAACCTCGCTCTGTCACTGAGAGACAGAAACCTCGCTCTGTCACTGAGAGACAGAATCCTTGCTCTGTCACTGAGACAGACACCTCGCTCTCTCACTGAGTCAAAAACCTCGCTCTGTCACTGAGACAGAAACCTCGCTCTGTCACTGAGAGACAGAAACCTCGCTCTGTCACTGAGACAGAAACCTCGCTCTGTCACTGAGACACAGAAACCTCGCTCTGTCACTGAGACAGAAACCTCGCTCTGTCACTGAGAGACAGAAACCTCGCTCTGTCACTGAGACAGAAACCTCGCTCTGTCACTGAGACAGAAACCTCGCTCTGTCACTGAGAGACAGAAACCTCGCTCTGTCACTGAGACAGAAAACTCGCTCTGTCACTGAGAGACAGAAACCTCGCTCTGTCACTGAGTGACAGAAACGTCGCTCTGTCACTGAGAGACAGAAACCTCGCTCTGTCACTGAGAGACAGAAACCTCGCTCTGTCACTGAGACAGAAACCTCGCTCTGTCACTGAGAGACAGAAACCTCGCTCTGTCACTGAGACAGAAAACTCGCTCTGTCACTGAGAGACAGAAACCTCGCTCTGTCACTGAGTGACAGAAACGTCGCTCTGTCACTGAGAGACAGATACCTCGCTCTGTCACTGAGTCAAAAACCTCGCTCTGTCACTGAGACAGAAACCTCGCTCTGTCACTGAGACAGAAACCTCGCTCTGTCACTGAGAGACAGAAACCTCGCTCTGTCACTGAGACAGAAACCTCGCTCTGTCACTGAGAGACTGAAAACTCGCTCTGTCACTGAGAGACAGAAACCTCGCTCTGTCACTAAGACAGAAACCTCGCTCTGTAACTCAGAGACAGAAACCTCGCTCTGTCACTCAGAGACAGAAACCTCGCTCTGTCACTGAGACAGAAACCTCGCTCTGTCACTGAGACAGAAACTTCGCTCTGTCACTGAGACAGAAACCTCGCTCTGTCACTGAGAGACAGAAACCTCGCTCTGTCACTGCGAGACAGAAACCTCGCTCTGTCACTGAGAGACAGAAACCTCGCTCTGTCACTGAGAAACAGAAACCTCGCTCTGTCACTGAGACAGAAACCTCGCTCTGTCACTGAGAGACAGAAACCTCGCTCGGTCACTGAGAGACAGAAACCACTCTCTGTCACTGAGAGACAGAAACCTCGCTCTGTCACTGAGACAGAAACCTCGCTCTGTCACTGAGAGACAGAAACCTCGCTCTGTCACTGAGACAGAAACCTCGCTCTGTCACTGAGAGACAGAAAACTCGCTCTGTCACTGAGACAGAAACCTCTCTCTGTAACTCAGAGACAGAAACCTCGCTCTGTCACTGAGAGACAGAAACCTCGCTCTGTCACTGAGACAGAAACCTCGTGCTGTCACTGAGAGACAGAAACCTCGCTCTGTCACTGAGAGACAGAAACCTCGCTCTGTCACTGAGACAGAAACCTCGCTCTGCCACTGAGAGACAGAAACCTCGCTCTGTCACTGAGAGACAGAAACCTCGCTCTGTCACTGAGACAGATACCTCGCTCTCTCACTGAGTCAAAAACCTCGCTCTGTCACTGAGACAGAAACCTCGCTCTGTCACTGAGAGACAGAAACCTCGCTCTGTCACTGAGAGACAGAAACCTCGCTCTGTCACTGAGACAGAAACCTCGCTCTGTCACTGAGACAGAAACCTCGCTCTGTCATTGAGAGACAGAAACCTCGCTCAGTCACTGAGAGACAGCAACCTCGCTCTGTCACTGAGACAGAAACCTCGCTCTGTCACTGAGAGACAGAAACCTCGCTCTGTCACTGAGAGACAGAAACATCGCTCTGTCACTGAGAGACAGAAACCTCGCTCTGTCACTGAGAGACAGAAACCTCGCTCTGTCACTGAGAGACAGAAACCTCGCTCTGTCACTGAGACAGAAACCTCGCTCTGTAACTCAGAAACAGAAACCTCGCTCTGTCACTGAGAGACAGAAACCCCGCTCTGTCACTGAGACAGAAACCTCGTGCTGTCACTGAGAGACAGAAACCTCGCTCTGTCACTGAGAGACAGAAACCTCGCTCTGTCACTGAGACAGAAACCTCGCTCTGTCACTGAGACAGAAACCTCGCTCTGCCACTGAGAGACAGAAACCTCGCTCTGTCACTGAGAGACAGAAACCTCGCTCTGTCACTGAGACAGAAACCTCGCTCTGTCACTGAGACAGAAACCTCGCTCTGTCACTGAGAGACAGAAACCTCGCTCTGTCACTGAGAGACAGAAACCTCGCTCTGTCATTGAGAGACAGAAACCTCGCTCAGTCACTGAGAGACAGCAACCTCGCTCTGTCACTGAGACAGAAACCTCGCTCTGTCACTGAGAGACAGAAACCTCGCTCTGTCACTGAGACAGAAACCTCGCTCTGTAACTCAGAGACAGAAACCTCGCTCTGTCACTGAGAGACAGAAACCTCGCTCTGTCACTGAGACAGAAATCTCGCTCTGTCACTGAGACAGAAACCTCGCTCTGTCACTGAGAGACAGAAACCTCGCTCTGTCACTGAGACAGAAACCTCGTGCTGTCACTGAGAGACAGAAACCTCGCTCTGTCACTGAGAGACAGAAACCTCGCTCTGTCACTGAGACAGAAACCTCGCTCTGTCACTGAGACAGAAACCTCGCTCAGTCACTGAGAGACAGAAACCTCGCTCAGTCACTGAGAGACAGAAACCCTGCTCTGTCACTGAGAGACAGCAACCTCGCTCTGTCACTGAGACAGAAACCTCGCTCTGTCACTGAGAGACAGAAACCTCGCTCTGTCACTGAGACAGAAACCTCGCTCTGTAACTCAGAGACAGAAACCTCGCTCTGTCACTGAGAGACAGAAACCTCGCTCTGTCACTGAGACAGAAATCTCGCTCTGTCACTGAGACAGAAACCTCGCTCTGTCACTGAGAGACAGAAACCTCGCTCTGTCACTGAGACAGAAACCTCGTGCTGTCACTGAGAGACAGAAACCTCGCTCTGTCACTGAGAGACAGAAACCTCGCTCTGTCACTGAGACAGAAACCTCGCTCTGTCACTGAGACAGAAACCTCGCTCAGTCACTGAGAGACAGAAACCTCGCTCAGTCACTGAGAGACAGAAACCCTGCTCTGTCACTGAGAGACAGAAACCTCGCTCTGTCACTGAGAGACAGAAACCTCGCTCTGTCACTGAGAGACAGAAACCTCGCTCTGTCACTGAGACAGAAACCTCGTGCTGTCACTGAGAGACAGAAACCTCGCTCTGTCACTGAGAGACAGAAACCTCGCTCTGTCACTGAGACAGAAACCTCGCTCTGTCACTGAGAGACAGAAACCTCGCTCTGTCACTGAGAGACAGAAACCTTGCTCTGCCACTGAGACAGAAACATCGCTCTGTCACTGAGAGACAGAAACCTCGCTCTGTCACTGAGACAGAAACCTCGTGCTGTCACTGAGAGACAGAAACCTCGCTCTGTCACTGAGAGACAGAAACCTCGCTCTGTCACTGAGACAGAAACCTCGCTCTGTCACTGAGACAGAAAACTCGCTCTGCCACTGAGAGACAGAAACCTCGCTCTGTCACTGAGAGACAGAAACCTCGCTCTGCCACTGAGACAGAAACCTCGCTCTGTCACTGAGAGACAGAAAGCTCGCTCTGTCACTGAGAGACAGAAACCTCGCTCTGTCACTGAGAGACAGAAACCTCGCTCTGTCACTGAGACAGAAACCTCGCTCTGCAACTCAGAGACAGAAACCTCGCTCTGTCACTGAGAGACAGAAACCTCGCTCTGTCACTGAGACAGAAACCTCGCTCTGCAACTCAGAGACAGAAACCTCGCTCTGTCACTGAGAGACAGAAACCTCGCTCTGCCACTGAGACAGAAACCTCGCTCTGTCACTGAGAGACAGAAACCTCGCTCTGTCACTGAGAGACAGAAACCTCGCTCTGCCACTGAGACAGAAACCTCGCTCTGTCACTGAGAGACAGAAACCTCGCTCTGTCACTGAGAGACAGAAACCTCGCTCTGTCACTGAGACAGAAACCTCGCTCTGTCACTGAGACAGAAACCTCGCTCAGTCACTGAGAGACAGAAACCTCGCTCTGTCACTGAGAGACAGAAACCCTGCTCTGTCACTGAGAGACAGAAACCTCGCTCTGTCACTGAGAGACAGAATCCTTGCTCTGTCACTGAGACAGACACCTCGCTCTCTCACTGAGTCAAAAACCTCGCTCTGTCACTGAGACAGAAACCTCGCTCTGTCACTGAGAGACAGAAACCTCGCTCTGTCACTGAGACAGAAACCTCGCTCTGTCACTGAGACACAGAAACCTCGCTCTGTCACTGAGACAGAAACCTCGCTCTGTCACTGAGAGACAGAAACCTCGCTCTGTCACTGAGACAGAAACCTCGCTCTGTCACTGAGACAGAAACCTCGCTCTGTCACTGAGAGACAGAAACCTCGCTCTCTCACTGAGAGACAGAAACCTCGCTCTGTCACTGAGAGACAGAAACCTCGCTCTGTCACTGAGACAGAAAACTCGCTCTGTCACTGAGAGACAGAAACCTCGCTCTGTCACTGAGTGACAGAAACGTCGCTCTGTCACTGAGAGACAGAAACCTCGCTCTGTCACTGAGAGACAGAAACCTCGCTCTGCCACTGAGACAGAAACCTCGCTCTGTCACTGGGAGACAGAAACCTCGCTCTGTCACTGAGGCAGATACCTCGCTCTGTCACTGAGTCAAAAACCTCACTCTGTCACTGAGACAGAAACCTCGCTCTGTCACTGAGACAGAAACCTCGCTCTGTCACTGAGAGACAGAAACCTCGCTCTGTTACTGAGACAGAAACCTCGCTCTGTCACTGAGAGACTGAAAACTCGCTCTGTCACTGAGAGACAGAAACCTCGCTCTGTCACTGAGACAGAAACCTCGCTCTGTAACTCAGAGACAGAAACCTCGCTCTGTCACTCAGAGACAGAAACCTCGCTCTGTCACTGAGAGACAGAAACCTCGCTCTGTCACTGAGACAGAAACCTCGTGCTGTCACTGAGAGACAGAAACCTCGCTCTGTCACTGAGACAGAAACCTCGCTCTGTCACTGAGAGACAGAAACCTCGCTCTGTCACTGAGACAGAAACCTCGCTCTGTAACTCAGAGACAGAAACCTCGCTCAGTCACTGAGAGACAGAAACCCTGCTCTGTCACTGAGACAGAAATCTCGCTCTGTCACTGAGACAGAAACCTCGCTCTGTCACTGAGAGACAGAAACCTCGCTCTGTCACTCAGAGACAGAAACCTCGCTCTGTCACTCAGAGACAGAAACCTCGCTCTGTCACTGAGACAGAAACCTCGTGCTGTCACTGAGAGACAGAAACCTCGCTCTGTCACTGAGAGACAGAAACCTCGCTCTGTCACTGAGACAGAAACCTCGCTCTGTCACTGAGAGACAGAAACCTCGCTCTGTCACTGAGAGACAGAAACCTTGCTCTGCCACTGAGACAGAAACCTCGCTCTGTCACTGAGAGACAGAAACCTCGCTCTGTCACTGAGACAGAAACCTCGTGCTGTCACTGAGAGACAGAAACCTCGCTCTGTCACTGAGAGACAGAAAGCTCGCTCTGTCACTGAGACAGAAACCTCGCTCTGTCACTGAGACAGAAACCTCGCTCTGCCACTGAGAGACAGAAACCTCGCTCTGTCACTGAGAGACAGAAACCTCGCTCTGCCACTGAGACAGAAACCTCGCTCTGTCACTGAGAGACAGAAAGCTCGCTCTGTAACTGAGAGACAGAAACCTCGCTCTGTCACTGAGACAGAAACCTCGCTCTGTCACTGAGAGACAGAAACATCGCTCTGTCACTGAGAGACAGAAACCTCGCTCTGTCACTGAGACAGCAACCTCGCTCTGTCACTGAGAGACAGAAACCTCGCTCTGTCACTGAGAGACAGAAACCTCGCTCTGTCACTGAGAGACAGAAACCTCGCTCAGTCACTGAGAGACAGAAACCTCGCTCTGTCACTGAGACAGAAACCTCGCTCTGTCACTGAGAGACAGAAACCTCGCTCTGTCACTGAGACAGAAACCTCGCTCTGTAACTCAGAGACAGAAACCTCGCTCTGTCACTGAGAGACAGAAACCTCGCTCTGTCACTGAGACAGAAACCTCGCTCTGTCACTGAGACAGAAACCTCGCTCAGTCACTGAGAGACAGAAACCTCGCTCTGTCACTGAGAGACAGAAACCCTGCTCTGTCACTGAGAGACAGAAACCTCGCTCTGTCACTGAGAGACAGAAACCTCGCTCTGTCACTGAAAGACAGAAACCTCGCTCTGTCACTGAGAGACAGAAACCTCGCTCTGTCACTGAGAGACAGAAACCTCGCTCTGTCACTGAGAGACAGAAACCTCGCTCTGTCACTGAGACAGAAACCTCGCTCTGTCACTGAGAGACAGAAACCTCGCTCTGTCACTGAGACAGAAACCTCGCTCTGTCACTGAGAGACAGAAACCTCGCTCTGTCACTGAGAGACAGAAACCTCGCTCTGTCACTGAGACTGAAACCTCGCTCTGTCACTGAGAGACAGAAACCTCGCTCTGTCACTGAGAGACAGAAACCTCGCTCTGTCACTGAGAGACAGAATCCTTGCTCTGTCACTGAGACAGACACCTCGCTCTCTCACTGAGTCAAAAACCTCGCTCTGTCACTGAGACAGAAACCTCGCTCTGTCACTGAGAGACAGAAACCTCGCTCTGTCACTGAGAGACAGAAACCTCGCTCTGTCACTGAGAGACAGAAACCTCGCTCTGTCACTGAGAGACAGAAACCTTGCTCTGCCACTGAGACAGAAACTCGCTCTGTCACTGAGAGACAGAAACCTCGCTCTGTCACTGAGACAGAAACCTCGCTCTGTCACTGAGACAGAAACCTCGCTCTGCCACTGAGAGACAGAAACCTCGCTCTGTCACTGAGACTGAAACCTCGCTCTGCCACTGAGACAGAAACCTCGCTCTGTCACTGAGAGACAGAAACCTCGCTCTGTCACTGAGAGACAGAAACCTCGCTCTGTCACTGAGAGACAGAAACCTCGCTCTGTCACTGAGAGACAGAAACCTCGCTCTGTCACTGAGACAGAAACCTCGCTCTGTCACTGAGAGACAGAAACCTCGCTCTGTCACTGAGAGACAGAAACCTCGCTCTGTCACTGAGACAGAAACCTCGCTCTGTCACTGAGAGACAGTAACCTCGCTCTGTCACTGAGACAGAATCCTCACTCTGTCACTGAGAGACAGAAACCTCGCTCTGTCACTGAGAGACAGAAACCTCGCTCTGTCACTGAGAGACAGAAGCCTCGCTCTGTCACTGAGAGACAGAAACCTCGCTCTGTCACTGAGAGACAGAAACCTCGCTCTGTCACTGAGACAGAAACCTCGCTCTGTCACTGAGAGACAGAAACCTCGCTCTGTCACTGAGACAGAAACCTCGCTCTGTCACTGAGAGACAGAAACCTCGCTCTGTCACTGAGAGACAGAAACCTCGCTCTGTCACTGAGACAGAAACCTCGCTCTGTCACTGAGAGACAGAAACCTCGCTCTGTCACTGAGAGACAGAAACCTCGCTCTGTCACTGAGAGACAGAATCCTTGCTCTGTCACTGAGACAGACACCTCGCTCTCTCACTGAGTCAAAAACCTCGCTCTGTCACTGAGACAGAAACCTCGCTCTGTCACTGAGAGACAGAAACCTCGCTCTGTCACTGAGACAGAAACCTCGCTCTGTCACTGAGACACAGAAACCTCGCCCTGTCACTGAGACAGAAACCTCGCTCTGTCACTGAGAGACTGAAAACTCGCTCTGTCACTGAGAGACAGAAACCTCGCTCTGTCACTGAGACAGAAACCTCGCTCTGTAACTCAGAGACAGAAACCTCGCTCTGTCACTCAGAGACAGAAACCTCGCTCTGTCACTGAGACAGAAACCTCGCTCTGTCACTGAGACAGAAACTTCGCTCTGTCACTGATACAGAAACCTCGCTCTGTCACTGAGAGACAGAAACCTCGCTCTGTCACTGAGAGACAGAAACCTCGCTCTGTCACTGAGACAGAAACCACTCTCTGTAACTGAGAGACAGAAACCTCGCTCTGTCACTGAGACAGAAACCTCGCACTGTCACTGAGAGACAGAAACCTCGCTCTGTCACTGAGACAGAAACCTCGCTCTGTCACTGAGAGACAGAAAACTCGCTCTGTCACTGAGACAGAAACCTCGCTCTGTCACTGAGAGACAGAAACCTCGCTCTGTCACTGAGAGACAGAAACCTCGCTCTGTCACTGAGAGACAGAAACCTCGCTCTGTCACTGAGACAGAAACCTCGCTCTGTAACTCAGAGACAGAAACCTCGCTCTGTCACTGAGAGACAGAAACCTCGCTCTGTCACTGAGACAGAAACCTCGCTCTGTCACTGAGACAGAAACCTCGCTCTGTGACTGAGAGACAGAAACCTCGCTCTGTCACTGAGACAGAAACCTCGCTCTGTCACTGAGAGACAGAAACCTTGCTCTGTCACTGAGACAGAAACCTCGCTCTATCACTGAGACAGAAACCTCGCTCTGTCACTGAGAGACAGAAACCTCGCTCTGTCACTGAGAGACAGAAACCTCGCTCTGTCACTGAGAGACAGAAACCTCGCTCTGTCACTGAGACAGAAACCTCGCTCTGTCATTGAGAGACAGAAACCTCGCTCTGTCACTGAGAGACAGAAACCTCGCTCTGTCACTGAAAGACAGAAACCTCGCTCTGTCACTGAGAGACAGAAACCTCGTTCTGTCACTGAGACAGAAACCTCGCTCTGTCACTGAGACTGAAACCTCGCTCTGTCATTGAGAGACAGAAACCTCGCTCAGTCACTGAGAGACAGAAACCTCGCTCTGTCACTGAAACAGAAACCTCGCTCTGTCACTGAGAGACAGAAACCTCGCTCTGTCACTGAGACAGAAACCTCGCTCTGTCACTGAGAGACAGAAACCTCGCTCTGTCACTGAGAGAAAGAAACCTCGCTCTGTCACTGAGAGACAGAAACCTCGCTCTGTCACTGAGACAGAAACCTCGCTCTGTAACTCAGAGACAGAAACCTCGCTCTGTCACTGAGAGACAGAAACCTCGCTCTGTCACTGAGACAGAAACCTCGCTCTGTCACTGAGACAGAAACCTCGCTCTGTGACTGAGAGACAGAAACCTCGCTCTGTCACTGAGACAGAAACCTCGCTCTGTCACTGAGAGACAGAAATCTTGCTCTGTCACTGAGACAGAAACCTCGCTCTATCACTGAGACAGAAACCTCGCTCTGTCACTGAGAGACAGAAACCTCGCTCTGTCACTGAGAGACAGAAACCTCGCTCTGTCACTGAGAGACAGAAACCTCGCTCTGTCACTGAGACAGAAACCTCGCTCTGTCATTGAGAGACAGAAACCTCGCTCTGTCACTGAGAGACAGAAACCTCGCTCTGTCACTGAAAGACAGAAACCTCGCTCTGTCACTGAGAGACAGAAACCTCGTTCTGTCACTGAGACAGAAACCTCGCTCTGTCACTGAGACTGAAACCTCGCTCTGTCATTGAGAGACAGAAACCTCGCTCAGTCACTGAGAGACAGAAACCTCGCTCTGTCACTGAGAGACAGAAACCTCGCTCTGTCACTGAGACAGAAACCTCGCTCTGTCACTGAGAGACAGAAACCTCGCTCTGTCAATGAGACAGAAACCTCGCTCTGTCACTGAGACAGAAACTTCGCTCTGTCACTGAGAGACAGAAACCTCGCTCTGTCACTGAGAGACAGAAACCTCGCTCTGTCACTGAGACAGAAACCTTGCTCTGTCACTGAGAGACAGAAACCTCGCTCTGTCACTGAGAGACAGAAACCTCACTCTGTCACTGAGAGACAGAAACCTCGCTCTGTCAGTGAGGCAGAAACCTCGCTCTGTCATTGAGAGACAGAAACCTCGCTCAGTCACTGAGAGACAGAAACCACTCTCTGTCACTGAGAGACAGAAACGTCGCTCTGTCATTGAGAGACAGAAACCTCGCTCTGTCACTGAGAGACAGAAACCTCGCTCTGTCATTGAGAGACAGAAACCTCGCTCTGTTACTGAGAGACAGAAACCTCGCTCTGTCATTGAGAGACAGAAACCTCGCTCAGTCACTGAGAGACAGAAACCTCGCTCTGTCACTGAGACAGAAACCTCGCTCTGTCACTGAGAGACAGAAACCTCGCTCTGTCACTGAGAGACAGAAACCTCGCTCTGTCACTGAGACAGAAACCTCGCTCTGTCACTGAGAGACAGAAACCTCGCTCTGTCACTGAGAGACAGAAACCTCGCTCTGTCACTGAGAGACAGAAACCTCGCTCTGTCACTGAGAGACAGAAACCTCGCTCTGTCACTGAGACAGAAAACTCGCTCTGTCACTGAGACAGAAAACTCGCTCTGTCACTGAGAGACAGAAACCTCGCTCTGTCACTGAGAGACAGAAACGTCGCTCTGTTACTGAGAGACAGAAACCTCGCTCTGTCATTGAGAGACAGAAACCTCGCTCAGTCACTGAGAGACAGAAACCTCGCTCTGTCACTGAGACAGAAACCTCGCTCTGTCACTGAGAGACAGAAACCTCGCTCTGTCACTGAGAGACAGAAACCTCGCTCTGTCACTGAGACAGAAACCTCGCTCTGTCACTGAGAGACAGAAACCTCGCTCTGTCACTGAGAGACAGAAACCTCGCTCTGTCACTGAGAGACAGAAACCTCGCTCTGTCACTGAGACAGAAAACTCGCTCTGTCACTGAGAGACAGAAACGTCGCTCTGTCACTGAGAGACAGAAACGTCGCTCTGTCACTGAGAGACAGAAACCTCGCTCTGTCACTGAGAGACAGAAACCTCGCTCTGCCACTGAGACAGAAACCTCGCTCTGTCACTGGGAGACAGAAACCTCGCTCTGTCACTGAGGCAGATACCTCGCTCTGTCACTGAGTCAAAAACCTCGCTCTGTCACTGAGACAGAAACCTCGCTCTGTCACTGAGACAGATACCTCGCTCTGTCACTGAGACAGAAACCTCGCTCTGTCACTGAGAGACAGAAACCTCGCTCTGTCACTGAGTGACAGAAACCTCGCTCTGTCACTGAGAGACAGAAACCTCGCTCTGTCACTGAGACAGAAATCTCGCTCTGTAACTCAGAGACAGAAACCTCGCTCTGTCACTGAGAGACAGAAACCTCGCTCTGTCACTGAGACAGAAACCTCGCTCTGTCACTGAGACAGAAACTTCGCTCTGTCACTGAGAGACAGAAACCTCGCTCTGTCACTGAGAGACAGAAACCTCGCTCTGTCACTGAGAGACAGAAACCTCGCTCTGTCACTGAGACAGAAACCTCGCTCTGTCACTGTGAGACAGAAACCTCGCTCTGTCACTGAGTCAAAAACCTCGCTCTGTCACTGAGACAGAAACCTCGCTCTGTCATTGAGACAGAAACCTCGCTCTCTCACTGAGAGACAGAAACCTCGCTCTGTCACTGAGAGACAGAAACCTCGCTCTGTCACTGAGAGACAGAAACCTTGCTCTGTCACTGAGAGACAGAAACTTCGCTCTGTCACTGAGACAGAAAACTCGCTCTGTCACTGAGAGAAAGAAAGCTCGCTCTGTCACTGAGAGACAGAAACCTCGCTCTGTCACTTGGAGACAGAAACCTCGCTCTGTCACTGAGACAAAAACCTCGCTTTGTCACTGAGACAGAAACTTCGCTGTGTCACTGAGACAGAAACCTCGCTCTGTCACTGAGACAGCAACCTCGCTTTGTCACTGAGACAGAAACCTCGCTCTGTCACTGAGAGAGATACCTCGCTCTGTCACTGAGACAGAAACCTCGCTCTGTCACCGAGACAGCAACCTCGCTTTGTCACTGAGACAGAAAACTCGCTCTGTCACTGAGAGACAGAAACCTCGCTCTGTCACTGAGAGACAGAAACGTCGCTCTGTCACTGAGAGACAGAAACCTCGCTCTGCCACTGAGACAGAAACCTCGCTCTGTCACTGGGAGACAGAAACCTCGCTCTGTCACTGAGGCAGATACCTCGCTCTGTCACTGAGTCAAAAACCTCGCTCTGTCACTGAGACAGAAACCTCGCTCTGTCACTGAGACAGATACCTCGCTCTGTCACTGAGTCAAAAACCTCGCTCTGTCACTGAGACAGAAACCTCGCTCTGTCACTGAGAGACAGAAACCTCGCTCTGTCACTGAGTGACAGAAACCTCGCTCTGTCACTGAGAGACAGAAACATCGCTCTGTCACCGAGACAGAAATCTCGCTCTGTAACTCAGAGACAGAAACCTCGCTCTGTCACTGAGAGACAGAAACCTCGCTCTGTCACTGAGACAGAAACCTCGCTCTGTCACTGAGACAGAAACTTCGCTCTGTCACTGAGAGACAGATACCTCGCTCTGTCACTGAGAGACAGAAACCTCGCTCTGTCACTGAGAGACAGAAACCTCGCTCTGTCACTGAGACAGAAACCTCGCTCTGTCACTGTGAGACAGAAACCTCGCTCTGTTACTGAGTCAAAAACCTCGCTCTGTCACTGAGACAGAAACCTCGCTCTGTCATTGAGACAGAAACCTCGCTCTTTCACTGAGAGACAGAAAACTCGCTCTGTCACTGAGTGACAGAAACCTCGCTCTGTCACTGGGAAGCAGAAACCTCGCTCTGTCACTGAGAGACAGAAACCTCGCTCTGTCACTGAAAGACAGAAACCTCGCTCTGTCACTGAGAGACAGAAACCTCGTTCTGTCACTGAGACAGAAACCTCGCTCTGTCACTGAGACTGAAACCTCGCTCTGTCATTGAGAGACAGAAACCTCGCTCAGTCACTGAGAGACAGAAACCTCGCTCTGTCACTGAGAGACAGAAACCTCGCTCTGTCACTGAGACAGAAACCTCGCTCTGTCACTGAGAGACAGAAACCTCGCTCTGTCAATGAGACAGAAACCTCGCTCTGTCACTGAGACAGAAACTTCGCTCTGTCACTGAGAGACAGAAACCTCGCTCTGTCACTGAGAGACAGAAACCTCGCTCTGTCACTGAGACAGAAACCTCGCTCTGTCACTGAGAGACAGAAACCTCGCTCTGTCACTGAGAGACAGAAACCTCACTCTGTCACTGAGAGACAGAAACCTCGTTTTGTCACTGAGACACAAACCTCGCTCTGTCAGTGAGGCAGAAACCTCGCTCTGTCATTGAGAGACAGAAACCTCGCTCAGACACTGAGAGACAGAAACCTCGCTCTGTCACTGAGAGACAGAAACCACTCTCTGTCACTGAGAGACAGAAACGTTGCTCTGTCATTGAGAGACAGAAACCTCGCTCTGTCACTGAGAGACAGAAACCTCGCTCTGTCATTGAGAGACAGAAACCTCGCTCTGTCACTGAGAGACAGAAACCTCGCTCAGTCACTGAGAGACAGAAACCTCGCTCTGTCACTGAGACAGAAACCTCGCTCTGTCACTGAGAGACAGAAACCTCGCTCTGTCACTGAGAGACAGAAACCTCGCTCTGTCACTGAGACAGAAACCTCGCTCTGTCACTGAGAGACAGAAACCTCGCTCTGTCACTGAGAGACAGAAACCTCGCTCTGTCACTGAGAGACAGAAACCTCGCTCTGTCACTGAGAGACAGAAACCTCGCTCTGTCACTGAGACAGAAACCTCGCTCTGTCACTGAGAGACAGAAACCTCGCTCTGTCACTGAGAGACAGAAACGTCGCTCTGTCACTGAGAGACAGAAACCTCGCTCTGTCACTGGGAGACAGAAACCTCGCTCTGTCACTGAGGCAGATACCTCGCTCTGTCACTGAGTCAAAAACCTCGCTCTGTCACTGAGACAGAAACCTCGCTCTGTCACTGAGACAGATACCTCGCTCTGTCACTGAGACAGAAACCTCGCTCTGTCACTGAGAGACAGAAACCTCGCTCTGTCACTGAGTGACAGAAACCTCGCTCTGTCACTGAGAGACAGAAACCTCGCTCTGTCACTGAGACAGAAATCTCGCTCTGTAACTCAGAGACAGAAACCTCGCTCTGTCACTGAGAGACAGAAACCTCGCTCTGTCACTGAGACAGAAACCTCGCTCTGTCACTGAGACAGAAACTTCGCTCTGTCACTGAGAGACAGAAACCTCGCTCTGTCACTGAGAGACAGAAACCTCGCTCTGTCACTGTGAGACAGAAACCTCGCTCTGTCACTGAGAGACAGAAACTTCGCTCTGTCACTGAGACAGAAACCTCGCTCTGTCACTGAGAGAAAGAAAGCTCGCTCTGTCACTGAGAGACAGAAACCTCGCTCTGTCACTTGGAGACAGAAACCTCGCTCTGTCACTGAGACAAAAACCTCGCTTTGTCACTGAGACAGAAACTTCGCTGTGTCACTGAGAGAGAAACCTCGCTCTGTCACTGAGACAGCAACCTCGCTTTGTCACTGAGACAGAAACCTCGCTCTGTCACTGAGAGAGATACCTCGCTCTGTCACTGAGACAGAAAACTCGCTCTGTCACCGAGACAGCAACCTCGCTTTGTCACTGAGACAGAAAACTCGCTCTGTCACTGAGAGACAGAAACCTCGCTCTGTCACTGGGAGACAGAAACCTCGCTCTGTCACTGAGACTGAAACCTCGCTCTGTCATTGAGAGACAGAAACCTCGCTCAGTCACTGAGAGACAGAAACCTCGCTCTGTCACTGAGAGACAGAAACCTCGCTCTGTCACTGAGACAGAAACCTCGCTCTGTCACTGAGACAGAAACCTCGCTCTGTCACTGAGACAGAAACCTCGCTCTGTCACTGAGACAGAAACCTCGCTCTGTGACTGAGAGACAGAAACCTCGCTCTGTCACTGAGACAGAAACCTCGCTCTGTCACTGAGAGACAGAAACCTTGCTCTGTCACTGAGACAGAAACCTCGCTCTATCACTGAGACAGAAACCTCGCTCTGTCACTGAGAGACAGAAACCTCGCTCTGTCACTGAGAGACAGAAACCTCGCTCTGTCACTGAGAGACAGAAACCTCGCTCTGTCACTGAGACAGAAACCTCGCTCTGTCATTGAGAGACAGAAACCTCGCTCTGTCACTGAGAGACAGAAACCTCGCTCTGTCACTGAAAGACAGAAACCTCGCTCTGTCACTGAGAGACAGAAACCTCGTTCTGTCACTGAGACAGAAACCTCGCTCTGTCACTGAGACTGAAACCTCGCTCTGTCATTGAGAGACAGAAACCTCGTTCAGTCACTGAGAGACAGAAACCTCGCTCTGTCACTGAGACAGAAACCTCGCTCTGTCACTGAGAGACAGAAACCTCGCTCTGTCACTGAGACAGAAACCTCGCTCTGTCACTGAGAGACAGAAACCTCGCTCTGTCAATGAGACAGAAACCTTGCTCTGTCACTGAGACAGAAACTTCGCTCTGTCACTGAGAGACAGAAACCTCGCTCTGTCACTGAGAGACAGAAACCTCGCTCTGTCACTGAGACAGAAACCTTGCTCTGTCACTGAGAGACAGAAACCTCGCTCTGTCACTGAGAGACAGAAACCTCACTCTGTCACTGAGAGACAGAAACCTCGCTCTGTCAGTGAGGCAGAAACCTCGCTCTGTCATTGAGAGACAGAAACCTCGCTCAGTCACTGAGAGACAGAAACCACTCTCTGTCACTGAGAGACAGAAACGTCGCTCTGTCATTGAGAGACAGAAACCTCGCTCTGTCACTGAGAGACAGAAACCTCGCTCTGTCATTGAGAGACAGAAACCTCGCTCTGTTACTGAGAGACAGAAACCTCGCTCTGTCATTGAGAGACAGAAACCTCGCTCAGTCACTGAGAGACAGAAACCTCGCTCTGTCACTGAGACAGAAACCTCGCTCTGTCACTGAGAGACAGAAACCTCGCTCTGTCACTGAGAGACAGAAACCTCGCTCTGTCACTGAGACAGAAACCTCGCTCTGTCACTGAGAGACAGAAACCTCGCTCTGTCACTGAGAGACACAAACCTCGCTCTGTCACTGAGAGACAGAAACCTCGCTCTGTCACTGAGACAGAAAACTCGCTCTGTCACTGAGAGACAGAAACCTCGCTCTGTCACTGAGAGACAGAAACGTCGCTCTGTTACTGAGAGACAGAAACCTCGCTCTGTCATTGAGAGACAGAAACCTCGCTCAGTCACTGAGAGACAGAAACCTCGCTCTGTCACTGAGACAGAAACCTCGCTCTGTCACTGAGAGACAGAAACCTCGCTCTGTCACTGAGAGACAGAAACCTCGCTCTGTCACTGAGACAGAAACCTCGCTCTGTCACTGAGAGACAGAAACCTCGCTCTGTCACTGAGAGACAGAAACCTCGCTCTGTCACTGAGAGACAGAAACCTCGCTCTGTCACTGAGACAGAAAACTCGCTCTGTCACTGAGAGACAGAAACCTCGCTCTGTCACTGAGAGACAGAAACGTCGCTCTGTCACTGAGAGACAGAAACCTCGCTCTGTCACTGAGAGACAGAAACCTCGCTCTGCCACTGAGACAGAAACCTCGCTCTGTCACTGGGAGACAGAAACCTCGCTCTGTCACTGAGGCAGATACCTCGCTCTGTCACTGAGTCAAAAACCTCGCTCTGTCACTGAGACAGAAACCTCGCTCTGTCACTGAGACAGATACCTCGCTCTGTCACTGAGACAGAAACCTCGCTCTGTCACTGAGAGACAGAAACCTCGCTCTGTCACTGAATGACAGAAACCTCGCTCTGTCACTGAGAGACAGAAACCTCGCTCTGTCACTGAGACAGAAATCTCGCTCTGTAACTCAGAGACAGAAACCTCGCTCTGTCACTGAGAGACAGAAACCTCGCTCTGTCACTGAGACAGAAACCTCGCTCTGTCACTGAGACAGAAACTTCGCTCTGTCACTGAGAGACAGAAACCTCGCTCTGTCACTGAGAGACAGAAACCTCGCTCTGTCACTGAGAGACAGAAACCTCGCTCTGTCACTGAGACAGAAACCTCGCTCTGTCACTGTGAGACAGAAACCTCGCTCTGTCACTGAGTCAAAAACCTCGCTCTGTCACTGAGACAGAAACCTCGCTCTGTCATTGAGACAGAAACCTCGCTCTCTCACTGAGAGACAGAAACCTCGCTCTGTCACTGAGAGACAGAAACCTCGCTCTGTCACTGAGAGACAGAAACCTTGCTCTGTCACTGAGAGACAGAAACTTCGCTCTGTCACTGAGACAGAAAACTCGCTCTGTCACTGAGAGAAAGAAAGCTCGCTCTGTCACTGAGAGACAGAAACCTCGCTCTGTCACTTGGAGACAGAAACCTTGCTCTGTCACTGAGACAAAAACCTCGCTTTGTCACTGAGACAGAAACTTCGCTGTGTCACTGAGACAGAAACCTCGCTCTGTCACTGAGACAGCAACCTCGCTTTGTCACTGAGACAGAAACCTCGCTCTGTCACTGAGAGAGATACCTCGCTCTGTCACTGAGACAGAAACCTCGCTCTGTCACCGAGACAGCAACCTCGCTTTGTCACTGAGACAGAAAACTCGCTCTGTCACTGAGAGACAGAAACCTCGCTCTGTCACTGAGAGACAGAAACGTCGCTCTGTCACTGAGAGACAGAAACCTCGCTCTGCCACTGAGACAGAAACCTCGCTCTGTCACTGGGAGACAGAAACCTCGCTCTGTCACTGAGGCAGATACCTCGCTCTGTCACTGAGTCAAAAACCTCGCTCTGTCACTGAGACAGAAACCTCGCTCTGTCACTGAGACAGATACCTCGCTCTGTCACTGAGTCAAAAACCTCGCTCTGTCACTGAGACAGAAACCTCGCTCTGTCACTGAGAGACAGAAACCTCGCTCTGTCACTGAGTGACAGAAACCTCGCTCTGTCACTGAGAGACAGAAACATCGCTCTGTCACTGAGACAGAAATCTCGCTCTGTAACTCAGAGACAGAAACCTCGCTCTGTCACTGAGAGACAGAAACCTCGCTCTGTCACTGAGACAGAAACCTCGCTCTGTCACTGAGACAGAAACTTCGCTCTGTCACTGAGAGACAGATACCTCGCTCTGTCACTGAGAGACAGAAACCTCGCTCTGTCACTGAGAGACAGAAACCTCGCTCTGTCACTGAGACAGAAACCTCGCTCTGTCACTGTGAGACAGAAACCTCGCTCTGTTACTGAGTCAAAAACCTCGCTCTGTCACTGAGACAGAAACCTCGCTCTGTCATTGAGACAGAAACCTCGCTCTTTCACTGAGAGACAGAAAACTCGCTCTGTCACTGAGTGACAGAAACCTCGCTCTGTCACTGGGAAGCAGAAACCTCGCTCTGTCACTGAGAGACAGAAACCTCGCTCTGTCACTGAAAGACAGAAACCTAGCTCTGTCACTGAGAGACAGAAACCTCGTTCTGTCACTGAGACAGAAACCTCGCTCTGTCACTGAGACTGAAACCTCGCTCTGTCATTGAGAGACAGAAACCTCGCTCAGTCACTGAGAGACAGAAACCTCGCTCTGTCACTGAGAGACAGAAACCTCGCTCTGTCACTGAGACAGAAACCTCGCTCTGTCACTGAGAGACAGAAACCTCGCTCTGTCAATGAGACAGAAACCTCGCTCTGTCACTGAGACAGAAACTTCGCTCTGTCACTGAGAGACAGAAACCTCGCTCTGTCACTGAGAGACAGAAACCTCGCTCTGTCACTGAGACAGAAACCTCGCTCTGTCACTGAGAGACAGAAACCTCGCTCTGTCACTGAGAGACAGAAACCTCACTCTGTCACTGAGAGACAGAAACCTCGTTTTGTCACTGAGACACAAACCTCGCTCTGTCAGTGAGGCAGAAACCTCGCTCTGTCATTGAGAGACAGAAACCTCGCTCAGACACTGAGAGACAGAAACCTCGCTCTGTCACTGAGAGACAGAAACCACTCTCTGTCACTGAGAGACAGAAACGTTGCTCTGTCATTGAGAGACAGAAACCTCGCTCTGTCACTGAGAGACAGAAACCTCGCTCTGTCATTGAGAGACAGAAACCTCGCTCTGTCACTGAGAGACAGAAACCTCGCTCAGTCACTGAGAGACAGAAACCTCGCTCTGTCACTGAGACAGAAACCTCGCTCTGTCACTGAGAGACAGAAACCTCGCTCTGTCACTGAGAGACAGAAACCTCGCTCTGTCACTGAGACAGAAACCTCGCTCTGTCACTGAGAGACAGAAACCTCGCTCTGTCACTGAGAGACAGAAACCTCGCTCTGTCACTGAGAGACAGAAACCTCGCTCTGTCACTGAGAGACAGAAAACTCGCTCTGTCACTGAGACAGAAACCTCGCTCTGTCACTGAGAGACAGAAACCTCGCTCTGTCACTGAGAGACAGAAACGTCGCTCTGTCACTGAGAGACAGAAACCTCGCTCTGTCACTGGGAGACAGAAACCTCGCTCTGTCACTGAGGCAGATACCTCGCTCTGTCACTGAGTCAAAAACCTCGCTCTGTCACTGAGACAGAAACCTCGCTCTGTCACTGAGACAGATACCTCGCTCTGTCACTGAGACAGAAACCTCGCTCTGTCACTGAGAGACAGAAACCTCGCTCTGTCACTGAGTGACAGAAACCTCGCTCTGTCACTGAGAGACAGAAACCTCGCTCTGTCACTGAGACAGAAATCTCGCTCTGTAACTCAGAGACAGAAACCTCGCTCTGTCACTGAGAGACAGAAACCTCGCTCTGTCACTGAGACAGAAACCTCGCTCTGTCACTGAGACAGAAACTTCGCTCTGTCACTGAGAGACAGAAACCTCGCTCTGTCACTGAGAGACAGAAACCTCGCTCTGTCACTGTGAGACAGAAACCTCGCTCTGTCACTGAGAGACAGAAACCTCGCTCTGTCACTGAGAGACAGAAACCTCGCTCTGTCACTGAGAGACAGAAACTTCGCTCTGTCACTGAGACAGAAACCTCGCTCTGTCACTGAGAGAAAGAAAGCTCGCTCTGTCACTGAGAGACAGAAACCTCGCTCTGTCACTTGGAGACAGAAACCTCGCTCTGTCACTGAGACAAAAACCTCGCTTTGTCACTGAGACAGAAACTTCGCTGTGTCACTGAGAGAGAAACCTCGCTCTGTCACTGAGACAGCAACCTCGCTTTGTCACTGAGACAGAAACCTCGCTCTGTCACTGAGAGAGATACCTCGCTCTGTCACTGAGACAGAAACCGCGCTCTGTCACCGAGACAGCAACCTCGCTTTGTCACTGAGACAGAAAACTCGCTCTGTCACTGAGAGACAGAAACCTCGCTCTGTCACTGAGAGACAGAAACGTCGCTCTGTCACTGAGAGACAGAAACCTCGCTCTGTCACTGAGAGACAGAAACCTCGCTCTGCCACTGAGACAGCAACCTCGCTCTGTCACTGGGAGACAGAAACCTCGCTCTGTCAGTGAGGCAGATACCTCGCTCTGTCACTGAGTCAAAAACCTCGCTCTGTCACTGAGACAGAAACCTCGCTCTGGCACTGACACAGATACCTCGCTCTGTCACTGAGTCAAAAACCTCGCTCTGTCACTGAGACAGAAACCTCGCTCTGTCACTGAGAGACAGAAACCTCGCTCTGTCACTGAGTGACAGAAACCTCGCTCTGTCACTGAGAGACAGAAACCTCGCTCTGTCACTGAGACAGAAATCTCGCTCTGTAACTCAGAGACAGAAACCTCGCTCTGTCACTGAGAGACAGAAACCTCGCTCTGTCACTGAGACAGAAACCTCGCTCTGTCACTGAGACAGAAACTTCGCTCTGTCACTGAGAGACAGAAACCTCGCTCTGTCACTGAGAGACAGAAACCTCGCTCTGTCACTGAGAGACAGAAACCTCGCTCTGTCACTGAGACAGAAACCTCGCTCTGTCACTGTGAGACAGAAACCTCGCTCTGTCACTGAGTCAAAAACCTCGCTCTGTCACTGAGACAGAAACCTCGCTCTGTCATTGAGACAGAAACCTCGCTCTGTCACTGAGAGACAGAAACCTCGCTCTGTCACTGAGTGACAGAAACCTCGCTCTGTCACTGGGAGTACAGAAACCTCGCTCTGTCACTGAGTCAAAAACCTCGCTCTGTCACTGAGACAGAAACCTCGCTCTGTCATTGAGACAGAAACCTCGCTCTGTCACTGTGAGACAGAAACCTCGCTCTGTCACTGAGTCAAAAACCTCGCTCTGTCACTGAGACAGAAATCTCGCTCTGTCATTGAGACAGAAACCTCGCTCTGTCACTGAGAGACAGAAACCTCGCTCTGTCACTGAGACAGAAACCTCGCTCTGTCACTGTGAGACAGAAACCTCGCTCTGTCACTGAGTCAAAAACCTCGCTCTGTCACTGAGACAGAAACCTCGCTCTGTCATTGAGACAGAAACCTCGCTCTGTCACTGAGAGACAGAAACCTCGCTCTTTCACTGAGAGACAGAAAACTCGCTCTGTCACTGAGTGACAGAAACCTCGCTCTGTCACTGGGAAGCAGAAACCTCGCTCTGTCACTGAGAGACAGAAACCTCGCTCTGTCACTGAAAGACAGAAACCTCGCTCTGTCACTGAGAGACAGAAACCTCGTTCTGACACTGAGACAGAAACCTCGCTCTGTCACTGAGACTGAAACCTCGCTCTGTCATTGAGAGACAGAAACCTCGCTCAGTCACTGAGAGACAGAAACCTCGCTCTGTCACTGAGAGACAGAAACCTCGCTCTGTCACTGAGACAGAAACCTCGCTCTGTCACTGAGAGACAGAAACCTCGCTCTGTCAATGAGACAGAAACCTCGCTCTGTCACTGAGACAGAAACTTCGCTCTGTCACTGAGAGACAGAAACCTCGCTCTGTCACTGAGAGACAGAAACCTCGCTCTGTCACTGAGACAGAAACCTCGCTCTGTCACTGAGAGACAGAAACCTCGCTCTGTCACTGAGAGACAGAAACCTCACTCTGTCACTGAGAGACAGAAACCTCGTTTTGTCACTGAGACAGAAACCTCGCTCTGTCAGTGAGGCAGAAACCTCGCTCTGTCATTGAGAGACAGAAACCTCGCTCAGTCACTGAGAGACAGAAACCTCGCTCTGTCACTGAGAGACAGAAACGTCGCTCTGTCATTGAGAGACAGAAACCTCGCTCTGTCACTGAGAGACAGAAACCTCGCTCTGTCATTGAGAGACAGAAACCTCGCTCTGTCACTGAGAGACAGAAACCTCGCTCTGTCATTGAGAGACAGAAACCTCGCTCAGTCACTGAGAGACAGAAACCTCGCTCTGTCACTGAGACAGAAACCTCGCTCTGTCACTGAGAGACAGAAACCTCGCTCTGTCACTGAGAGACAGAAACCTCGTTCTGTCACTGAGACAGAAACCTCGCTCTGTCAGTGAGGCAGAAACCTCGCTCTGTCATTGAGAGACAGAAACCTCGCTCAGTCACTGAGAGACAGAAACCTCGCTCTGTCACTGAGAGACAGAAACCACTCTCTGTCACTGAGAGACAGAAACCTCGCTCTGTCACTGAGACAGAAAACTCGCTCTGTCACTGAGAGACAGAAACCTCGCTCTGTCACTGAGAGACAGAAACGTCGCTCTGTCACTGAGAGACAGAAACCTCGCTCTGTCACTGGGAGACAGAAACCTCGCTCTGTCACTGAGAGACAGAAACCTCGCTCTGTCACTGAGACAGAAAACTCGCTCTGTCACTGAGAGACAGAAACCTCGCTCTGTCACTGAGAGACAGAAACGTCGCTCTGTCACTGAGAGACAGAAACCTCGCTCTGTCACTGGGAGACAGAAACCTCGCTCTGTCACTGAGGCAGATACCTCGCTCTGTCACTGAGTCAAAAACCTCGCTCTGTCACTGAGACAGAAACCTCGCTCTGTCACTGAGACAGAAACCTCGCTCTGTAACTGAGAGACAGAAACCTCGCTCTGTCACTGAGAGACAGAAACCTCGCTCTGTCACTGAGAGACAGAAACCTCGCTCTGTCACTGAGACAGAAAACTCGCTCTGTCACTGAGAGACAGAAACCTCGCTCTGTCACTGAGACAGAAACGTCGCTCTATCACTGAGAGACAGAAACCTCGCTCTTTCACTGAGAGACAGAAAACTCGCTCTGTCACTGAGTGACAGAAACCTCGCTCTGTCACTGGGAAGCAGAAACCTCGCTCTGTCACTGAGAGACAGAAACCTCGCTCTGTCACTGAAAGACAGAAACCTCGCTCTGTCACTGAGAGACAGAAACCTCGCTCTGTCACTGAGAGACAGAAACCTCGCTCTGTCACTGAGAGACAGAAACCTCGCTCTGTCACTGAGACAGAAACCTCGCTCTGTCACTGAGTCAAAAACCTCGCTCTGTCACTGAGACAGAAACCTCGCTCTGTCATTGAGACAGAAACGTCGCTCTGTCACTGAGAGACAGAAACCTCGCTCTTTCACTGAGAGACAGAAAACTCGCTCTGTCACTGAGTGACAGAAACCTCGCTCTGTCACTGGGAAGCAGAAACCTCGCTCTGTCACTGAGAGACAGAAACCTCGCTCTGTCACTGAGAGACAGAAACCTCGTTCTGTCACTGAGACAGAAACCTCGCTCTGTCACTGAGACTGAAACCTCGCTCTGTCATTGAGAGACAGAAACCTCGCTCAGTCACTGAGAGACAGAAACCTCGCTCTGTCACTGAGAGACAGAAACCTCGCTCTGTCACTGAGACAGAAACCTCGCTCTGTCACTGAGAGACAGAAACCTCGCTCTGTCAATGAGACAGAAACCTCGCTCTGTCACTGAGACAGAAACTTCGCTCTGTCACTGAGAGACAGAAACCTCGCTCTGTCACTGAGACAGAAACCTCGCTCTGTCACTGAGAGACAGAAACCTCGCTCTGTCACTGAGAGACAGAAACCTCACTCTGTCACTGAGAGACAGAAACCTCGTTTGGTCACTGAGACAGAAACCTCGCTCTGTCAGTGAGGCAGAAACCTCGCTCTGTCATTGAGAGACAGAAACCTCGCTCAGTCACTGAGAGACAGAAACCTCGCTCTGTCACTGAGAGACAGAAACCACTCTCTGTCACTGAGAGACAGAAACGTCGCTCTGTCATTGAGAGACAGAAACCTCGCTCTGTCACTGAGAGACAGAAACCTCGCTCTGTCATTGAGAGACAGAAACCTCGCTCTGTCACTGAGAGACAGAAACCTCGCTCTGTCATTGAGAGACAGAAACCTCGCTCTGTCACTGAGAGACAGAAACCTCGCTCTGTCACTGAGAGACAGAAACTTCGCTCTGTCACTGAGACAGAAACCTCGCTCTGTCACTGAGAGAAAGAAAGCTCGCTCTGTCACTGAGAGACAGAAACCTCGCTCTGTCACTTGGAGACAGAAACCTCGCTCTGTCACTGAGACAAAAACCTCGCTTTGTCACTGAGACAGAAACTTCGCTGTGTCACTGAGACAGAAACCTCGCTCTGTCACTGAGACAGCAACCTCGCTTTGTCACTGAGACAGAAACATCGCTCTCTCACTGAGAGAGATACCTCGCTCTGTCACTGAGACAGAAACCTCGCTCTGTCACCGAGACAGCAACCTCGCTTTGTCACTGAGACAGAAAACTCGCTCTGTCACTGAGAGACAGAAACCTCGCTCTGTCACTGAGAGACAGAAACGTCGCTCTGTCACTGAGAGACAGAAACCTCGCTCTGTCACTGAGAGACAGAAACCTCGCTCTGCCACTGAGACAGAAACCTCGCTCTGTCACTGGGAGACAGAAACCTCGCTCTGTCAGTGAGGCAGATACCTCGCTCTGTCACTGAGTCAAAAACCTCGCTCTGTCACTGAGACAGAAACCTCGCTCTGTCACTGAGACAGATACCTCGCTCTGTCACTGAGTCAAAAACCTCGCTCTGTCACTGAGACAGAAACCTCGCTCTGTCACTGAGAGACAGAAACCTCGCTCTGTCACTGAGTGACAGAAACCTCGCTCTGTCACTGAGAGACAGAAACCTCGCTCTGTCACTGAGACAGAAATCTCGCTCTGTAACTCAGAGACAGAAACCTCGCTCTGTCACTGAGAGACAGAAACCTCGCTCTGTCACTGAGAGACAGAAACCTCGCTCTGTCACTGAGACAGAAACCTCGCTCTGTCACTGTGAGACAGAAACCTCGCTCTGTCACTGAGTCAAAAACCTCGCTCTGTCACTGAGACAGAAACCTCGCTCTGTCATTGAGACAGAAACCTCGCTCTGTCACTGAGAGACAGAAACCTCGCTCTGTCACTGAGTGACAGAAACCTCGCTCTGTCACTGGGAGACAGAAACCTCGCTCTGTCACTGAGAGACAGAAACCTCGCTCTGTCACTGAGAGACAGAAACCTCGCTCTGTCACTGAGTCAAAAACCTCGCTCTGTCACTGAGACAGAAACCTCGCTCTGTCATTGAGACAGAAACCTCGCTCTGTCACTGTGAGACAGAAACCTCGCTCTGTCACTGAGTCAAAAACCTCGCTCTGTCACTGAGACAGAAACCTCGCTCTGTCATTGAGACAGAAACCTCGCTCTGTCACTGAGAGACAGAAACCTCGCTCTGTCACTGAGACAGAAACCTCGCTCTGTCACTGTGAGACAGAAACCTCGCTCTGTCACTGAGTCAAAAACCTCGCTCTGTCACTGAGACAGAAACCTCGCTCTGTCATTGAGACAGAAACCTCGCTCTGTCACTGAGAGACAGAAACCTCGCTCTTTCACTGAGAGACAGAAAACTCGCTCTGTCACTGAGTGACAGAAACCTCGCTCTGTCACTGGGAAGCAGAAACCTCGCTCTGTCACTGAGAGACAGAAACCTCGCTCTGTCACTGAAAGACAGATACCTCGCTCTGTCACTGAGAGACAGAAACCTCGTTCTGTCACTGAGACAGAAACCTCGCTCTGTCACTGAGACTGAAACCTCGCTCTGTCATTGAGAGACAGAAACCTCGCTCAGTCACTGAGAGACAGAAACCTCGCTCTGTCACTGAGAGACAGAAACCTCGCTCTGTCACTGAGACAGAAACCTCGCTCTGTCACTGAGAGACAGAAACCTCGCTCTGTCAATGAGACAGAAACCTCGCTCTGTCACTGAGACAGAAACTTCGCTCTGTCACTGAGAGACAGAAACCTCGCTCTGTCACTGAGAGACAGAAACCTCGCTCTGTCACTGAGACAGAAACCTCGCTCTGTCACTGAGAGACAGAAACCTCGCTCTGTCACTGAGAGACAGAAACCTCACTCTGTCACTGAGAGACAGAAACCTCGTTTTGTCACTGAGACAGAAACCTCGCTCTGTCAGTGAGGCAGAAACCTCGCTCTGTCATTGAGAGACAGAAACCTCGCTCAGTCACTGAGAGACAGAAACCTCGCTCTGTCACTGAGAGACAGAAACCACTCTCTGTCACTGAGAGACAGAAACGTCGCTCTGTCATTGAGAGACAGAAACCTCGCTCTGTCACTGAGAGACAGAAACCTCGCTCTGTCATTGAGAGACAGAAACCTCGCTCTGTCACTGAGAGACAGAAACCTCGCTCTGTCATTGAGAGACAGAAACCTCGCTCAGTCACTGAGAGACAGAAACCTCGCTCTGTCACTGAGACAGAAACCTCGCTCTGTCACTGAGACAGAAACCTCGCTCTGTCACTGAGACAGAAAACTCGCTCTGTCACTGAGAGACAGAAACCTCGCTCTGTCACTGAGAGACAGAAACCTCGCTCTGTCACTGAGAGACAGAAACCTCACTCTGCCACTGAGACAGAAACCTCGCTCTGTCACTGAGAGACAGAAATCTCGCTCTGTCACTGAGAGACAGAAACCTCGCTCTGTCACTGAGAGACAGAAACCACTCTCTGTAACTGAGAGACAGAAACCTCGCTCTGCCACTGAGAGACAGAAACCTCGCTCTGTCACTGGGAGACAGAAACCTCGCTCTGTCACTGAGGCAGATACCTCGCTCTGTCACTGAGTCAAAAACCTCGCTCTGTCACTGAGACAGAAACCTCGCTCTGTCACTGAGACAGATACCTCGCTCTGTCACTGAGACAGAAACCTCGCTCTGTCACTGAGAGACAGAAACCTCGCTCTGTCACTGAGTGACAGAAACCTCGCTCTGTCACTGAGAGACAGAAACCTCGCTCTGTCACTGAGACAGAAATCTCGCTCTGTAACTCAGAGACAGAAACCTCGCTCTGTCACTGAGAGACAGAAACCTCGCTCTGTCACTGAGACAGAAACCTCGCTCTGTCACTGAGACAGAAACTTCGCTCTGTCACTGAGAGACAGAAACCTCGCTCTGTCACTGAGAGACAGAAACCTCGCTCTGTCACTGAGAGACAGAAACCTCGCTCTGTCACTGTGAGACAGAAACCTCGCTCTGTCACTGAGTCAAAAAACCTCGCTCTGTCACTGAGACAGAAACCTCGCTCTGTCATTGCGACAGAAACCTCGCTCTCTCACTGAGAGACAGAAACCTCGCTCTGTCACTGAGAGACAGAAACCTCGCTCTGTCACTGAGAGACAGAAACCTCGCTCTGTCACTGAGAGACAGAAACTTCGCTCTGTCACTGAGACAGAAACCTCGCTCTGTCACTGAGAGAAAGAAAGCTCGCTCTGTCACTGAGAGACAGAAACCTCGCTCTGTCACTTGGAGACAGAAACTTCGCTGTGTCACTGAGACAGAAACCTCGCTCTGTCACTGAGACAGCAACCTCGCTTTGTCACTGAGACAGAAACCTCGCTCTGTCACTGAGAGAGATACCTCGCTCTGTCACTGAGACAGAAACCTCGCTCTGTCACCGAGACAGCAACCTCGCTTTGTCACTGAGACAGAAAACTCGCTCTGTCACTGAGAGACAGAAACCTCGCTCTGTCACTGAGAGACAGAAACGTCGCTCTGTCACTGAGAGACAGAAACCTCGCTCTGTCACTGAGAGACAGAAACCTCGCTCTGCCACTGAGACAGAAACCTCGCTCTGTCACTGGGAGACAGAAACCTCGCTCTGTCACTGAGGCAGATACCTCGCTCTGTCACTGAGTCAAAAACCTCGCTCTGTCACTGAGACAGAAACCTCGCTCTGTCACTGAGACAGATACCTCGCTCTGTCACTGAGTCAAAAACCTCGCTCTGTCACTGAGACAGAAACCTCGCTCTGTCACTGAGAGACAGAAACCTCGCTCTGTCACTGAGTGACAGAAACCTCGCTCTGTCACTGAGAGGCAGAAACCTCGCTCTGTCACTGAGACAGAAATCTCGCTCTGTAACTCAGAGACAGAAACCTCGCTCTGTCACTGAGAGACAGAAACCTCGCTCTGTCACTGAGACAGAAACCTCGCTCTGTCACTGAGACAGAAACTTCGCTCTGTCACTGAGAGACAGAAACCTCGCTCTGTCACTGAGAGACAGAAACCTCGCTCTGTCACTGAGAGACAGAAACCTCGCTCTGTCACTGAGACAGAAACCTCGCTCTGTCACTGTGAGACAGAAACCTCGCTCTGTCACTGAGTCAAAAACCTCGCTCTGTCACTGAGACAGAAACCTCGCTCTGTCATTGAGACAGAAACCTCGCTCTGTCACTGAGAGACAGAAACCTCGCTCTGTCACTGAGAGACAGAAACCTCGCTCTGTCACTGAGTGACAGAAACCTCGCTCTGTCACTGGGAGACAGAAACCTCGCTCTGTCACTGAGAGACAGAAACCTCGCTCTGTCACTGAGAGACAGAAACCTCGCTCTGTCACTGAGTCAAAAACCTCGCTCTGTCACTGAGACAGAAACCTCGCTCTGTCATTAAGACAGAAACCTCGCTCTGTCACTGTGAGACAGAAACCTCGCTCTGTCACTGAGTCAAAAACCTCGCTCTGTCACTGAGACAGAAACCTCGCTCTGTCACTGAGACAGAAACCTCGTGCTGTCACTGAGAGACAGAAACCTCGCTCTGTCACTGAGAGACAGAAACCTCGCTCTGTCACTGAGACAGAAACCTCGCTCTGTCACTGAGACAGAAACCTCGCTCTACCACTGAGAGACAGAAACCTCGCTATGTCACTGAGAGACAGAAACCTCGCTCTGCCACTGAGACAGAAACCTCGCTCTGTCACTGAGAGACAGAAAGCTCGCTCTGTCACTGAGAGACAGAAACCTCGCTCTGTCACTGAGAGACAGAAACCTCGCTCTGTCACTGAGACAGAAACCTCGCTCTGCAACTCAGAGACAGAAACCTCGCTCTGTCACTGAGAGACAGAAACCTCGCTCTGTCACTGAAACAGAAACCTCGCTCTGCAACTCAGAGACAGAAACCTCGCTCTGTCACTGAGAGACAGAAACCTCGCTCTGTCACTGAGAGACAGAAACCTCGCTCTGTCATTGAGAGACAGAAACCTCGCTCAGTCACTGAGAGACAGAAACCTCGCTCTGTCACTGAGACAGAAACCTCGCTCTGTCACTGAGAGACAGAAACCTCGCTCTGTCACTGAGAGACAGAAACCTCGCTCTGTCACTGAGACAGAAACCTCGCTCTGTCACTGAGAGACAGAAACCTCGCTCTGTCACTGAGAGACAGAAACCTCGCTCTGTCACTGAGAGACAGAAACCTCGCTCTGTCACTGAGAGACAGAAACCTCGCTCTGTTACTGAGACAGAAAACTCGCTCTGTCACTGAGAGACAGAAACCTCGCTCTGTCACTGAGAGACAGAAACCTCGCTCTGTCACTGAGAGACAGAAACCTCGCTCTGTCACTGAGAGACAGAAACCTCGCTCTGTCACTGAGAGACAGAAACCTCGCTCTGTCACTGAAAGACAGAAACCTCGCTCTGTCACTGAGAGACAGAAACCTCGCTCTGTCACTGAGAGACAGAAACCTCGCTCTGCCACTGAGACAGAAACCTCGCTCTGTCACTGGGAGACAGAAACCTCGCTCTGTCACTGAGGCAGATACCTCGCTCTGTCACTGAGTCAAAAACCTCGCTCTGTCACTGAGACAGAAACCTCGCTCTGTCACTGAGACAGATACCTCGCTCTGTCACTGAGACAGAAACCTCGCTCTGTCACTGAGAGACAGAAACCTCGCTCTGTCACTGAGTGACAGAAACCTCGCTCTGTCACTGAGAGACAGAAACCTCGCTCTGTCACTGAGACAGAAACCTCGCTCTGTCACTGAGAGACAGAAACCTCGCTCTGTCACTGAGAGACAGAAACCTCGCTCTGTCACTGAGACAGAAACCTCGCTCTGTCACTGAGAGACAGAAACTTCGCTCTGTCACTGAGAGACAGAAACCTCGCTCTGTCACTGAGAGACAGAAACCTCGCTCTGTCACTGAGAGACAGAAACCTCGCTCTGTCACTGAGAGACAGAAACCTCGCTCTGTCACTGTGAGACAGAAACCTCGCTCTGTCACTGAGTCAAAAACGTCGCTCTGTCACTGAGACAGAAACCTCGCTCTGTCATTGAGACAGAAACCTCGCTCTCTCACTGAGAGACAGAAACCTCGCTCTGTCACTGAGACAGAAACCTCGCTCTGTCACTGAGAGACAGAAACCTCGCTCTGTCACTGAGAGACAGAAACTTCGCTCTGTCACTGAGACAGAAACCTCGCTCTGTCACTGAGAGAAAGAAAGCTCGCTCTGTCACTGAGAGACAGAAACCTCGCTCTGTCACTTGGAGACAGAAACTTCGCTGTGTCACTGAGACAGAAACCTCGCTCTGTCACTGAGACAGCAACCTCGCTTTGTCACTGAGACAGAAACCTCGCTCTGTCACTGAGAGAGATACCTCGCTCTGTCACTGAGAGACAGAAACCTCGCTCTGCCACTGAGACAGAAACCTCGCTCTGTCACTGGGAGACAGAAACCTCGCTCTGTCAGTGAGGCAGATACCTCGCTCTGTCACTGAGTCAAAAACCTCGCTCTGTCACTGAGACAGAAACCTCGCTCTGTCACTGAGACAGATACCTCGCTCTGTCACTGAGTCAAAAACCTCGCTCTGTCACTGAGACAGAAACCTCGCTCTGTCACTGAGAGACAGAAACCTCGCTCTGTCACTGAGTGACAGATACCTCGCTCTGTCACTGAGAGACAGAAACCTCGCTCTGTCACTGAGACAGAAATCTCGCTCTGTAACTCAGAGACAGAAACCTCGCTCTGTCACTGAGAGACAGAAACCTCGCTCTGTCACTGAGACAGAAACCTCGCTCTGTCACTGAGACAGAAAATTTGCTCTGTCACTGAGAGACAGAAACCTCGCTCTGTCACTGAGAGACAGAAACCTCGCTCTGTCACTGAGAGACAGAAACCTCGCTCTGTCACTGAGACAGAAACCTCGCTCTGTCACTGTGAGACAGAAACCTCGCTCTGTCACTGAGTCAAAAACCTCGCTCTGTCACTGAGACAGAAACCTCGCTCTGTCATTGAGACAGAAACCTCGCTCTGTCACTGAGAGACAGAAACCTCGCTCTGTCACTGAGAGACAGAAACCTCGCTCTGTCACTGAGTGACAGAAACCTCGCTCTGTCACTGGGAGACAGAAACCTCGCTCTGCCACTGAGAGACAGAAACCTCGCTCTGTCACTGAGAGACAGAAACCTCGCTCTGTCACTGAGTCAAAAACCTCGCTCTGTCACTGAGACAGAAACCTCGCTCTGTCATTTAGACAGAAACCTCGCTCTGTCACTGTGAGACAGAAACCTCGTGCTGTCACTGAGAGACAGAAACCTCGCTCTGTCACTGAGAGACAGAAACCTCGCTCTGTCACTGAGACAGAAACCTCGCTCTGTCACTGAGACAGAAACCTCGCTCTGCCACTGAGAGACAGAAACCTCGCTCTGTCACTGAGAGACAGAAACCTCGCTCTGCCACTGAGACAGAAACCTCGCTCTGTCACTGAGAGACAGAAAGCTCGCTCTGTCACTGAGAGACAGAAACCTCGCTCTGTCACTGAGAGACAGAAACCTCGCTCTGTCACTGAGAGACAGAAACCTCGCTCTGTCACTGAGAGACAGAAACCTCGCTCTGTCACTGAGAGACAGAAAGCTCGCTCTGTCACTGAGAGACAGAAACCTCGCTCTGTCACTGAGAGACAGAAACCTCGCTCTGTCACTGAGACAGAAACCTCGCTCTGTCACTGAGACAGAAACCTCGCTCAGTCACTGAGAGACAGAAACATCGCTCTGTCACTGAGAGACAGAAACCCTGCTCTGTCACTGAGAGACAGAAACCTCGCTCTGTCACTGAGAGACAGAAACCTCGCTCTGTCACTGAAAGACAGAAACCTCGCTCTGTCACTGAGACAGAAACCTCGCTCTGTCACTGAGACAGAAACCTCGCTCTGTCACTGAGAGACAGAAACCTCGCTCTGTCACTGAGAGACAGAAACCTTGCTCTGCCACTGAGACAGAAACCTCGCTCTGTCACTGAGAGACAGAAACCTCGCTCTGTCACTGAGACAGAAACCTCGCTCTGTCACTGAGACAGAAACCTCGCTCTGCCACTGAGAGACAGAAACCTCGCTCTGTCACTGAGAGACAGAAACCTCGCTCTGCCACTGAGACAGAAACCTCGCTCTGTCACTGAGAGACAGAAAACTCGCTCTGTCACTGAGAGACAGAAACCTCGCTCTGTCACTGAGAGACAGAAACCTCGCTCTGTCACTGAGAGACAGAAACCTCGCTCTGTCACTGAGAGACAGAAACCTCGCTCTGTCACTGAGAGACAGAAACCTCGCTCTGTCACTGAGAGACAGAAACCTCGCTCTGTCACTGAGACAGAAACCTCGCTCTGTCACTGAGAGACAGAAAACTCGCTCTGTCACTGAGAGACAGAAACCTCGCTCTGTCACTGAGAGACAGAAACCTCGCTCTGTCACTGAGAGACAGAAACCTCGCTCTGTCACTGAGAGACAGAAACCTCGCTCTGTCACTGAGAGACAGAAACCTCGCTCTGTCACTGAGACAGAAACCTCGCTCTGTCACTGAGAGACAGAAACCTCGCTCTGTCACTGAGACAGAAACCTCGCTCTGTCACTGAGAGACAGAAACCTCGCTCTGTCACTGAGAGACAGAAACCTCGCTCTGTCACTGAGACAGAAACCTCGCTCTGTCACTGAGAGACAGAAACCTCACTCTGTCACTGAGAGACAGAAACCTCGCTCTGTCACTGAGAGACAGAATCCTTGCTCTGTCACTGAGACAGATACCTCGCTCTCTCACTGAGTCAAAAAGCTCGCTCTGTCACTGAGACAGAAACCTCGCTCTGTCACTGAGAGATAGAAACCTCGCTCTGTCACTGAGACAGAAACCTCGCTCTGTCACTGAGATACAGAAACCTCGCTCTGTCACTGAGACAGAAACCTCGCTCTGTCACTGAGAGACTGAAAACTCGCTCTGTCACTGAGAGACAGAAACCTCGCTCTGTCACTGAGACAGAAACCTCGCTCTGTAACTCAGAGACAGAAACCTCGCTCTGTCACTCAGAGACAGAAACCTCGCTCTGTCACTGAGACAGAAACCTCGCTCTGTCACTGAGAGACAGAAACCCTGCTCTGTCACTGAGAGACAGAAACCTCGCTCTGTCACTGAGAGACAGAAACCTCGCTCTGTCACTGAAAGACAGAAACCTCGCTCTGTCACTGAGACAGAAACCTCGCTCTGTCACTGAGACAGAAACCTCGCTCTGTCACTGAGAGACAGAAACCTCGCTCTGTCACTGAGAGACAGAAACCTCGCTCTGTCACTGAGACAGAAACCTCGCTCTGTCACTGAGAGACAGAAACCTCGCTCTGTCACTGAGAGACAGAAAACTCGCTCTGTCACCTAGACAGAAACCTCGCTCTGTCGCTGAGAGACAGAAACCTCGCTCTGTCACTGAGAGACAGAAACCTCGCTCTGTCACTGAGACAGAAACCTCGCTCTGTCACTGAGAGACAGAAACCTCGCTCTGTCACTGAGAGACAGAAACCTCGCTCTGTCACTGAGACAGAAACCTCGCTCTGTCACTGAGAGACAGAAACCTCGCTCTGTCACTGAGACAGAAACCTCGCTCTGTCACTGAGAGACAGAAACCTCGCTCTGTCACTGAGAGACAGAAACCTCGCTCTGTCACTGAGAGACAGAAACCTCGCTCTGTCACTGAGAGACAGAAACCTCGCTCTGTCAGTGAGACAGAAACCTCGCTCTGTCACTGAGAGACAGAAACCTCGCTCTGTCACTGAGACAGAAACCTCGCTCTGTCACTGAGAGACAGAAACCTCGCTCTGTCACTGAGAGACAGAAACCTCGCTCTGTCACTGAGACAGAAACCTCGCTCTGTCACTGAGAGACAGAAACCTCGCTCTGTCACTGAGAGACAGAAACCTCGCTCTGTCACTGAGAGACAGAATCCTTGCTCTGTCACTGAGACAGATACCTCGCTCTCTCACTGAGTCAAAAAGCTCGCTCTGTCACTGAGACAGAAACCTCGCTCTGTCACTGAGAGATAGAAACCTCGCTCTGTCACTGAGACAGAAACCTCGCTCTGTCACTGAGACACAGAAACCTCGCTCTGTCACTGAGACAGAAACCTCGCTCTGTCACTGAGAGACTGAAAACTCGCTCTGTCACTGAGAGACAGAAACCTCGCTCTGTCACTGAGACAGAAACCTCGCTCTGTAACTCAGAGACAGAAACCTCGCTCTGTCACTCAGAGACAGAAACCTCGCTCTGTCACTGAGACAGAAACCTCGCTATGTCACTGAGACAGAAACTTCGCTCTGTCACTGAGACATAAACCTCGCTCTGTCAGTGAGAGACAGAAACCTCGCTCTGTCACTGAGAGACAGAAACCTCGCACTGTCACTGAGAGACAGAAACCTCGCTCTGTCACTGAGACAGAAACCTCGCTCTGTCACTGAGAGACAGAAAACTCGCTCTGTCACTGAGACAGAAACCTCGCTCTGTCACTGAGAGACAGAAACCTCGCTCTGTCACTGAGAGAAAGAAACCTCGCTCTGTCACTGAGAGACAGAAACCTCGCTCTGTCACTGAGACAGAAACCTCGCTCTGTAACTCAGAGACAGAAACCTCGCTCTGTCACTGAGAGACAGAAACCTCGCTCTGTCACTGAGACAGAAACCTCGCTCTGTGACTGAGAGACAGAAACCTCGCTCTGTCACTGAGACAGAAACCTCGCTCTGTCACTGAGAGACAGAAACCTTGCTCTGTCACTGAGACAGAAACCTCGCTCTGTCACTGAGACAGAAACCTCGCTCTGTCACTGAGAGACAGAAACCTCGCTCTGTCACTGAGACAGAAACCTCGCTCTGTCATTGAGACAGAAACCTCGCTCTCTCACTGAGAGACAGAAACCTCGCTCTGTCACTGAGAGACAGAAACCTCGCTCTGTCACTGAGAGACAGAAACCTCGCTCTGTCACTGAGAGACAGAAACTTCGCTCTGTCACTGAGACAGAAACCTCGCTCTGTCACTGAGAGAAAGAAAGCTCGCTCTGTCACTGAGAGACAGAAACCTCGCTCTGTCACTTGGAGACAGAAAACTCGCTCTGTCACTGAGACAAAAACCTCGCTTTGTCACTGAGACAGAAACTTCGCTGTGTCACTGAGACAGAAACCTCGCTCTGTCACTGAGACAGCAACCTCGCTTTGTCACTGAGACAGAAACCTCGCTCTGTCACTGAGAGAGATACCTCGCTCTGTCACTGAGACAGAAACCTCGCTCTGTCACTGAGACAGCAACCTCGCTTTGTCACTGAGACAGAAAACTCGCTCTGTCAATGAGAGACAGAAACCTCGCTCTGTCACTGAGAGACAGAAACGTCGCTCTGCCACTGAGAGACAGAAACCTCGCTCTGTCACTGAGAGACAGAAACCTCGCTCTGCCACTGAGACAGAAACCTCGCTCTGTCACTGGGAGACAGAAACCTCGCTCTGTCACTGAGTCAAAAACCTCGCTCTGTCACTGAGACAGAAACCTCGCTCTGTCACTGAGACAGATACCTCGCTCTGTCACTGAGTCAAAAACCTCGCTCTGTCACTGAGACAGAAACCTCGCTCTGTCACTGAGAGACAGAAACCTCGCTCTGTCACTGAGAGACAGAAACCTCGCTCTGTCACTGAGACAGAAACCTCGCTCTGTCACTGAGAGACAGAAACCTCGCTCTGTCACTGAGAGACAGAAACCTCGCGCTGTCACTGAGAGACAGAATCCTTGCTCTGTCACTGAGACAGATACCTCGCTCTCTCACTGAGTCAAAAAGCTCGCTCTGTCACTGAGACAGAAACCTCGCTCTGTCACTGAGAGATAGAAACCTCGCTCTGTCACTGAGACAGAAACCTCGCTCTGTCACTGAGACACAGAAACCTCGCTCTGTCACTGAGACAGAAACCTCGCTCTGTCACTGAGAGACTGAAAACTCGCTCTGTCACTGAGAGACAGAAACCTCGCTCTGTCACTGAGACAGAAACCTCGCTCTGTAACTCAGAGACAGAAACCTCGCTCTGTCACTCAGAGACAGAAACCTCGCTCTGTCACTGAGACAGAAACCTCGCTATGTCACTGAGACAGAAACTTCGCTCTGTCACTGAGACAGAAACCTCGCTCTGTCAGTGAGAGACAGAAACCTCGCTCTGTCACTGAGAGACAGAAACCTCGCACTGTCACTGAGAGACAGAAACCTCGCTCTGTCACTGAGACAGAAACCTCGCTCTGTCACTGAGAGACAGAAACCTCGCTCTGTCACTGAGAGACAGAAACCTCGCTCTGTCACTGAGACAGAAACCTCGCTCTGTAACTCAGAGACAGAAACCTCGCTCTGTCACTGAGAGACAGAAACCTCGCTCTGTCACTGAGACAGAAACCTCGCTCTGTGACTGAGAGACAGAAACCTCGCTCTGTCACTGAGACAGAAACCTCGCTCTGTCACTGAGAGACAGAAACCTTGCTCTGTCACTGAGACAGAAACCTCGCTCTGTCACTGAGACAGAAACCTCGCTCTGTCACTGAGAGACAGAAACCTCGCTCTGTCACTGAGACAGAAACCTCGCTCTGTCATTGAGACAGAAACCTCGCTCTCTCACTGAGAGACAGAAACCTCGCTCTGTCACTGAGAGACAGAAACCTCGCTCTGTCACTGAGAGACAGAAACCTCGCTCTGTCACTGAGAGACAGAAACTTCGCTCTGTCACTGAGACAGAAACCTCGCTCTGTCACTGAGAGAAAGAAAGCTCGCTCTGTCACTGAGAGACAGAAACCTCGCTCTGTCACTTGGAGACAGAAAACTCGCTCTGTCACTGAGACAAAAACCTCGCTTTGTCACTGAGACAGAAACTTCGCTGTGTCACTGAGACAGAAACCTCGCTCTGTCACTGAGACAGCAACCTCGCTTTGTCACTGAGACAGAAACCTCGCTCTGTCACTGAGAGAGATACCTCGCTCTGTCACTGAGACAGAAACCTCGCTCTGTCACTGAGACAGCAACCTCGCTTTGTCACTGAGACAGAAAACTCGCTCTGTCACTGAGAGACAGAAACCTCGCTCTGTCACTGAGAGACAGAAACGTCGCTCTGTCACTGAGAGACAGAAACCTCGCTCTGTCACTGAGAGACAGAAACCTCGCTCTGCCACTGAGACAGAAACCTCGCTCTGTCACTGGGAGACAGAAACCTCGCTCTGTCACTGAGGCAGATACCTCGCTCTGTCACTGAGTCAAAAACCTCGCTCTGTCACTGAGACAGAAACCTCGCTCTGTCACTGAGACAGATACCTCGCTCTGTCACTGAGTCAAAAACCTCGCTCTGTCACTGAGACAGAAACCTCGCTCTGTCACTGAGAGACAGAAACCTCGCTCTGTCACTGAGTGACAGAAACCTCGCTCTGTCACTGAGAGACAGAAACCTCGCTCTGTCACTGAGACAGAAACCTCGCTCTGTCACTGTGAGACAGAAACCTCGCTCTGTCACTGAGTCAAAAACCTCGCTCTGTCACTGAGACAGAAACCTCGCTCTGTCATTGAGACAGAAACCTCGCTCTGTCACTGAGAGACAGAAACCTCGCTCTGTCACTGAGAGACAGAAACCTCGCTCTGTCACTGAGTGACAGAAACCTCGCTCTGTCACTGGGAGACAGAAACCTCGCTCTGTCACTGAGAGACAGAAACCTCGCTCTGTCACTGAGAGACAGAAACCTCGCTCTGTCACTGAGAGACGGAAACCTCGCTCTGTCACTGAGAGACAGAAACCTCGCTCTGTCACTGAGACAGAAACCTCGCTCTGTCATTGAGAGACAGAAACCTCGCTCTGTCACTGAGAGACAGAAACCTCGCTCTGTCATTGAGACAGAAACCTCGCTCTCTCACTGAGAGACAGAAACCTCGCTCTGTCACTGAGAGACAGAAACCTCGCTCTGTCACTGAGAGACAGAAACTTCGCTCTGTCACTGAGACAGAAACCTCGCTCTGTCACTGAGAGACAGAAACTTCGCTCTGTCACTGAGACAGAAACCTCGCTCTGTCACTGAGAGAAAGAAAGCTCGCTCTGTCACTGAGAGACAGAAACCTCGCTCTGTCACTTGGAGACAGAAAACTCGCTCTGTCACTGAGACAAAAACCTCGCTTTGTCACTGAGACAGAAACTTCGCTGTGTCACTGAGACAGAAACCTCGCTCTGTCACTGAGACAGCAACCTCGCTTTGTCACTGAGACAGAAACCTCGCTCTGTCACTGAGAGAGATACCTCGCTCTGTCACTGAGACAGAAACCTCGCTCTGTCACTGAGACAGCAACCTCGCTTTGTCACTGAGACAGAAAACTCGCTCTGTCACTGAGAGACAGAAACCTCGCTCTGTCACTGAGAGACAGAAACGTCGCTCTGTCACTGAGAGACAGAAACCTCGCTCTCTCACTGAGAGACAGAAACCTCGCTCTGTCACTGAGAGACAGAAACCTCGCTCTGTCACTGAGAGACAGAAACCTCGCTCTGTCACTGAGAGACAGAAACTTCGCTCTGTCACTGAGACAGAAACCTCGCTCTGTCACTGAGAGAAAGAAAGCTCGCTCTGTCACTGAGAGACAGAAACCTCGCTCTGTCACTTGGAGACAGAAAACTCGCTCTGTCACTGAGACAAAAACCTCGCTTTGTCACTGAGACAGAAACTTCGCTGTGTCACTGAGACAGAAACCTCGCTCTGTCACTGAGACAGCAACCTCGCTTTGTCACTGAGACAGAAACCTCGCTCTGTCACTGAGAGAGATACCTCGCTCTGTCACTGAGACAGAAACCTCGCTCTGTCACTGAGACAGCAACCTCGCTTTGTCACTGAGACAGAAAACTCGCTCTGTCACTGAGAGACAGAAACCTCGCTCTGTCACTGAGAGACAGAAACGTCGCTCTGTCACTGAGAGACAGAAACCTCGCTCTGTCACTGAGAGACAGAAACCTCGCTCTGCCACTGAGACAGAAACCTCGCTCTGTCACTGGGAGACAGAAACCTCGCTCTGTCACTGAGGCAGATACCTCGCTCTGTCACTGAGTCAAAAACCTCGCTCTGTCACTGAGACAGAAACCTCGCTCTGTCACTGAGACAGATACCTCGCTCTGTCACTGAGTCAAAAACCTCGCTCTGTCACTGAGACAGAAACCTCGCTCTGTCACTGAGAGACAGAAACCTCGCTCTGTCACTGAGTGACAGAAACCTCGCTCTGTCACTGAGAGACAGAAACCTCGCTCTGTCACTGAGACAGAAACCTCGCTCTGTCACTGTGAGACAGAAACCTCGCTCTGTCACTGAGTCAAAAACCTCGCTCTGTCACTGAGACAGAAACCTCGCTCTGTCATTGAGACAGAAACCTCGCTCTGTCACTGAGAGACAGAAACCTCGCTCTGTCACTGAGAGACAGAAACCTCGCTCTGTCACTGAGTGACAGAAACCTCGCTCTGTCACTGAGTGACAGAAACCTCGCTCTGTCACTGAGAGACAGAAACCTCGCTCTGTCACTGAGAGACAGAAACCTCGCTCTGTCACTGAGAGACGGAAACCTCGCTCTGTCACTGAGAGACAGAAACCTCGCTCTGTCACTGAGACAGAAACCTCGCTCTGTCATTGAGAGACAGAAACCTCGCTCTGTCACTGAGAGACAGAAACCTCGCTCTGTCATTGAGACAGAAACCTCGCTCTCTCACTGAGAGACAGAAACCTCGCTCTGTCACTGAGAGACAGAAACCTCGCTCTGTCACTGAGAGACAGAAACTTCGCTCTGTCACTGAGACAGAAACCTCGCTCTGTCACTGAGAGAAAGAAAGCTCGCTCTGTCACTGAGAGACAGAAACCTCGCTCTGTCACTTGGAGACAGAAAACTCGCTCTGTCACTGAGACAAAAACCTCGCTTTGTCACTGAGACAGAAACTTCGCTGTGTCACTGAGACAGAAACCTCGCTCTGTCACTGAGACAGCAACCTCGCTTTGTCACTGAGACAGAAACCTCGCTCTGTCACTGAGAGAGATACCTCGCTCTGTCACTGAGACAGAAACCTCGCTCTGTCACTGAGACAGCAACCTCGCTTTGTCACTGAGACAGAAAACTCGCTCTGTCACTGAGAGACAGAAACCTCGCTCTGTCACTGAGAGACAGAAACGTCGCTCTGTCACTGAGAGACAGAAACCTCGCTCTGTCACTGAGAGACAGAAACCTCGCTCTGCCACTGAGACAGAAACCTCGCTCTGTCACTGGGAGACAGAAACCTCGCTCTGTCACTGAGGCAGATACCTCGCTCTGTCACTGAGTCAAAAACCTCGCTCTGTCACTGAGACAGAAACCTCGCTCTGTCACTGAGACAGATACCTCGCTCTGTCACTGAGTCAAAAACCTCGCTCTGTCACTGAGACAGAAACCTCGCTCTGTCACTGAGAGACAGAAACCTCGCTCTGTCACTGAGTGACAGAAACCTCGCTCTGTCACTGAGAGACAGAAACCTCGCTCTGTCACTGAGACAGAAATCTCGCTCTGTAACTCAGAGACAGAAACCTCGCTCTGTCACTGAGAGACAGAAACCTCGCTCAGTCACTGAGACAGAAACCTCGCTCTGTCACTGAGACAGAAACTTCGCTCTGTCACTGAGAGACAGAAACCTCGCTCTGTCACTGAGAGACAGAAACCTCGCTCTGTCACTGAGAGACAGAAACCTCGCTCTGTCACTGAGACAGAAACCTCGCTCTGTCACTGTGAGACAGAAACCTCGCTCTGTCACTGAGTCAAAAACCTCGCTCTGTCACTGAGACAGAAACCTCGCTCTGTCATTGAGACAGAAACCTCGCTCTGTCACTGAGAGACAGAAACCTCGCTCTGTCACTGAGAGACAGAAACCTCGCTCTGTCACTGAGTGACAGAAACCTCGCTCTGTCACTGGGAGACAGAAACCTCGCTCTGTCACTGAGAGACAGAAACCTCGCTCTGTCACTGAGAGACGGAAACCTCGCTCTGTCACTGAGAGACAGAAACCTCGCTCTGTCACTGAGACAGAAACCTCGCTCTGTCATTGAGAGACAGAAACCTCGCTCTGTCACTGAGAGACAGAAACCTCGCTCTGTCACTGAGAGACAGAAACCTCGCTCTGTCACTGAGAGACAGAAACCTCGTTCTGTCACTGAGACAGAAACCTCGCTCTGTCACTGAGACTGAAACCTCGCTCTGTCATTGAGAGACAGAAACCTCGCTCAGTCACTGAGAGACAGAAACCTCGCTCTGTCACTGAGACAGAAACCTCGCTCTGTCACTGAGACAGAAACCTCGCTCTGTCACTGAGAGACAGAAACCTCGCTCTGTAACTGAGACAGAAACCTCGCTCTGTCACTGAGAGACAGAAACCTCGCTCTGTCACTGAGACAGAAACCTCGCTCTGTCACTGAGACAGAAACTTCGCTCTGTCACTGAGAGACAGAAACCTCGCTCTGTCACTGAGAGACAGAAACCTCGCTCTGTCACTGAGACAGAAACCTCGCTCTGTCACTGAGAGACAGAAACCTCGCTCTGTCACTGAGAGACAGAAACCTCACTCTGTCTCTGAGAGACAGAAACCTCGTTCTGTCACTGAGACAGAAACCTCGCTCTGTGACTGAGGCAGAAACCTCGCTCTGTCATTGAGAGACAGAAACCTCGCTCAGTCACTGAGAGACAGAAACCTCGCTCTGTCACTGAGAGACAGAAACCACTCTCTGTCACTGAGAGACAGAAACGTCGTTCTGTCATTGAGAGACAGAAACCTCGCTCTGTCATTGAGAGACAGAAACCTCGCTCTGTCACTGAGAGACAGAAACCTCGCTCTGTCATTGAGAGACAGAAACCTCGCTCAGTCACTGAGAGACAGAAACCTCGCTCTGTCACTGAGACAGAAACCTCGCTCTGTCACTGAGAGACAGAAACCTCGCTCTGTCACTGAGAGACAGAAACCTCGCTCTGTCACTGAGACAGAAACCTCGCTCTGTCACTGAGAGACAGAAACCTCGCTCTGTCACTGAGAGACAGAAACCTCGCTCTGTCACTGAGAGACAGAAACCTCGCTCTGTCACTGAGACAGAAAACTCGCTCTGTCACTGAGACAGAAACGTCGCTCTGTCACTGAGAGACAGAAACCTCGCTCTGTCACTGAGAGACAGAAACCTCGCTCTGCCACTGAGACAGAAACCTCGCTCTGTCACTGGGAGACAGAAACCTCGCTCTGTCACTGAGGCAGATAACTCGCTCTGTCACTGAGTCAAAAACCTCGCTCTGTCACTGAGACAGAAACCTCGCTCTGTCACTGAGACAGATACCTCGCTCTGTCACTGAGACAGAAACCTCGCTCTGTCACTGAGAGACAGAAACCTCGCTCTGTCACTGAGTGACAGAAACCTCGCTCTGTCACTGAGTGACAGAAACCTCGCTCTGTCACTGAGAGACATTAACCTCGCTCTGTAACTCAGAGACAGAAACCTCGCTCTGTCACTGAGAGACAGAAACCTCGCTCTGTCACTGAGACAGAAACCTCGCTCTGTCACTGAGACAGAAACTTCGCTCTGTCACTGAGAGACAGAAACCTCGCTCTGTCACTGAGAGACAGAAACCTCGCTCTGTCACTGAGAGACAGAAACCTCGCTCTGTCACTGAGACAGAAACCTCGCTCTGTCACTGTGAGACAGAAACCTCGCTCTGTCACTGAGTCAAAAACCTCGCTCTGTCACTGAGACAGAAACCTCGCTCTGTCATTGAGACAGAAACCTCGCTCTCTCACTGAGAGACAGAAACCTCGCTCTGTCACTGAGAGACAGAAACCTCGCACTGTCACTGAGAGACAGAAACCTCGCTCTGTCACTGAGGCAGAAACCTCGCTCTGTCACTGAGTCAAAAACCTCGCTCTGTCACTGAGACAGAAACCTCGCTCTGTCACTGAGACAGATACCTCGCTCTGTCACTGAGACAGAAACCTCGCTCTGTCACTGAGAGACAGAAACCTCGCTCTGTCACTGAGTGACAGAAACCTCGCTCTGTCACTGAGTGACAGAAACCTCGCTCTGTCACTGAGAGACATTAACCTCGCTCTGTAACTCAGAGACAGAAACCTCGCTCTGTCACTGAGAGACAGAAACCTCGCTCTGTCACTGAGACAGAAACCTCGCTCTGTCACTGAGACAGAAACTTCGCTCTGTCACTGAGAGACAGAAACCTCGCTCTGTCACTGAGAGACAGAAACCTCGCTCTGTCACTGAGAGACAGAAACCTCGCTCTGTCACTGAGACAGAAACCTCGCTCTGTCACTGTGAGACAGAAACCTCGCTCTGTCACTGAGTCAAAAACCTCGCTCTGTCACTGAGACAGAAACCTCGCTCTGTCATTGAGACAGAAACCTCGCTCTGTCACTGAGAGACAGAAACCTCGCTCTGTCACTGAGAGACAGAAACCTCGCTCTGTCACTGAGTGACAGAAACCTCGCTCTGTCACTGGGAGACAGAAACCTCGCTCTGTCACTGAGAGAAAGAAAGCTCGCTCTGTCACTGAGAGACAGAAACCTCGCTCTGTCACTTGGAGACAGAAACCTCGCTCTGTCACTGAGACAAAAACCTCGCTTTGTCACTGAGACAGAAACTTCGCTGTGTCACTGAGACAGAAACCTCGCTCTGTCACTGAGACAGCAACCTCGCTTTGTCACTGAGACAGAAACCTCGCTTTGTCACTGAGAGAGATACCTCGCTCTGTCACTGAGACAGAAACCTCGCTCTGTCACTGAGACAGCAACCTCGCTTTGTCACTGAGACAGAAAACTCGCTCTGTCACTGAGACAGAAACCTCGCTCTGTCAGTGAGAGACAGAAACCTCGCTCTGTCACTGAGAGACAGAAACCTCGCACTGTCACTGAGAGACAGAAACCTCGCTCTGTCACTGAGACAGAAACCTCGCTCTGTCACTGAGAGACAGAAAACTCGCTCTGTCACTGAGACAGAAACCTCGCTCTGTCACTGAGAGACAGAAACCTCGCTCTGTCACTGAGAGACAGAAACCTCGCTCTGTCACTGAGAGACAGAAACCTCGCTCTGTCACTGAGACAGAAACCTCGCTCTGTAACTCAGAGACAGAAACCTCGCTCTGTCACTGAGAGACAGAAACCTCGCTCTGTCACTGAGACAGAAACCTCGCTCTGTGACTGAGAGACAGAAACCTCGCTCTGTCACTGAGACAGAAACCTCGCTCTGTCACTGAGAGACAGAAACCTTGCTCTGTCACTGAGACAGAAACCTCGCTCTGTCACTGAGACAGAAACCTCGCTCTGTCACTGAGAGACAGAAACCTCGCTCTGTCACTGAGACAGAAACCTCGCTCTGTCATTGAGACAGAAACCTCGCTCTGTCACTGAGAGACAGAAACCTCGCTCTGTCACTGAGAGACAGAAACTTCGCTCTGTCACTGAGTCAGAAACCTCGCTCTGTCACTGAGAGAAAGAAAGCTCGCTCTGTCACTGAGAGACAGAAACCTCGCTCTGTCACTTGGAGACAGAAAACTCGCTCTGTCACTGAGACAAAAACCTCGCTTTGTCACTGAGACAGAAACTTCGCTGTGTCACTGAGACAGAAACCTCGCTCTGTCACTGAGACAGCAACCTCGCTTTGTCACTGAGACAGAAACCTCGCTCTGTCACTGAGAGAGATACCTCGCTCTGTCACTGAGACAGAAACCTCGCTCTGTCACTGAGACAGCAACCTCGCTTTGTCACTGAGACAGAAAACTCGCTCTGTCACTGAGAGACAGAAACCTCGCTCTGTCACTGAGAGACAGAAACGTCGCTCTGTCACTGAGAGACAGAAACCTCGCTCTGTCACTGAGAGACAGAAACCTCGCTCTGCCACTGAGACAGAAACCTCGCTCTGTCACTGGGAGACAGAAACCTCGCTCTGTCACTGAGGCAGATACCTCGCTCTGTCACTGAGTCAAAAACCTCGCTCTGTCACTGAGACAGAAACCTCGCTCTGTCACTGAGACAGATACTTCGCTCTGTCACTGAGTCAAAAACCTCGCTCTGTCACTGAGACAGAAACCTCGCTCTGTCACTGAGAGACAGAAACCTCGCTCTGTCACTGAGTGACAGAAACCTCGCTCTGTCACTGAGAGACAGAAACCTCGCTCTGTCACTGAGACAGAAATCTCGCTCTGTAACTCAGAGACAGAAAACTCGCTCTGTCACTGAGAGACAGAAACCTCGCTCAGTCACTGAGACAGAAACCTCGCTCTGTCACTGAGACAGAAACTTCGCTCTGTCACTGAGAGACAGAAACCTCGCTCTGTCACTGAGAGACAGAAACCTCGCTCTGTCACTGAGACAGAAACCTCGCTCTGTCACTGTGAGACAGAAACCTCGCTCTGTCACTGAGTCAAAAACCTCGCTCTGTCACTGAGACAGAAACCTCGCTCTGTCATTGAGACAGAAACCTCGCTCTGTCACTGAGAGACAGAAACCTCGCTCTGTCACTGAGAGACAGAAACCTCGCTCTGTCACTGAGTGACAGAAACCTCGCTCTGTCACTGGGAGACAGAAACCTCGCTCTGTCACTGAGAGACAGAAACCTCGCTCTGTCACTGAGAGACAGAAACCTCGCTCTGTCACTGAGAGACGGAAACCTCGCTCTGTCACTGAGAGACAGAAACCTCGCTCTGTCACTGAGACAGAAACCTCGCTCTGTCATTGAGAGTCAGAAACCTCGCTCTGTCACTGAGAGACAGAAACCTCGCTCTGTCATTGAGACAGAAACCTCGCTCTCTCACTGAGAGACAGAAACCTCGCTCTGTCACTGAGAGATAGAAACCTCGCTCTGTCACTGAGAGACAGAAACTTCGCTCTGTCACTGAGACAGAAACCTCGCTCTGTCACTGAGAGAAAGAAAGCTCGCTCTGTCACTGAGAGACAGAAACCTCGCTCTGTCACTTGGAGACAGAAAACTCGCTCTGTCACTGAGACAAAAACCTCGCTTTGTCACTGAGACAGAAACTTCGCTGTGTCACTGAGACAGAAACCTCGCTCTGTCACTGAGACAGCAACCTCGCTTTGTCACTGAGACAGAAACCTCGCTCTGTCACTGAGAGAGATACCTCGCTCTGTCACTGAGACAGAAACCTCGCTCTGTCACTGAGACAGCAACCTCGCTTTGTCACTGAGACAGAAAACTCGCTCTGTCACTGAGAGACAGAAACCTCGCTCTGTCACTGAGAGACAGAAACGTCGCTCTGTCACTGAGAGACAGAAACCTCGCTCTGTCACTGAGAGACAGAAACCTCGCTCTGCCACTGAGACAGAAACCTCGCTCTGTCACTGGGAGACAGAAACCTCGCTCTGTCACTGAGGCAGATACCTCGCTCTGTCACTGAGTCAAAAAGCTCGCTCTGTCACTGAGACAGAAACCTCGCTCTGTCACTGAGACAGATACCTCGCTCTGTCACTGAGTCAAAAACCTCGCTCTGTCACTGAGACAGAAACCTCGCTCTGTCACTGAGAGACAGAAACCACGCTCTGTCACTGAGTGACAGAAACCTCGCTCTGTCACTGAGAGACAGAAACCTCGCTCTGTCACTGAGACAGAAATCTCGCTCTGTAACTCAGAGACAGAAACCTCGCTCTGTCACTGAGAGACAGAAACCTCGCTCAGTCACTGAGACAGAAACCTCGCTCTGTCACTGAGACAGAAACTTCGCTCTGTCACTGAGAGACAGAAACCTCGCTCTGTCACTGAGAGACAGAAACCTCGCTCTGTCACTGAGAGACAGAAACCTCGCTCTGTCACTGAGACAGAAACCTCGCTCTGTCACTGTGAGACAGAAACCTCGCTCTGTCACTGAGTCAAAAACCTCGCTCTGTCACTGAGACAGAAACCTCGCTCTGTCATTGAGACAGAAACCTCGCTCTGTCACTGAGAGACAGAAACCTCGCTCTGTCACTGAGAGACAGAAACCTCACTCTGTCACTGAGTGACAGAAACCTCGCTCTGTCACTGGGAGACAGAAACCTCGCTCTGTCACTGAGAGACAGAAACCTCGCTCTGTCACTGAGAGACGGAAACCTCGCTCTGTCACTGAGAGACAGAAACCTCGCTCTGTCACTGAGACAGAAACCTCGCTCTGTCATTGAGAGACAGAAACCTCGCTCTGTCACTGAGAGACAGAAACCTCGCTCTGTCACTGAGAGACAGAAACCTCGCTCTGTCACTGAGAGACAGAAACCTCGCTCTGTCACTGAGAGACAGAAACCTCGTTCTGTCACTGAGACAGAAACCTCGCTCTGTCACTGAGACTGAAACCTCGCTCTGTCATTGAGAGACAGAAACCTCGCTCAGTCACTGAGAGACAGAAACCTCGCTCTGTCACTGAGACAGAAACCTCGCTCTGTCACTGAGACAGAAACCTCGCTCTGTCACTGAGAGACAGAAACCTCGCTCTGTCACTGAGACAGAAACCTCGCTCTGTCACTGAGAGACAGAAACCTCGCTCTGTCACTGAGACAGAAACCTCGCTCTGTCACTGAGACAGAAACTTCGCTCTGTCACTGAGAGACAGAAACCTCGCTCTGTCACTGAGAGACAGAAACCTCGCTCTGTCACTGAGACAGAAACCTCGCTCTGTCACTGAGAGACAGAAACCTCGCTCTGTCACTGAGAGACAGAAACCTCACTCTGTCTCTGAGAGACAGAAACCTCGTTATGTCACTGAGACAGAAACCTCGCTCTGTGACTGAGGCAGAAACCTCGCTCTGTCATTGAGAGACAGAAACCTCGCTCAGTCACTGAGAGACAGAAACCTCGCTCTGTCACTGAGAGACAGAAACGTCGTTCTGTCATTGAGAGACAGAAACCTCGCTCTGTCATTGAGAGACAGAAACCTCGCTCTGTCACTGAGAGACAGAAACCTTGCTCTGTCATTGAGAGACAGAAACCTCGCTCAGTCACTGAGAGACAGAAACCTCGCTCTGTCACTGAGACAGAAACCTCGCTCTGTCACTGAGAGACAGAAACCTCGCTCTGTCACTGAGAGACAGAAACCTCGCTCTGTCACTGAGACAGAAACCTCGCTCTGTCACTGAGAGACAGAAACCTCGCTCTGTCACTGAGAGACAGAAACCTCGCTCTGTCACTGAGAGACAGAAACCTCGCTCTGTCACTGAGACAGAAAACTCGCTCTGTCACTGAGACAGAAACCTCGCTCTGTCACTGAGACAGAAACCTCGCTCTGTCACTGAGAGACAGAAACCTCGCTCTGCCACTGAGACAGAAACCTCGCTCTGTCACTGGGAGACAGAAACCTCGCTCTGTCACTGAGGCAGATACCTCGCTCTGTCACTGAGTCAAAAACCTCGCTCTGTCACTGAGACAGAAACCTCGCTCTGTCACTGAGACAGATACCTCGCTCTGTCACTGAGACAGAAACCTCGCTCTGTCACTGAGAGACAGAAACCTCGCTCTGTCACTGAGTGACAGAAACCTCGCTCTGTCACTGAGAGACAGAAACCTCGCTCTGTCACTGAGAGACATTAACCTCGCTCTGTAACTCAGAGACAGAAACCTCGCTCTGTCACTGAGAGACAGAAACCTCGCTCTGTCACTGAGACAGAAACCTCGCTCTGTCACTGAGACAGAAACTTCGCTCTGTCACTGAGAGACAGAAACCTCGCTCTGTCACTGAGAGACAGAAACCTCGCTCTGTCACTGAGAGACAGAAACCTCGCTCTGTCACTGAGACAGAAAACTCGCTCTGTCACTGAGAGACAGAAACCTCGCTCTGTCACTGAGAGACAGAAACGTCGCTCTGTCACTGAGAGACAGAAACCTCGCTCTGTCACTGAGAGACAGAAACCTCGCTCTGCCACTGAGACAGAAACCTCGCTCTGTCACTGGGAGACAGAAACCTCGCTCTGTCACTGAGGCAGATACCTCGCTCTGTCACTGAGTCAAAAACCTCGCTCTGTCACTGAGACAGAAACCTCGCTCTGTCACTGAGACAGATACCTCGCTCTGTCACTGAGTCAAAAACCTCGCTCTGTCACTGAGACAGAAACCTCGCTCTGTCACTGAGAGACAGAAACCTCGCTCTGTCACTGAGTGACAGAAACCTCGCTCTGTCACTGAGAGACAGAAACCTCGCTCTGTCACTGAGACAGAAATCTCGCTCTGTCACTGATACAGATACCTCGCTCTGTCACTGTGAGACAGAAACCTCGCTCTGTCACTGAGTCAAAAACCTCGCTCTGTCACTGAGACAGAAACCTCGCTCTGTCATTGAGACAGAAACCTCGCTCTGTCACTGAGAGACAGAAACCTCGCTCTGTCACTGAGAGACAGAAACCTCGCTCTGTCACTGAGAGACAGAAACCTCGCTCTGTCACTGGGAGACAGAAACCTCGCTCTGTCACTGAGAGACAGAAACCTCGCTCTGTCACTGAGAGACAGAAACCTCGCTCTGTCACTGAGACAGAAACCTCGCTCTGTCAGTGAGAGACAGAAACCTCGCTCTGTCACTGAGAGACAGAAACCTCGCACTGTCACTGAGAGACAGAAACCTCGCTCTGTCACTGAGACAGAAACCTCGCTCTGTCATTGAGAGACAGAAACCTCGCTCTGTCACTGAGAGACAGAAACCTCGCTCTGTCACTGAGAGACAGAAACCTCGCTCTGTCACTGAGAGACAGAAACCTCGTTCTGTCACTGAGACAGAAACCTCGCTCTGTCACTGAGACTGAAACCTCGCTCTGTCATTGAGAGACAGAAACCTCGCTCAGTCACTGAGAGACAGAAACCTCGCTCTGTCACTGAGACAGAAACCTCGCTCTGTCACTGAGACAGAAACCTCGCTCTGTCACTGAGAGACAGAAACCTCGCTCAGTCACTGAGAGACAGAAACCTCGCTCTGTCACTGAGGCAGAAACCTTGCTCTGTCACTGAGAGACAGAAACCTCGCTCTGTCACTGAGAGACAGAAACCTCGCTCTGTCACTGAGACAGAAACCTCGCTCTGTCACTGAGAGACAGAAACCTCGCTCTGTCACTGAGAGACAGAAACCTCGCTCTGTCACTGAGAGACAGAAACCTCGCTCTGTCACTGAGACAGAAAACTCGCTCTGTCACTGAGACAGAAACCTCGCTCTGTCACTGGGAGACAGAAACGTCGCTCTGTCACTGAGAGACAGAAAACTCGCTCTGTCACTGAGAGACAGAAACCTCGCTCTGCCACTGAGACAGAAACCTCGCTCTGTCACTGGGAGACAGAAACCTCGCTCTGTCACTGAGGCAGATACCTCGCTCTGTCACTGAGTCAAAAACCTCGCTCTGTCACTGAGACGGAAACCTCGCTCTGTCACTGAGACAGATACCTCGCTCTGTCACTGAGACAGAAACCTCGCTCTGTCACTGAGAGACAGAAACCTCGCTCTGTCACTGAGTGACAGAAACCTCGCTCTGTCACTGAGAGACAGAAACCTCGCTCTGTAACTCAGAGACAGAAACCTCGCTCTGTCACTGAGAGACAGAAACCTCGCTCTGTCACTGAGACAGAAACCTCGCTCTGTCACTGAGACAGAAACTTCGCTCTGTCACTGAGAGACAGAAACCTCGCTCTGTCACTGAGAGACAGAAACCTCGCTCTGTCACTGAGAGACAGAAACCTCGCTCTGTCACTGAGACAGAAACCTCGCTCTGTTCACTGTGAGACAGAAACCTCGCTCTGTCACTGAGTCAAAAACCTCGCTCTGTCACTGAGACAGAAACCTCGCTCTGTCATTGAGACAGAAACCTCGCTCTCTCACTGAGAGACAGAAACCTCGCTCTGTCACTGAGAGACAGAAACCTCGCTCTGTCACTGAGAGACAGAAACTTCGCTCTGTCACTGAGACAGAAACCTCGCTCTGTCACTGAGAGAAAGAAAGCTCGCTCTGTCACTGAGAGACAGAAACCTCGCTCTGTCACTTGGAGACAGAAACCTCGCTCTGTCACTGAGACAAAAACCTCGCTTTGTCACTGAGACAGAAACTTCGCTGTGTCACTGAGACAGAAACCTCGCTCTGTCACTGAGACAGCAACCTCGCTTTGTCACTGAGACAGAAACCTCGCTTTGTCACTGAGAGAGATACCTCGCTCTGTCACTGAGACAGAAACCTCGCTCTGTCACTGAGACAGCAACCTCGCTTTGTCACTGAGATAGAAAACTCGCTCTGTCACTGAGAGACAGAAACCTCGCTCTGTCACTGAGAGACAGAAACGTCGCTCTGTCACTGAGAGACAGAAACCTCGCTCTGTCACTGAGAGACAGAAACCTCGCTCTGCCACTGAGACAGAAACCTCGCTCTGTCACTGGGAGACAGAAACCTCGCTCTGTCACTGAGGCAGATACCTCGCTCTGTCACTGAGTCAAAAACCTCGCTCTGTCACTGAGACAGAAACCTCGCTCTGTCACTGAGACAGATACCTCGCTCTGTCACTGAGTCAAAAACCTCGCTCTGTCACTGAGACAGAAACCTCGCTCTGTCACTGAGAGACAGAAACCTCGCTCTGTCACTGAGTGACAGAAACCTCGCTCTGTCACTGAGAGACAGAAACCTCGCTCTGTCACTGAGACAGAAATCTCGCTCTGTAACTCAGAGACAGAAACCTCGCTCTGTCACTGAGAGACAGAAACCTCGCTCAGTCACTGAGACAGAAACCTCGCTCTGTCACTGAGACAGAAACCTCGCTCTGTCACTGAGAGACAGAAACCTCGCTCTGTCACTGAGAGACAGAAACCACGCTCTGTCACTGAGAGACAGAAACCTCGCTCTGTCACTGAGACAGAAACCTCGCTCTGTCACTGTGAGACAGAAACCTCGCTCTGTCACTGAGTCAAAAACCTCGCTCTGTCACTGAGACAGAAACCTCGCTCTGTCATTGAGACAGAAACCTCGCTCTGTCACTGAGAGACAGAAACCTCGCTCTGTCACTGAGAGACAGAAACCTCGCTCTGTCACTGAGAGACAGAAACCTCGCTCTGTCACTGGGAGACAGAAACCTCGCTCTGTCACTGAGAGACAGAAACCTCGCTCTGTCACTGAGAGACAGAAACCTCGCTCTGTCACTGAGTCAAAAACCTCGCTCTGTCACTGAGACAGAAACCTCGCTCTGTCATTGAGACAGAAACCTCGCTCTGTCACTGTGAGACAGAAACCTCGCTCTGTCACTGAGTCAAAAACCTCGCTCTGTCACTGAGACAGAAACCTCGCTCTGTCATTGAGACAGAAACCTCGCTCTGTGACTGAGAGACAGAAACCTCGCTCTGTCACTGAGAGACAGAAACCTCGCTCTGTCACTGAGACAGAAACCTCGCTCTGTCACTGAGACAGAAAACTCGCTCTGTCACTGAGACAGAAACCTCGCTCTGTCAGTGAGAGACAGAAACCTCGCTCTGTCACTGAGAGACAGAAACCTCGCACTGTCACTGAGAGACAGAAACCTCGCTCTGTCACTGAGACAGAAACCTCGCTCTGTCACTGAGAGACAGAAAACTCGCTCTGTCACTGAGACAGAAACCTCGCTCTGTCACTGAGAGACAGAAACCTCGCTCTGTCACTGAGAGACAGAAACCTCGCTCTGTCACTGAGAGACAGAAACCTCGCTCTGTCACTGAGAGACAGAAACCTCGCTCTGTCACTGAGACAGAAACCTCGCTCTGTGACTGAGAGACAGAAACCTCGCTCTGTCACTGAGACAGAAACCTCGCTCTGTCACTGAGAGACAGAAACCTTGCTCTGTCACTGAGACAGAAACCTCGCTCTGTCACTGAGACAGAAACCTCGCTCTGTCACTGAGAGACAGAAACCTCGCTCTGTCACTGAGACAGAAACCTCGCTCTGTCATTGAGACAGAAACCTCGCTCTCTCACTGAGAGACAGAAACCTCGCTCTGTCACTGAGAGACAGAAACCTCGCTCTGTCACTGAGAGACAGAAACCTCGCTCTGTCACTGAGAGACAGAAACTTCGCTCTGTCACTGAGACAGAAACCTCGCTCTGTCACTGAGAGAAAGAAAGCTCGCTCTGTCACTGAGAGACAGAAACCTCGCTCTGTCACTTGGAGACAGAAAACTCGCTCTGTCACTGAGACAAAAACCTCGCTTTGTCACTGAGACAGAAACTTCGCTGTGTCACTGAGACAGAAACCTCGCTCTGTCACTGAGACAGCAACCTCGCTTTGTCACTGAGACAGAAAACTCGCTCTGTCACTGAGAGACAGAAACCTCGCTCTGTCACTGAGAGACAGAAACGTCGCTCTGTCACTGAGAGACAGAAACCTCGCTCTGTCACTGAGAGACAGAAACCTCGCTCTGCCACTGAGACAGAAATCTCGCTCTGTCACTGGGAGACAGAAACCTCGCTCTGTCACTGAGGCAGATACCTCGCTCTGTCACTGAGTCAAAAACCTCGCTCTGTCACTGAGACAGAAACCTCGCTCTGTCACTGAGACAGATACCTCGCTCTGTCACTGAGTCAAAAACCTCGCTCTGTCACTGAGACAGAAACCTCGCTCTGTCACTGAGAGACAGAAACCTCGCTCTGTCACTGAGTGACAGAAACCTCGCTCTGTCACTGAGAGACAGAAACCTCGCTCTGTCACTGAGACAGAAATCTCGCTCTGTAACTCAGAGACAGAAACCTCGCTCTGTCACTGAGAGACAGAAACCTCGCTCAGTCACTGAGACAGAAACCTCGCTCTGTCACTGAGACAGAAACTTCGCTCTGTCACTGAGAGACAGAAACCTCGCTCTGTCACTGAGAGACAGAAACCTCGCTCTGTCACTGAGACAGAAACCTCGCTCTGTCACTGTGAGACAGAAACCTCGCTCTGTCACTGAGTCAAAAACCTCGCTCTGTCACTGAGACAGAAACCTCGCTCTGTCATTGAGACAGAAACCTCGCTCTGTCACTGAGAGACAGAAACCTCGCTCTGTCACTGAGTGACAGAAACCTCGCTCTGTCACTGGGAGACAGAAACCTCGCTCTGTCACTGAGAGACAGAAACCTCGCTCTGTCACTGAGAGACAGAAACCTCGCTCTGTCACTGAGAGACGGAAACCTCGCTCTGTCACTGAGAGACAGAAACCTCGCTCTGTCACTGAGACAGAAACCTCGCTCTGTCATTGAGAGACAGAAACCTCGCTCTGTCACTGAGAGACAGAAACCTCGCTCTGTCATTGAGACAGAAACCTCGCTCTCTCACTGAGAGACAGAAACCTCGCTCTGTCACTGAGAGACAGAAACCTCGCTCTGTCACTGAGAGACAGAAACCTCGCTCTGTCACTGAGAGACAGAAACTTCGCTCTGTCACTGAGACAGAAACCTCGCTCTGTCACTGAGAGAAAGAAAGCTCGCTCTGTCACTGAGAGACAGAAACGTCGCTCTGTCACTTGGAGACAGAAAACTCGCTCTGTCACTGAGACAAAAACCTCGCTTTGTCACTGAGACAGAAACTTCGCTGTGTCACTGAGACAGAAACCTCGCTCTGTCACTGAGACAGCAACCTCGCTTTGTCACTGAGACAGAAACCTCGCTCTGTCACTGAGAGAGATACCTCGCTCTGTCACTGAGACAGAAACCTCGCTCTGTCACTGAGACAGCAACCTCGCTTTGTCACTGAGACAGAAAACTCGCTCTGTCACTGAGAGACAGAAACCTCGCTCTGTCACTGAGAGACAGAAACGTCGCTCTGTCACTGAGAGACAGAAACCTCGCTCTGTCACTGAGAGACAGAAACCTCGCTCTGCCACTGAGACAGAAACCTCGCTCTGTCACTGGGAGACAGAAACCTCGCTCTGTCACTGAGGCAGATACCTCGCTCTGTCACTGAGTCAAAAACCTCGCTCTGTCACTGAGACAGAAACCTCGCTCTGTCACTGAGACAGATACCTCGCTCTGTCACTGAGTCAAAAACCTCGCTCTGTCACTGAGACAGAAACCTCGCTCTGTCACTGAGAGACAGAAACCTCGCTCTGTCACTGAGTGACAGAAACCTCGCTCTGTCACTGAGTGACAGAAACCTCGCTCTGTCACTGAGAGACAGAAACCTCGCTCTGTCACTGAGACAGAAATCTCGCTCTGTAACTCAGAGACAGAAACCTCGCTCTGTCACTGAGAGACAGAAACCTCGCTCAGTCACTGAGACAGAAACCTCGCTCTGTCACTGAGACAGAAACTTCGCTCTGTCACTGAGAGACAGAAACCTCGCTCTGTCACTGAGAGACAGAAACCTCGCTCTGTCACTGAGAGACAGAAACCTCGCTCTGTCACTGAGACAGAAACCTCGCTCTGTCACTGTGAGACAGAAACCTCGCTCTGTCATTGAGACAGAAACCTCGCTCTGTCACTGAGAGACAGAAACCTCGCTCTGTCACTGAGAAACAGAAACCTCGCTCTGTCACTGAGTGACAGAAACCTCGCTCTGTCACTGGGAGACAGAAACCTCGCTCTGTCACTGAGAGACAGAAACCTCACTCTGTCTCTGAGAGACAGAAACCTCGTTATGTCACTGAGACAGAAACCTCGCTCTGTGACTGAGGCAGAAACCTCGCTCTGTCATTGAGAGACAGAAACCTCGCTCAGTCACTGAGAGACAGAAACCTCGCTCTGTCACTGAGAGACAGAAACGTCGTTCTGTCATTGAGAGACAGAAACCTCGCTCTGTCATTGAGAGACAGAAACCTCGCTCTGTCACTGAGAGACAGAAACCTTGCTCTGTCATTGAGAGACAGAAACCTCGCTCAGTCACTGAGAGACAGAAACCTCGCTCTGTCACTGAGACAGAAACCTCGCTCTGTCACTGAGAGACAGAAACCTCGCTCTGTCACTGAGAGACAGAAACCTCGCTCTGTCACTGAGACAGAAACCTCGCTCTGTCACTGAGAGACAGAAACCTCGCTCTGTCACTGAGAGACAGAAACCTCGCTCTGTCACTGAGAGACAGAAACCTCGCTCTGTCACTGAGACAGAAAACTCGCTCTGTCACTGAGACAGAAACCTCGCTCTGTCACTGAGACAGAAACCTCGCTCTGTCACTGAGAGACAGAAACCTCGCTCTGCCACTGAGACAGAAACCTCGCTCTGTCACTGGGAGACAGAAACCTCGCTCTGTCACTGAGGCAGATACCTCGCTCTGTCACTGAGTCAAAAACCTCGCTCTGTCACTGAGACAGAAACCTCGCTCTGTCACTGAGACAGATACCTCGCTCTGTCACTGAGACAGAAACCTCGCTCTGTCACTGAGAGACAGAAACCTCGCTCTGTCACTGAGTGACAGAAACCTCGCTCTGTCACTGAGAGACAGAAACCTCGCTCTGTCACTGAGAGACATTAACCTCGCTCTGTAACTCAGAGACAGAAACCTCGCTCTGTCACTGAGAGACAGAAACCTCGCTCTGTCACTGAGACAGAAACCTCGCTCTGTCACTGAGACAGAAACTTCGCTCTGTCACTGAGAGACAGAAACCTCGCTCTGTCACTGAGAGACAGAAACCTCGCTCTGTCACTGAGAGACAGAAACCTCGCTCTGTCACTGAGACAGAAAACTCGCTCTGTCACTGAGAGACAGAAACCTCGCTCTGTCACTGAGAGACAGAAACGTCGCTCTGTCACTGAGAGACAGAAACCTCGCTCTGTCACTGAGAGACAGAAACCTCGCTCTGCCACTGAGACAGAAACCTCGCTCTGTCACTGGGAGACAGAAACCTCGCTCTGTCACTGAGGCAGATACCTCGCTCTGTCACTGAGTCAAAAACCTCGCTCTGTCACTGAGACAGAAACCTCGCTCTGTCACTGAGACAGATACCTCGCTCTGTCACTGAGTCAAAAACCTCGCTCTGTCACTGAGACAGAAACCTCGCTCTGTCACTGAGACAGAAACTTCGCTCTGTCACTGAGAGACAGAAACCTCGCTCTGTCACTGAGAGACAGAAACCTCGCTCTGTCACTGAGAGACAGAAACCTCGCTCTGTCACTGAGACAGAAACCTCGCTCTGTCACTGTGAGACAGAAACCTCGCTCTGTCACTGAGTCAAAAACCTCGCTCTGTCACTGAGACAGAAACCTCGCTCTGTCATTGAGACAGAAACCTCGCTCTGTCACTGAGAGACAGAAACCTCGCTCTGTCACTGAGAGACAGAAACCTCACTCTGTCACTGAGTGACAGAAACCTCGCTCTGTCACTGGGAGACAGAAACCTCGCTCTGTCACTGAGAGACAGAAACCTCGCTCTGTCACTGAGAGACGGAAACCTCGCTCTGTCACTGAGAGACAGAAACCTCGCTCTGTCACTGAGACAGAAACCTCGCTCTGTCATTGAGAGACAGAAACCTCGCTCTGTCACTGAGAGACAGAAACCTCGCTCTGTCACTGAGAGACAGAAACCTCGCTCTGTCACTGAGAGACAGAAACCTCGCTCTGTCACTGAGAGACAGAAACCTCGTTCTGTCACTGAGACAGAAACCTCGCTCTGTCACTGAGACTGAAACCTCGCTCTGTCATTGAGAGACAGAAACCTCGCTCAGTCACTGAGAGACAGAAACCTCGCTCTGTCACTGAGACAGAAACCTCGCTCTGTCACTGAGACAGAAACCTCGCTCTGTCACTGAGAGACAGAAACCTCGCTCTGTCACTGAGAGACAGAAACCTCGCTCTGTCACTGAGAGACAGAAACCTCGCTCTGTCACTGAGACAGAAACTTCGCTCTGTCACTGAGAGACAGAAACCTCGCTCTGTCACTGAGAGACAGAAACCTCGCTCTGTCACTGAGACAGAAACCTCGCTCTGTCACTGAGAGACAGAAACCTCGCTCTGTCACTGAGAGACAGAAACCTCACTCTGTCTCTGAGAGACAGAAACCTCGTTATGTCACTGAGACAGAAACCTCGCTCTGTGACTGAGGCAGAAACCTCGCTCTGTCATTGAGAGACAGAAACCTCGCTCAGTCACTGAGAGACAGAAACCTCGCTCTGTCACTGAGAGACAGAAACGTCGTTCTGTCATTGAGAGACAGAAACCTCGCTCTGTCATTGAGAGACAGAAACCTCGCTCTGTCACTGAGAGACAGAAACCTTGCTCTGTCATTGAGAGACAGAAACCTCGCTCAGTCACTGAGAGACAGAAACCTCGCTCTGTCACTGAGACAGAAACCTCGCTCTGTCACTGAGAGACAGAAACCTCGCTCTGTCACTGAGAGACAGAAACCTCGCTCTGTCACTGAGACAGAAACCTCGCTCTGTCACTGAGAGACAGAAACCTCGCTCTGTCACTGAGAGACAGAAACCTCGCTCTGTCACTGAGAGACAGAAACCTCGCTCTGTCACTGAGACAGAAAACTCGCTCTGTCACTGAGACAGAAACCTCGCTCTGTCACTGAGACAGAAACCTCGCTCTGTCACTGAGAGACAGAAACCTCGCTCTGCCACTGAGACAGAAACCTCGCTCTGTCACTGGGAGACAGAAACCTCGCTCTGTCACTGAGGCAGATACCTCGCTCTGTCACTGAGTCAAAAACCTCGCTCTGTCACTGAGACAGAAACCTCGCTCTGTCACTGAGACAGATACCTCGCTCTGTCACTGAGACAGAAACCTCGCTCTGTCACTGAGAGACAGAAACCTCGCTCTGTCACTGAGTGACAGAAACCTCGCTCTGTCACTGAGAGACAGAAACCTCGCTCTGTCACTGAGAGACATTAACCTCGCTCTGTAACTCAGAGACAGAAACCTCGCTCTGTCACTGAGAGACAGAAACCTCGCTCTGTCACTGAGACAGAAACCTCGCTCTGTCACTGAGACAGAAACTTCGCTCTGTCACTGAGAGACAGAAACCTCGCTCTGTCACTGAGAGACAGAAACCTCGCTCTGTCACTGAGAGACAGAAACCTCGCTCTGTCACTGAGACAGAAAACTCGCTCTGTCACTGAGAGACAGAAACCTCGCTCTGTCACTGAGAGACAGAAACGTCGCTCTGTCACTGAGAGACAGAAACCTCGCTCTGTCACTGAGAGACAGAAACCTCGCTCTGCCACTGAGACAGAAACCTCGCTCTGTCACTGGGAGACAGAAACCTCGCTCTGTCACTGAGGCAGATACCTCGCTCTGTCACTGAGTCAAAAACCTCGCTCTGTCACTGAGACAGAAACCTCGCTCTGTCACTGAGACAGATACCTCGCTCTGTCACTGAGTCAAAAACCTCGCTCTGTCACTGAGACAGAAACCTCGCTCTGTCACTGAGAGACAGAAACCTCGCTCTGTCACTGAGTGACAGAAACCTCGCTCTGTCACTGAGAGACAGAAACCTCGCTCTGTCACTGAGACAGAAATCTCGCTCTGTCACTGAGACAGATACCTCGCTCTGTCATTGTGAGACAGAAACCTCGCTCTGTCACTGAGTCAAAAACCTCGCTCTGTCACTGAGACAGAAACCTCGCTCTGTCATTGAGACAGAAACCTCGCTCTGTCACTGAGAGACAGAAACCTCGCTCTGTCACTGAGAGACAGAAACCTCGCTCTGTCACTGAGAGACAGAAACCTCGCTCTGTCACTGGGAGACAGAAACCTCGCTCTGTCACTGAGAGACAGAAACCTCGCTCTGTCACTGAGAGACAGAAACCTCGCTCTGTCACTGAGACAGAAACCTCGCTCTGTCAGTGAGAGACAGAAACCTCGCTCTGTCACTGAGAGACAGAAACCTCGCACTGTCACTGAGAGACAGAAACCTCGCTCTGTCACTGAGACAGAAACCTCGCTCTGTCATTGAGAGACAGAAACCTCGCTCTGTCACTGAGAGACAGAAACCTCGCTCTGTCACTGAGAGACAGAAACCTCGCTCTGTCACTGAGAGACAGAAACCTCGTTCTGTCACTGAGACAGAAACCTCGCTCTGTCACTGAGACTGAAACCTCGCTCTGTCATTGAGAGACAGAAACCTCGCTCAGTCACTGAGAGACAGAAACCTCGCTCTGTCACTGAGACAGAAACCTCGCTCTGTCACTGAGACAGAAACCTCGCTCTGTCACTGAGAGACAGAAACCTCGCTCAGTCACTGAGAGACAGAAACCTCGCTCTGTCACTGAGGCAGAAACCTCGCTCTGTCACTGAGAGACAGAAACCTCGCTCTGTCACTGAGAGACAGAAACCTCGCTCTGTCACTGAGACAGAAACCTCGCTCTGTCACTGAGAGACAGAAACCTCGCTCTGTCACTGAGAGACAGAAACCTCGCTCTGTCACTGAGAGACAGAAACCTCGCTCTGTCACTGAGACAGAAAACTCGCTCTGTCACTGAGACAGAAACCTCGCTCTGTCACTGGGAGACAGAAACGTCGCTCTGTCACTGAGAGACAGAAAACTCGCTCTGTCACTGAGAGACAGAAACCTCGCTCTGCCACTGAGACAGAAACCTCGCTCTGTCACTGGGAGACAGAAACCTCGCTCTGTCACTGAGGCAGATACCTCGCTCTGTCACTGAGTCAAAAACCTCGCTCTGTCACTGAGACAGAAACCTCGCTCTGTCACTGAGACAGATACCTCGCTCTGTCACTGAGACAGAAACCTCGCTCTGTCACTGAGAGACAGAAACCTCGCTCTGTCACTGAGTGACAGAAACCTCGCTCTGTCACTGAGAGACAGAAACCTCGCTCTGTAACTCAGAGACAGAAACCTCGCTCTGTCACTGAGAGACAGAAACCTCGCTCTGTCACTGAGACAGAAACCTCGCTCTGTCACTGAGACAGAAACTTCGCTCTGTCACTGAGAGACAGAAACCTCGCTCTGTCACTGAGAGACAGAAACCTCGCTCTGTCACTGAGAGACAGAAACCTCGCTCTGTCACTGAGACAGAAACCTCGCTCTGTTCACTGTGAGACAGAAACCTCGCTCTGTCACTGAGTCAAAAACCTCGCTCTGTCACTGAGACAGAAACCTCGCTCTGTCATTGAGACAGAAACCTCGCTCTCTCACTGAGAGACAGAAACCTCGCTCTGTCACTGAGAGACAGAAACCTCGCTCTGTCACTGAGAGACAGAAACTTCGCTCTGTCACTGAGACAGAAACCTCGCTCTGTCACTGAGAGAAAGAAAGCTCGCTCTGTCACTGAGAGACAGAAACCTCGCTCTGTCACTTGGAGACAGAAACCTCACTCTGTCACTGAGACAAAAACCTCGCTTTGTCACTGAGACAGAAACTTCGCTGTGTCACTGAGACAGAAACCTCGCTCTGTCACTGAGACAGCAACCTCGCTTTGTCACTGAGACAGAAACCTCGCTTTGTCACTGAGAGAGATACCTCGCTCTGTCACTGAGACAGAAACCTCGCTCTGTCACTGAGACAGCAACCTCGCTTTGTCACTGAGATAGAAAACTCGCTCTGTCACTGAGAGACAGAAACCTCGCTCTGTCACTGAGAGACAGAAACGTCGCTCTGTCACTGAGAGACAGAAACCTCGCTCTGTCACTGAGAGACAGAAACCTCGCTCTGCCACTGAGACAGAAACCTCGCTCTGTCACTGGGAGACAGAAACCTCGCTCTGTCACTGAGGCAGATACCTCGCTCTGTCACTGAGTCAAAAACCTCGCTCTGTCACTGAGACAGAAACCTCGCTCTGTCACTGAGACAGATACCTCGCTCTGTCACTGAGTCAAAAACCTCGCTCTGTCACTGAGACAGAAACCTCGCTCTGTCACTGAGAGACAGAAACCTCGCTCTGTCACTGAGTGACAGAAACCTCGCTCTGTCACTGAGAGACAGAAACCTCGCTCTGTCACTGAGACAGAAATCTCGCTCTGTAACTCAGAGACAGAAACCTCGCTCTGTCACTGAGAGACAGAAACCTCGCTCAGTCACTGAGACAGAAACCTCGCTCTGTCACTGAGACAGAAACCTCGCTCTGTCACTGAGAGACAGAAACCTCGCTCTGTCACTGAGAGACAGAAACCACGCTCTGTCACTGAGAGACAGAAACCTCGCTCTGTCACTGAGACAGAAACCTCGCTCTGTCACTGTGAGACAGAAACCTCGCTCTGTCACTGAGTCAAAAACCTCGCTCTGTCACTGAGACAGAAACCTCGCTCTGTCATTGAGACAGAAACCTCGCTCTGTCACTGAGAGACAGAAACCTCGCTCTGTCACTGAGAGACAGAAACCTCGCTCTGTCACTGAGAGACAGAAACCTCGCTCTGTCACTGGGAGACAGAAACCTCGCTCTGTCACTGAGAGACAGCAACCTCGCTCTGTCACTGAGAGACAGAAACCTCGCTCTGTCACTGAGTCAAAAACCTCGCTCTGTCACTGAGACAGAAACCTCGCTCTGTCATTGAGACAGAAACCTCGCTCTGTCACTGTGAGACAGAAACCTCGCTCTGTCACTGAGTCAAAAACCTCGCTCTGTCACTGAGACAGAAACCTCGCTCTGTCATTGAGACAGAAACCTCGCTCTGTGACTGAGAGACAGAAACCTCGCTCTGTCACTGAGAGACAGAAACCTCGCTCTGTCACTGAGACAGAAACCTCGCTCTGTCACTGAGACAGAAACCTCGCTCTGTCACTGAGACAGAAACCTCGCTCTGTCAGTGAGAGACAGAAACCTCGCTCTGTCACTGAGAGACAGAAACCTCGCACTGTCACTGAGAGACAGAAACCTCGCTCTGTCACTGAGACAGAAACCGCGCTCTGTCACTGAGAGACAGAAAACTCGCTCTGTCACTGAGACAGAAACCTCGCTCTGTCACTGAGAGACAGAAACCTCGCTCTGTCACTGAGAGACAGAAACCTCGCTCTGTCACTGAGAGACAGAAACCTCGCTCTGTCACTGAGAGACAGAAACCTCGCTCTGTCACTGAGACAGAAACCTCGCTCTGTGACTGAGAGACAGAAACCTCGCTCTGTCACTGAGACAGAAACCTCGCTCTGTCACTGAGAGACAGAAACCTCGCTCTGTCACTGAGACAGAAACCTCGCTCTGTCACTGAGACAGAAACCTCGCTCTGTCACTGAGAGACAGAAACCTCGCTCTGTCACTGAGACAGAAACCTCGCTCTGTCATTGAGACAGAAACCTCGCTCTCTCACTGAGAGACAGAAACCTCGCTCTGTCACTGAGAGACAGAAACCTCGCTCTGTCACTGAGAGACAGAAACCTCGCTCTGTCACTGAGAGACAGAAACTTCGCTCTGTCACTGAGACAGAAACCTCGCTCTGTCACTGAGAGAAAGAAAGCTCGCTCTGTCACTGAGAGACAGAAACCTCGCTCTGTCACTTGGAGACAGAAAACTCGCTCTGTCACTGAGACAAAAACCTCGCTTTGTCACTGAGACAGAAACTTCGCTGTGTCACTGAGACAGAAACCTCGCTCTGTCACTGAGACAGCAACCTCGCTTTGTCACTGAGACAGAAAACTCGCTCTGTCACTGAGAGACAGAAACCTCGCTCTGTCACTGAGAGACAGAAACGTCGCTCTGTCACTGAGAGACAGAAACCTCGCTCTGTCACTGAGAGACAGAAACCTCGCTCTGCCACTGAGACAGAAATCTCGCTCTGTCACTGGGAGACAGAAACCTCGCTCTGTCACTGAGGCAGATACCTCGCTCTGTCACTGAGTCAAAAACCTCGCTCTGTCACTGAGACAGAAACCTCGCTCTGTCACTGAGACAGATACCTCGCTCTGTCACTGAGTCAAAAACCTCGCTCTGTCACTGAGACAGAAACCTCGCTCTGTCACTGAGAGACAGAAACCTCGCTCTGTCACTGAGTGACAGAAACCTCGCTCTGTCACTGAGAGACAGAAACCTCGCTCTGTCACTGAGACAGAAATCTCGCTCTGTAACTCAGAGACAGAAACCTCGCTCTGTCACTGAGAGACAGAAACCTCGCTCAGTCACTGAGACAGAAACCTCGCTCTGTCACTGAGACAGAAACTTCGCTCTGTCACTGAGAGACAGAAACCTCGCTCTGTCACTGAGAGACAGAAACCTCGCTCTGTCACTGAGACAGAAACCTCGCTCTGTCACTGTGAGACAGAAACCTCGCTCTGTCACTGAGTCAAAAACCTCGCTCTGTCACTGAGACAGAAACCTCGCTCTGTCATTGAGACAGAAACCTCGCTCTGTCACTGAGAGACAGAAACCTCGCTCTGTCACTGAGTGACAGAAACCTCGCTCTGTCACTGGGAGACAGAAACCTCGCTCTGTCACTGAGAGACAGAAACCTCGCTCTGTCACTGAGAGACAGAAACCTCGCTCTGTCACTGAGAGACGGAAACCTCGCTCTGTCACTGAGAGACAGAAACCTCGCTCTGTCACTGAGACAGAAACCTCGCTCTGTCATTGAGAGACAGAAACCTCGCTCTGTCACTGAGAGACAGAAACCTCGCTCTGTCATTGAGACAGAAACCTCGCTCTCTCACTGAGAGACAGAAACCTCGCTCTGTCACTGAGAGACAGAAACCTCGCTCTGTCACTGAGAGACAGAAACCTCGCTCTGTCACTGAGAGACAGAAACTTCGCTCTGTCACTGAGACAGAAACCTCGCTCTGTCACTGAGAGAAAGAAAGCTCGCTCTGTCACTGAGAGACAGAAACGTCGCTCTGTAACTTGGAGACAGAAAACTCGCTCTGTCACTGAGACAAAAACCTCGCTTTGTCACTGAGACAGAAACTTCGCTGTGTCACTGAGACAGAAACCTCGCTCTGTCACTGAGACAGCAACCTCGCTTTGTCACTGAGACAGAAACCTCGCTCTGTCACTGAGAGAGATACCTCGCTCTGTCACTGAGACAGAAACCTCGCTCTGTCACTGAGACAGCAACCTCGCTTTGTCACTGAGACAGAAAACTCGCTCTGTCACTGAGAGACAGAAACCTCGCTCTGTCACTGAGAGACAGAAACGTCGCTCTGTCACTGAGAGACAGAAACCTCGCTCTGTCACTGAGAGACAGAAACCTCGCTCTGCCACTGAGACAGAAACCTCGCTCTGTCACTGGGAGACAGAAACCTCGCTCTGTCACTGAGGCAGATACCTCGCTCTGTCACTGAGTCAAAAACCTCGCTCTGTCACTGAGACAGAAACCTCGCTCTGTCACTGAGACAGATACCTCGCTCTGTCACTGAGTCAAAAACCTTGCTCTGTCACTGAGACAGAAACCTCGCTCTGTCACTGAGAGACAGAAACCTCGCTCTGTCACTGAGTGACAGAAACCTCGCTCTGTCACTGAGAGACAGAAACCTCGCTCTGTCACTGAGACAGAAATCTCGCTCTGTAACTCAGAGACAGAAACCTCGCTCTGTCACTGAGAGACAGAAACCTCGCTCAGTCACTGAGACAGAAACCTCGCTCTGTCACTGAGACAGAAACTTCGCTCTGTCACTGAGAGACAGAAACCTCGCTCTGTCACTGAGAGACAGAAACCTCGCTCTGTCACTGAGAGACAGAAACCTCGCTCTGTCACTGAGACAGAAACCTCGCTCTGTCACTGTGAGACAGAAACCTCGCTCTGTCACTGAGTCAAAAACCTCGCTCTGTCACTGAGACAGAAACCTCGCTCTGTCATTGAGACAGAAACCTCGCTCTGTCACTGAGAGACAGAAACCTCGCTCTGTCACTGAGAAACAGAAACCTCGCTCTGTCACTGAGTGACAGAAACCTCGCTCTGTCACTGGGAGACAGAAACCTCGCTCTGTCACTGAGAGACAGAAACCTCGCTCTGTCACTGAGAGACGGAAACCTCGCTCTGTCACTGAGAGACAGAAACCTCGCTCTGTCACTGAGACAGAAACCTCGCTCTGTCATTGAGAGACAGAAACCTCGCTCTGTCACTGAGAGACAGAAACCTCGCTCTGTCACTGAGAGACAGAAACCTCGCTCTGTCACTGAGAGACAGAAACCTCGTTCTGTCACTGAGACAGAAACCTCGCTCTGTCACTGAGACTGAAACCTCGCTCTGTCATTGAGAGACAGAAACCTCGCTCAGTCACTGAGAGACAGAAACCTCGCTCTGTCACTGAGACAGAAACCTCGCTCTGTCACTGAGACAGAAACCTCGCTCTGTCACTGAGACAGAAACCTCGCTCTGTCACTGAGAGACAGAAACCTCGCTCTGTCACTGAGACAGAAACCTCGCTCTGTCACTGAGAGACAGAAACTTCGCTCTGTCACTGAGACAGAAACCTCGCTCTGTCACTGAGACAGAAACTTCGCTCTGTCACTGAGAGACAGAAACCTCGCTCTGTCACTGAGAGACAGAAACCTCGCTCTGTCACTGAGACAGAAACCTCGCTCTGTCACTGAGAGACAGAAACCTCGCTCTGTCACTGAGAGACAGAAACCTCACTCTGTCTCTGAGAGACAGAAACCTCGTTCTGTCACTGAGACAGAAACCTCGCTCTGTGACTGAGGCAGAAACCTCGCTCTGTCATTGAGAGACAGAAACCTCGCTCTGTCACTGAGAGACAGAAACCTCGCTCTGTCATTGAGAGACAGAAACCTCGCTCTGTCACTGAGAGACAGAAACCTCGCTCTGTCATTGAGAGACAGAAACCTCGCTCTGTCACTGAGAGACAGAAACCTCGCTCTGTCACTGAGAGACAGAAACCTCGCTCTGTCACTGAGACAGAAACCTCGCTCTGTCACTGAGAGAAAGAAAGCTCGCTCTGTCACTGAGAGACAGAAACCTCGCTCTGTCACTTGGAGACAGAAAACTCGCTCTGTCACTGAGACAAAAACCTCGCTTTGTCACTGAGACAGAAACTTCGCTGTGTCACTGAGACAGAAACCTCGCTCTGTCACTGAGACAGCAACCTCGCTTTGTCACTGAGACAGAAAACTCGCTCTGTCACTGAGAGACAGAAACCTCGCTCTGTCACTGAGAGACAGAAACGTCGCTCTGTCACTGAGAGACAGAAACCTCGCTCTGTCACTGAGAGACAGAAACCTCGCTCTGCCACTGAGACAGAAACCTCGCTCTGTCACTGGGAGACAGAAACCTCGCTCTGTCACTGAGGCAGATACCTCGCTCTGTCACTGAGTCAAAAACCTCGCTCTGTCACTGAGACAGAAACCTCGCTCTGTCACTGAGACAGATACCTCGCTCTGTCACTGAGTCAAAAACCTCGCTCTGTCACTGAGACAGAAACCTCGCTCTGTCACTGAGAGACAGAAACCTCGCTCTGTCACTGAGTGACAGAAACCTCGCTCTGTCACTGAGAGACAGAAACCTCGCTCTGTCACTGAGACAGAAATCTCGCTCTGTAACTCAGAGACAGAAACCTCGCTCTGTCACTGAGAGACAGAAACCTCGCTCAGTCACTGAGACAGAAACCTCGCTCTGTCACTGAGACAGAAACTTCGCTCTGTCACTGAGAGACAGAAACCTCGCTCTGTCACTGAGAGACAGAAACCTCGCTCTGTCACTGAGACAGAAACCTCGCTCTGTCACTGTGAGACAGAAACCTCGCTCTGTCACTGAGTCAAAAACCTCGCTCTGTCACTGAGACAGAAGCCTCGCTCTGTCATTGAGACAGAAACCTCGCTCTGTCACTGAGAGACAGAAACCTCGCTCTGTCACTGAGAGACAGAAACCTCGCTCTGTCACTGAGTGACAGAAACCTCGCTCTGTCACTGGGAGACAGAAACCTCGCTCTGTCACTGAGAGACAGAAACCTCGCTCTGTCACTGAGAGACAGAAACCTCGCTCTGTCACTGAGAGACGGAAACCTCGCTCTGTCACTGAGAGACAGAAACCTCGCTCTGTCACTGAGACAGAAACCTCGCTCTGTCATTGAGAGACAGAAACCTCGCTCTGTCACTGAGAGACAGAAACCTCGCTCTGTCATTGAGACAGAAACCTCGCTCTCTCACTGAGAGACAGAAACCTCGCTCTGTCACTGAGAGACAGAAACCTCGCTCTGTCACTGAGAGACAGAAACCTCGCTCTGTCACTGAGAGACAGAAACTTCGCTCTGTCACTGAGACAGAAACCTCGCTCTGTCACTGAGAGAAAGAAAGCTCGCTCTGTCACTGAGAGACAGAAACCTCGCTCTGTCACTTGGAGACAGAAAACTCGCTCTGTCACTGAGACAAAAACCTCGCTTTGTCACTGAGACAGAAACTTCGCTGTGTCACTGAGACAGAAACCTCGCTCTGTCACTGAGACAGCAACCTCGCTTTGTCACTGAGACAGAAACCTCGCTCTGTCACTGAGAGAGATACCTCGCTCTGTCACTGAGACAGAAACCTCGCTCTGTCACTGAGACAGCAACCTCGCTTTGTCACTGAGACAGAAAACTCGCTCTGTCACTGAGAGACAGAAACCTCGCTCTGTCACTGAGAGACAGAAACGTCGCTCTGTCACTGAGAGACAGAAACCTCGCTCTGTCACTGAGAGACAGAAACCTCGCTCTGCCACTGAGACAGAAACCTCGCTCTGTCACTGGGAGACAGAAACCTCGCTCTGTCACTGAGGCAGATACCTCGCTCTGTCACTGAGTCAAAAACCTCGCTCTGTCACTGAGACAGAAACCTCGCTCTGTCACTGAGACAGATACCTCGCTCTGTCACTGAGTCAAAAACCTCGCTCTGTCACTGAGACAGAAACCTCGCTCTGTCACTGAGAGACAGAAACCTCGCTCTGTCACTGAGTGACAGAAACCTCGCTCTGTCACTGAGAGACAGAAACCTCGCTCTGTCACTGAGACAGAAATCTCGCTCTGTCACTGAGAGACAGAAACCTCGCTCTGTCACTGAGAGACAGAAACCTCGCTCTGTCACTGAGAGACAGAAACCTCGCTCTGTCACTGAGACAGAAACCTCGCTCTGTCACTGTGAGACAGAAACCTCGCTCTGTCACTGAGTCAAAAACCTCGCTCTGTCACTGAGACAGAAACCTCGCTCTGTCATTGAGACAGAAACCTCGCTCTGTCACTGAGAGACAGAAACCTCGCTCTGTCACTGAGAAACAGAAACCTCGCTCTGTCACTGAGTGACAGAAACCTCGCTCTGCCACTGAGACAGAAACCTCGCTCTGTCACTGGGAGACAGAAACCTCGCTCTGTCACTGAGGCAGATACCTCGCTCTGTCACTGAGTCAAAAACCTCGCTCTGTCACTGAGACAGAAACCTCGCTCTGTCACTGAGACAGATACCTCGCTCTGTCACTGAGTCAAAAACCTCGCTCTGTCACTGAGACAGAAACCTCGCTCTGTCACTGAGAGACAGAAACCTCGCTCTGTCACTGAGTGACAGAAACCTCGCTCTGTCACTGAGAGACAGAAACCTCGCTCTGTCACTGAGACAGAAATCTCGCTCTGTAACTCAGAGACAGAAACCTCGCTCTGTCACTGAGAGACAGAAACCTCGCTCAGTCACTGAGACAGAAACCTCGCTCTGTCACTGAGACAGAAACTTCGCTCTGTCACTGAGAGACAGAAACCTCGCTCTGTCACTGAGAGACAGAAACCTCGCTCTGTCACTGAGAGACAGAAACCTCGCTCTGTCACTGAGACAGAAACCTCGCTCTGTCACTGTGAGACAGAAACCTCGCTCTGTCACTGAGTCAAAAACCTCGCTCTGTCACTGAGACAGAAACCTCGCTCTGTCACTGAGACAGAAATCTCGCTCTGTAACTCAGAGACAGAAACCTCGCTCTGTCACTGAGAGACAGAAACCTCGCTCAGTCACTGAGACAGAAACCTCGCTCTGTCACTGAGACAGAAACTTCGCTCTGTCACTGAGAGACAGAAACCTGGCTCTGTCACTGAGAGACAGAAACCTCGCTCTGTCACTGAGAGACAGAAACCTCGCTCTGTCACTGAGACAGAAACCTCGCTCTGTCATTGAGAGACAGAAACCTCGCTCTGTCACTGAGAGACAGAAACCTCGCTCTGTCATTGAGAGACAGAAACCTCGCTCTGTCACTGAGAGACAGAAACCTCGCTCTGTCATTGAGAGACAGAAACCTCGCTCTGTCACTGAGAGACAGAAACCTCGCTCTGTCATTGAGAGACAGAAACCTCGCTCAGTCACTGAGAGACAGAAACCTCGCTCTGTCACTGAGACAGAAACCTCGCTCTGTCACTGAGAGAAAGAAAGCTCGCTCTGTCACTGAGAGACAGAAACCTCGCTCTGTCACTTGGAGACAGAAAACTCGCTCTGTCACTGAGACAAAAACCTCGCTTTGTCACTGAGACAGAAACCTCGCTCTGTCACTGAGACAGCAACCTCGCTTTGTCACTGAGACAGAAAACTCGCTCTGTCACTGAGAGACAGAAACCTCGCTCTGTCACTGAGAGACAGAAACGTCGCTCTGTCACTGAGAGACAGAAACCTCGCTCTGTCACTGAGAGACAGAAACCTCGCTCTGCCACTGAGACAGAAACCTCGCTCTGTCACTGGGAGACAGAAACCTCGCTCTGTCACTGAGGCAGATACCTCGCTCTGTCACTGAGTCAAAAACCTCGCTCTGTCACTGAGACAGAAACCTCGCTCTGTCACTGAGACAGATACCTCGCTCTGTCACTGAGTCAAAAACCTCGCTCTGTCACTGAGACAGAAACCTCGCTCTGTCACTGAGAGACAGAAACCTCGCTCTGTCACTGAGTGACAGAAACCTCGCTCTGTCACTGAGAGACAGAAACCTCGCTCTGTCACTGAGACAGAAATCTCGCTCTGTAACTCAGAGACAGAAACCTCGCTCTGTCACTGAGAGACAGAAACCTCGCTCAGTCACTGAGACAGAAACCTCGCTCTGTCACTGAGACAGAAACTTCGCTCTGTCACTGAGAGACAGAAACCTCGCTCTGTCACTGAGAGACAGAAACCTCGCTCTGTCACTGAGACAGAAACCTCGCTCTGTCACTGTGAGACAGAAACCTCGCTCTGTCACTGAGTCAAAAACCTCGCTCTGTCACTGAGACAGAAACCTCGCTCTGTCATTGAGACAGAAACCTCGCTCTGTCACTGAGAGACAGAAACCTCGCTCTGTCACTGAGAGACAGAAACCTCGCTCTGTCACTGAGTGACAGAAACCTCGCTCTGTCACTGGGAGACAGAAACCTCGCTCTGTCACTGAGAGACAGAAACCTCGCTCTGTCACTGAGAGACAGAAACCTCGCTCTGTCACTGAGAGACGGAAACCTCGCTCTGTCACTGAGAGACAGAAACCTCGCTCTGTCACTGAGACAGAAACCTCGCTCTGTCATTGAGAGACAGAAACCTCGCTCTGTCACTGAGAGACAGAAACCTCGCTCTGTCATTGAGACAGAAACCTCGCTCTCTCACTGAGAGACAGAAACCTCGCTCTGTCACTGAGAGACAGAAACCTCGCTCTGTCACTGAGAGACAGAAACCTCGCTCTGTCACTGAGAGACAGAAACTTCGCTCTGTCACTGAGACAGAAACCTCGCTCTGTCACTGAGAGAAAGAAAGCTCGCTCTGTCACTGAGAGACAGAAACCTCGCTCTGTCACTTGGAGACAGAAAACTCGCTCTGTCACTGAGACAAAAACCTCGCTTTGTCACTGAGACAGAAACTTCGCTGTGTCACTGAGACAGAAACCTCGCTCTGTCACTGAGACAGCAACCTCGCTTTGTCACTGAGACAGAAACCTCGCTCTGTCACTGAGAGAGATACCTCGCTCTGTCACTGAGACAGAAACCTCGCTCTGTCACTGAGACAGCAACCTCGCTTTGTCACTGAGACAGAAAACTCGCTCTGTCACTGAGAGACAGAAACCTCGCTCTGTCACTGAGAGACAGAAACGTCGCTCTGTCACTGAGAGACAGAAACCTCGCTCTGTCACTGAGAGACAGAAACCTCGCTCTGCCACTGAGACAGAAACCTCGCTCTGTCACTGGGAGACAGAAACCTCGCTCTGTCACTGAGGCAGATACCTCGCTCTGTCACTGAGTCAAAAACCTCGCTCTGTCACTGAGACAGAAACCTCGCTCTGTCACTGAGACAGATACCTCGCTCTGTCACTGAGTCAAAAACCTCGCTCTGTCACTGAGACAGAAACCTCGCTCTGTCACTGAGAGACAGAAACCTCGCTCTGTCACTGAGTGACAGAAACCTCGCTCTGTCACTGAGAGACAGAAACCTCGCTCTGTCACTGAGACAGAAATCTCGCTCTGTAACTCAGAGACAGAAACCTCGCTCTGTCACTGAGAGACAGAAACCTCGCTCAGTCACTGAGACAGAAACCTCGCTCTGTCACTGAGACAGAAACTTCGCTCTGTCACTGAGAGACAGAAACCTCGCTCTGTCACTGAGAGACAGAAACCTCGCTCTGTCACTGAGAGACAGAAACCTCGCTCTGTCACTGAGACAGAAACCTCGCTCTGTCACTGTGAGACAGAAACCTCGCTCTGTCACTGAGTCAAAAACCTCGCTCTGTCACTGAGACAGAAACCTCGCTCTGTCACTGGGAGACAGAAACCTCGCTCTGTCACTGAGAGACAGAAACCTCGCTCTGTCACTGAGAAACAGAAACCTCGCTCTGTCACTGAGAGACAGAAACCTCGCTCTGTCACTGAGAGACGGAAACCTCGCTCTGTCACTGAGAGACAGAAACCTCGCTCTGTCACTGAGACAGAAACCTCGCTCTGTCATTGAGAGACAGAAACCTCGCTCTGTCACTGAGAGACAGAAACCTCGCTCTGTCACTGAGAGACAGAAACCTCGCTCTGTCACTGAGAGACAGAAACCTCGTTCTGTCACTGAGACAGAAACCTCGCTCTGTCACTGAGACTGAAACCTCGCTCTGTCATTGAGAGACAGAAACCTCGCTCAGTCACTGAGAGACAGAAACCTCGCTCTGTCACTGAGACAGAAACCTCGCTCTGTCACTGAGACAGAAACCTCGCTCTGTCACTGAGAGACAGAAACCTCGCTCTGTCACTGAGACAGAAACCTCGCTCTGTCACTGAGAGACAGAAACTTCGCTCTGTCACTGAGACAGAAACCTCGCTCTGTCACTGAGACAGAAACTTCGCTCTGTCACTGAGAGACAGAAACCTCGCTCTGTCACTGAGAGACAGAAACCTCGCTCTGTCACTGAGACAGAAACCTCGCTCTGTCACTGAGAGACAGAAACCTCGCTCTGTCAGTGAGAGACAGAAACCTCACTCTGTCTCTGAGAGACAGAAACCTCGTTCTGTCACTGAGACAGAAACCTCGCTCTGTGACTGAGGCAGAAACCTCGCTCTGTCATTGAGAGACAGAAACCTCGCTCAGTCACTGAGAGACAGAAACCTCGCTCTGTCACTGAGAGACAGAAACCACTCTCTGTCACTGAGAGACAGAAACGTCGTTCTGTCATTGAGAGACAGAAACCTCGCTCTGTCACTGAGAGACAGAAACCTCGCTCTGTCATTGAGAGACAGAAACCTCGCTCTGTCACTGAGAGACAGAAACCTCGCTCTGTCATTGAGAGACAGAAACCTCGCTCAGTCACTGAGAGACAGAAACCTCGCTCTGTCACTGAGACAGAAACCTCGCTCTGTCACTGAGAGACAGAAACCTCGCTCTGTCACTGAGAGACAGAAACCTCGCTCTGTCACTGAGACAGAAACCTCGCTCTGTCACTGAGAGACAGAAACCTCGCTCTGTCACTGAGAGACAGAAACCTCGCTCTGTCACTGAGAGACAGAAACCTCGCTCTGTCACTGAGACAGAAAACTCGCTCTGTCACTGAGACAGAAACCTCGCTCTGTCACTGGGAGACAGAAACGTCGCTCTGTCACTGAGAGACAGAAACCTCGCTCTGTCACTGAGAGACAGAAACCTCGCTCTGCCACTGAGACAGAAACCTCGCTCTGTCACTGGGAGACAGAAACCTCGCTCTGTCACTGAGAGACAGAAACCTCGCTCTGCCACTGAGACAGAAACCTCGCTCTGTCACTGGGAGACAGAAACCTCGCTCTGTCACTGAGTCAAAAACCTCGCTCTGTCACTGAGACAGAAACCTCGCTCTGTCACTGAGACAGATACCTCGCTCTGTCACTGAGACAGAAACCTCGCTCTGTCACTGAGAGACAGAAACCTCGCTCTGTCACTGAGTGACAGAAACCTCGCTCTGTCACTGAGAGACAGAAACCTCGCTCTGTAACTCAGAGACAGAAACCTCGCTCTGTCACTGAGAGACAGAAACCTCGCTCTGTCACTGAGACAGAAACCTCGCTCTGTCACTGAGACAGAAACTTCGCTCTGTCACTGAGAGACAGAAACCTCGCTCTGTCACTGAGAGACAGAAACCTCGCTCTGTCACTGAGAGACAGAAACCTCGCTCTGTCACTGAGACAGAAACCTCGCTCTGTCACTGTGAGACAGAAACCTCGCTCTGTCACTGAGTCAAAAACCTCGCTCTGTCACTGAGACAGAAACCTCGCTCTGTCATTGAGACAGAAACCTCGCTCTCTCACTGAGAGACAGAAACCTCGCTCTGTCACTGAGAGACAGAAACCTCGCTCTGTCACTGAGAGACAGAAACTTCGCTCTGTCACTGAGACAGAAACCTCGCTCTGTCACTGAGAGAAAGAAAGCTCGCTCTGTCACTGAGAGACAGAAACCTCGCTCTGTCACTTGGAGACAGAAACCTCGCTCTGTCACTGAGACAAAAACCTCGCTTTGTCACTGAGACAGAAACTTCGCTGTGTCACTGAGACAGAAACCTCGCTCTGTCACTGAGACAGCAACCTCGCTTTGTCACTGAGACAGAAACCTCGCTCTGTCACTGAGAGAGATACCTCGCTCTGTCACTGAGACAGAAACCTCGCTCTGTCACTGAGACAGCAACCTCGCTTTGTCACTGAGACAGAAAACTCGCTCTGTCACTGAGAGACAGAAACCTCGCTCTGTCACTGAGAGACAGAAACGTCGCTCTGTCACTGAGAGACAGAAACCTCGCTCTGTCACTGAGAGACAGAAACCTCGCTCTGTCACTGAGACAGAAACCTCGCTCTGTCACTGTGAGACAGAAACCTCGCTCTGCCACTGAGACAGAAACCTCGCTCTGTCACTGGGAGACAGAAACCTCGCTCTGTCACTGAGGCAGATACCTCGCTCTGTCACTGAGTCAAAAACCTCGCTCTGTCACTGAGACAGAAACCTCGCTCTGTCACTGAGACAGATACCTCGCTCTGTCACTGAGTCAAAAACCTCGCTCTGTCACTGAGACAGAAACCTCGCTCTGTCACTGAGTGACAGAAACCTCGCTCTGTCACTGAGAGACAGAAACCTCGCTCTGTCACTGAGACAGAAATCTCGCTCTGTAACTCAGAGACAGAAACCTCGCTCTGTCACTGAGAGACAGAAACCTCGCTCAGTCACTGAGACAGAAACCTCGCTCTGTCACTGAGACAGAAACCTCGCTCTGTCACTGAGAGACAGAAACCTCGCTCTGTCATTGAGAGACAGAAACCACGCTCTGTCACTGAGAGACAGAAACCTCGCTCTGTCACTGAGACAGAAACCTCGCTCTGTCACTGTGAGACAGAAACCTCGCTCTGTCACTGAGTCAAAAACCTCGCTCTGTCACTGAGACAGAAACCTCGCTCTGTCATTGAGACAGAAACCTCGCTCTGTCACTGAGAGACAGAAACCTCGCTCTGTCACTGAGAGACAGAAACCTCGCTCTGTCACTGAGAGACAGAAACCTCGCTCTGTCACTGGGAGACAGAAACCTCGCTCTGTCACTGAGAGACAGAAACCTCGCTCTGTCACTGAGAGACAGAAACCTCGCTCTGTCACTGAGTCAAAAACCTCGCTCTGTCACTGAGACAGAAACCTCGCTCTGTCATTGAGACAGAAACCTCGCTCTGTCACTGTGAGACAGAAACCTCGCTCTGTCACTGAGTCAAAAACCTCGCTCTGTCACTGAGACAGAAACCTCGCTCTGTCATTGAGACAGAAACCTCGCTCTGTGACTGAGAGACAGAAACCTCGCTCTGTCACTGAGAGACAGAAACCTCGCTCTGTCACTGAGACAGAAACCTCGCTCTGTCACTGAGACAGAAACCTCGCTCTGTCACTGAGACAGAAACCTCGCTCTGTCACTGAGAGACAGAAACCTCGCTCTGTCACTGAGAGACAGAAACCTCGCTCTGTCACTGAGAGACGGAAACCTCGCTCTGTCACTGAGAGACGGAAACCTCGCTCTGTTACTGAGAGACAGAAACCTCGCTTTGTCACTGAGACAGAAACCTCGCTCTGTCACTGAGACAGCAACCTCGCTTTGTCACTGAGACAGAAACCTCGCTCTGTCACTGAGACAGAAACCTCGCTCTGTCACTGTGAGACAGAAACCTCGCTCTGTCACTGAGAGACAGAAACCTCGCTCTGTCACTGAGACAGAAACCTCGCTCTGTCACTGAGACAGAAACCTCGCTCTGTCAATGAGACAGAAACCTCGCGATGTCACTGAGAGACAGAAACCTCGCTTTGTCACTGAGACAGAAACCTCGCTCTGTCACTGAGACAGAAACCTCGCTCTGTCACTGAGACAGAAACCTCGCTCTGTCACTGAGACAGAACCCTCGCTCTGTCACTGAGAGACAGAAACTTCGCTCTGTCACTGAGACAGAAACCTTGCTCTGTCACTGAGAGACAGAAACCTAGCTCTGTCACTGAGAGACAGAAACCACTCTCTGTCACTGAGAGACAGAAAACTCGCTCTGTCACTGAGAGACAGAAACCACTCTCTGTCACTGAGAGACAGAAACCTCGCTCTGTCACTGAGAGACAGAAACCTCGCTCTGTCACTGAGAGACAGTAACCTCGCTCTGTCACTGAGACAGAAACCTCGCTCTGTCACTGAGAGACAGAAACCTCGCTCTGTCACTGAGAGACAGAAACCTCGCTCTGTCACTGGGAGACAGAAACCTCGCTCTGTCACTGAGGCAGATACCTCGCTCTGTCACTAAGAGACAGAAACCTCGCTCTGTCACTGAGAGACAGAAACCTCGCTCTGTCACTGAGAGACAGAAACCTCGCTCTGTCACTGAGAGACAGAAACCTCGTTCTGTCACTGAGACAGATACCTCGCTCTGTCACTGAGAGACAGAAACCTCGCGCTGTCACTGAGAGACAGAAATCTCGCTCTGTCACTGAGAGACAGAAACCTCGCTCTGTCACTGAGATAGCAACCTCGCTCTGTCACTGAGAGACAGAAACCTCGCTCTGTCACTGAGACAGAAAACTCGCTCTGTCACCTCGACAGAAACCTCGCTCTGTCACTGAGAGACAGAAACCTCGCTCTGACACTGAAAGACAGAAACCTCGCTCTGTCACTGAGAGACAGAAACCTCGCTCTGTCACTGAGAGACAGAAACCTCGCTCTGTCACTGAGACAGAAACCTCGCTCTGTCACTGAGAGACAGAAACCTCGCTCTGTCACTGAGAGACAGAAACCTCGCTCTGTCACTGAGAGACAGAAACCTCGTTCTGTCACTGAGACAGAAACCTCGCTCTGTCACTGAGAGACAGAAACCTCGCTCTGTCACTGAGACAGAAACCTCGCTCTGTCACTGAGAGACAGAAACCTCGCTCTGTCACTGAGAGACAGAAACCTCGCTCTGTCACTGAGACAGAAACCTCGCTCTGTCACTGAGACAGAAACATCGCTCTGTCACTGAGAGACAGAAACCTCGCTCTGTCACTGAGTGACAGAAACCTCGCTCTGTCACTGGGAGAAAGAAACCTCGCTCTGTCACTGAGAGACAGAAACCTCGCTCTGTCACTGAGAGACAGAAACCTCGCTCTGTCACTGTGAGACAGAAACCTCGCTCTGTCACTGAGTCAAAAACCTCGCTCTGTCACTGAGACAGAAACCTCGCTCTGTCATTGAGACAGAAACCTCGCTCTGTCACTGAGAGACAGAAACCTCGCTCTGTCACTGAGAGACAGAAACCTCGCTCTGTCACTGAGAGACGGAAACCTCGCTCTGTCACTGAGAGACAGAAACCTCGCTCTGTCACTGAGAGACAGAAACCTCGCTCTGTCACTGAGACAGCAACCTCGCTTTGTCACTGAGACAGAAACCTCGCTCTGTCACTGAGACTGATACCTCGCTTTGTCACTGAGACAGAAACCTCGCTCTGTCACTGAGACAGCAACCTCGCTTTGTCACTGAGACAGAAACCTCGCTCTGTCACTGAGACAGATACCTCGATCTGTCACTGTGAGACAGAAACCTCGCTCTGACACTGAGAGACATAAACCTCGCTCTGTCACTGAGACAGAAACCTCGCTCTGTCACTGAGATAGAAACCTCGCTCTGTCAATGAGACAGAAACCTCGCTATGTCACTGCGAGACAGAAACCTCGCTTTGTCACTGAGACAGAAACCTCGCTCTGTCACTGAGACAGAAACCTCGCTCTGCCACTGAGAGACAGAAACCTCGCTCTGTCACTGAGAGACAGAAACCTCGCTCTGTCACTGAGAGACAGAAAACTCGCTCTGTCACCTAGACAGAAACCTCGCTCTGTCACTGAGAGACAGAAACCACTCTCTGTCACTGAGAGACAGAAACGTTGCTCTGTCACTGAGAGACAGGAACCTCGCTCTGTCACTGAGAGACAGAAACCTCGCATTGTCACTGAGAGACAGAAACCTCGCTCTGTCACTGAGACAGAAACCTCGCTCTGTCACTGAGAGACAGAAACCTCGCTCTGTCACTGAGAGACAGAAACCTCGCTCTGTCACTGGGAGACAGAAACCTCGCTCTGTCACTGAGGCAGATACCTCGCTCTGTCACTGAGAGACAGAAACCTCGCTCTGTCACTGAGAGACAGAAACCTCGCTCTGTCACTGAGACAGAAACCTCGCTCTGTCACTGAGAGACAGAAACCTCGCTCTGTCACTGAGGCAGATACCTCGCTCTGTCACTGAGAGACAGAAACCTCGCTCTGTCACTGAGAGACAGAAACCTCGCTCTGTCACTGAGAGACAGAAACCTCGCTCTGTCACTGAGAGACAGAAACCTCGCTCTGTCACTGAGAGACAGAAACCTCGCTCTGTCACTGAGACAGATACCTCGCTCTGTCACTGAGAGACAGAAAACTCGCTCTGTCACTGAGAGACAGAAAACTCGCTCTGTCACTGAGATAGAAACCTCGCTCTGTCACTGAGAGACAGAAACCTCGCTCTGTCACTGAGAGACAGAAAACTCGCTCTGTCACCTAGACAGAAACCTCGCTCTGTCACTGAGAGACAGAAACCTCGCTCTGACACTGAAAGACAGAAACCTCGCTCTGTCACTGAGACAGAAACCTCGCTCTGTCACTGAGAGACAGAAACCTCGCTCTGTCACTGAGAGACAGAAACCTCGCTCTGTCACTGAGAGACAGAAACCTCGTTCTGTCACTGAGACAGATACCTCGCTCTGTCACTGAGAGACAGAAACCTCGCTCTATCACTGAGAGACAGAAACCTCGCTCTGTCACTGAGTCAAAAACCTCGCTCTGTCACTGAGACAGAAACCTAGCTCTGTCACTGAGAGACAGAAACATCGCTCTGTCACTGAGAGACAGAAACCTCGCTCTGTCACTGAGACAGATACCTCGCTCTGTCGCTGAGTCAAAAACTCGCTCTGTCACTGAGACAGAAACCTCGCTCTGTCACTGAGTGACAGAAACCTCGCTCTGTCACTGAGAGACAGAAACCTCGCTCTGTCACTGAGACAGAAACCTCGCTCTGTCACTGAGAGACAGAAACCTCGCTCTGTCACTGAGACAGAAACCTCGCTCTGTCACTGAGACAGAAACTTCGCTCTGTCACTGAGAGACAGAAACCTCGCTCTGTCACTGAGTGACAGAAACCTCGCTCTGTCACTGAGAGACAGAAACCTCGCTCTGTCACTGAGACAGAAACCTCGCTCTGTCACTGTGAGACAGAAACCTCGCTCTGTCACTGAGTCAAAAACCTCGCTCTGTCACTGAGACAGAAACCTCGCTCTGTCATTGAGACAGAAACCTCGCTCTGTCACTGAGAGACAGAAACCTAGCTCTGTCACTGAGAGACAGAAACCTCGCTCTGTCACTGAGAGACAGAAACCTCGCTCTGTCACTGAGAGACAGAAACCTCGCTCTGTCACTGAGAAACGGAAACCTCGCTCTGTCACTGAGAGACAGAAACTTCGCTCTGTCACTGAGACAGAAACCTCGCTCAGTCACTGAGAGAAAGAAAGCTCGCTCTGTCACTGAGAGACAGAAACCTCGCTCTGTCACTTGGAGACAGAAACCTCGCTCTGTGACTGAGACAAAAACCTTGCTTTGTCACTGAGACAGAAACCTCGCTTTGTCACTGAGACAGAAACCTCGCTCTGTCACTGAGAGACAGAAACCTCGCTCTGTCACTGACAGACAGAAACCTCGCTCTGTCACTGAGACAGAAACCTCGCTCTGTCACTGAGAGACAGAAACCTCGCTCTGTCACTGAGACAGCAACCTCACTTTGTCACTGAGACAGAAACCTCGCTCTGTCACTGAGACAGATACCTCGCTCTGTCACTGTGAGACAGAAACGTTGCTCTGTCACTGAGAGACAGAAACCTCGCTCTGTCACTGAGACACAGAAACCTCGCTCTGTCACTGAGAGACAGAAACCTCGCTCTGTCACTGAGACAGAAACCTCGCTCTGTCACTGAGAGACAGAAACCTCGCTCTGTCACTGAGACAGAAACCTCGCTGTCACTGAGACAGAAACCTCGCTCTGTCACTGAGACAGAAACCTCGCTCTGTCAATGAGACAGAAACCTCGCTATGTGACTGAGAGACAGAAACATCGTTTTGTCACTGAGACAGAAACCTCGCTCTGTCACTGAGACAGAAACCTCGCTCTGTCACTGAGAGACAGAAACCTCGCTCTGTCACTGAGACAGAAACCTCGCTCTGTCACTGAGAGACAGAAAACTCGCTCTGTCACTGAGAGACAGAAACCCCGCTCTGTCACTGAGACAGAAACCTCGCTCTGTCACTGAGAGTCAGAAACCTCGCTCTGTCACTGAGAGACAGAAACCTCGCTCTGTTTCTGAGAGACAGAAAACTCGCTCTGTCAGCTAGACAGAAACCTCGCTCTGTCACTGAGAGACAGAAACCTCGCTCTGACACTGAAAGACAGAAACCTCGCTCTGTCACTGAGACAGAAACCTCGATCTGTCACTGAGAGACAGAAACCTCGCTCTGTCACTGAGAGACAGAAACCTCGCTCTGTCACTGAGAGACAGAAACCTCGTTCTGTCACTGAGACAGATACCTCGCTCTGTCACTGAGAGACAGAAACCTCGCTCCATCACTGAGAGACAGAAACCTCGCTCTGTCACTGAGGCAGATACCTCGCTCTGTCACTGAGTCAAAAACCTCGCTCTGTCACTGAGACAGAAACCTCGCTCTGTCATTGAGACAGAAACCTCGCTCTGTCACTGAGAGACAGAAACCTCGCTCTGTCACTGAGAGACAGAAACCTCGCTCTGTCACTGAGTGACAGAAACCTCGCTCTGTCACTGGGAGACAGAAACCTCGCTCTGTCACTGAGAGACAGAAACCTCGCTCTGTCACTGAGAGACAGAAACCTCGCTCTGTCACTGAGAGACGGAAACCTCGCTCTGTCACTGAGAGACAGAAACCTCGCTCTGTCACTGAGACAGAAACCTCGCTCTGTCATTGAGAGACAGAAACCTCGCTCTGTCACTGAGAGACAGAAACCTCGCTCTGTCATTGAGACAGAAACCTCGCTCTCTCACTGAGAGACAGAAACCTCGCTCTGTCACTGAGAGACAGAAACCTCGCTCTGTCACTGAGAGACAGAAACCTCGCTCTGTCACTGAGAGACAGAAACTTCGCTCTGTCACTGAGACAGAAACCTCGCTCTGTCACTGAGAGAAAGAAAGCTCGCTCTGTCACTGAGAGACAGAAACCTCGCTCTGTCACTTGGAGACAGAAAACTCGCTCTGTCACTGAGACAAAAACCTCGCTTTGTCACTGAGACAGAAACTTCGCTGTGTCACTGAGACAGAAACCTCGCTCTGTCACTGAGACAGCAACCTCGCTTTGTCACTGAGACAGAAACCTCGCTCTGTCACTGAGAGAGATACCTCGCTCTGTCACTGAGACAGAAACCTCGCTCTGTCACTGAGACAGCAACCTCGCTTTGTCACTGAGACAGAAAACTCGCTCTGTCACTGAGAGACAGAAACCTCGCTCTGTCACTGAGAGACAGAAACGTCGCTCTGTCACTGAGAGACAGAAACCTCGCTCTGTCACTGAGAGACAGAAACCTCGCTCTGCCACTGAGACAGAAACCTCGCTCTGTCACTGGGAGACAGAAACCTCGCTCTGTCACTGAGGCAGATACCTCGCTCTGTCACTGAGTCAAAAACCTCGCTCTGTCACTGAGACAGAAACCTCGCTCTGTCACTGAGACAGATACCTCGCTCTGTCACTGAGTCAAAAACCTCGCTCTGTCACTGAGACAGAAACCTCGCTCTGTCACTGAGAGACAGAAACCTCGCTCTGTCACTGAGTGACAGAAACCTCGCTCTGTCACTGAGAGACAGAAACCTCGCTCTGTCACTGAGACAGAAATCTCGCTCTGTAACTCAGAGACAGAAACCTCGCTCTGTCACTGAGAGACAGAAACCTCGCTCTGTCACTGAGAGACAGAAACCTCGCTCTGTCACTGAGACAGAAACCTCGCTCTGTCACTGAGACAGAAACTTCGCTCTGTCACTGAGAGACAGAAACCTCGCTCTGTCACTGAGAGACAGAAACCTCGCTCTGTCACTGAGAGACAGAAACCTCGCTCTGTCACTGAGACAGAAACCTCGCTCTGTCACTGTGAGACAGAAACCTCGCTCTGTCACTGAGTCAAAAACCTCGCTCTGTCACTGAGACAGAAACCTCGCTCTGTCATTGAGACAGAAACCTCGCTCTGTCACTGAGAGACAGAAACCTCGCTCTGTCACTGAGAAACAGAAACCTCGCTCTGTCACTGAGTGACAGAAACCTCGCTCTGTCACTGGGAGACAGAAACCTCGCTCTGTCACTGAGAGACAGAAACCTCGCTCTGTCACTGAGAGACGGAAACCTCGCTCTGTCACTGAGAGACAGAAACCTCGCTCTGTCACTGAGACAGAAACCTCGCTCTGTCATTGAGAGACAGAAACCTCGCTCTGTCACTGAGAGACAGAAACCTCGCTCTGTCACTGAGAGACAGAAACCTCGCTCTGTCACTGAGAGACAGAAACCTCGTTCTGTCACTGAGACAGAAACCTCGCTCTGTCACTGAGACTGAAACCTCGCTCTGTCATTGAGAGACAGAAACCTCGCTCAGTCACTGAGAGACAGAAACCTCGCTCTGTCACTGAGACAGAAACCTCGCTCTGTCACTGAGACAGAAACCTCGCTCTGTCACTGAGAGACAGAAACCTCGCTCTGTCACTGAGACAGAAACCTCGCTCTGTCACTGAGAGACAGAAACTTCGCTCTGTCACTGAGACAGAAACCTCGCTCTGTCACTGAGACAGAAACTTCGCTCTGTCACTGAGAGACAGAAACCTCGCTCTGTCACTGAGAGACAGAAACCTCGCTCTGTCACTGAGACAGAAACCTCGCTCTGTCACTGAGAGACAGAAACCTCGCTCTGTCACTGAGAGACAGAAACCTCACTCTGTCTCTGAGAGACAGAAACCTCGTTCTGTCACTGAGACAGAAACCTCGCTCTGTGACTGAGGCAGAAACCTCGCTCTGTCATTGAGAGACAGAAACCTCGCTCAGTCACTGAGAGACAGAAACCTCGCTCTGTCACTGAGAGACAGAAACCACTCTCTGTCACTGAGAGACAGAAACGTCGTTCTGTCATTGAGAGACAGAAACCTCGCTCTGTCACTGAGAGACAGAAACCTCGCTCTGTCATTGAGAGACAGAAACCTCGCTCTGTCACTGAGAGACAGAAACCTCGCTCTGTCATTGAGAGACAGAAACCTCGCTCAGTCACTGAGAGACAGAAACCTCGCTCTGTCACTGAGACAGAAACCTCGCTCTGTCACTGAGAGACAGAAACCTCGCTCTGTCACTGAGAGACAGAAACCTCGCTCTGTCACTGAGACAGAAACCTCGCTCTGTCACTGAGAGACAGAAACCTCGCTCTGTCACTGAGAGACAGAAACCTCGCTCTGTCACTGAGAGACAGAAACCTCGCTCTGTCACTGAGACAGAAAACTCGCTCTGTCACTGAGACAGAAACCTCGCTCTGTCACTGGGAGACAGAAACGTCGCTCTGTCACTGAGAGACAGAAACCTCGCTCTGTCACTGAGAGACAGAAACCTCGCTCTGCCACTGAGACAGAAACCTCGCTCTGTCACTGGGAGACAGAAACCTCGCTCTGTCACTGAGAGACAGAAACCTCGCTCTGCCACTGAGACAGAAACCTCGCTCTGTCACTGGGAGACAGAAACCTCGCTCTGTCACTGAGTCAAAAACCTCGCTCTGTCACTGAGACAGAAACCTCGCTCTGTCACTGAGACAGATACCTCGCTCTGTCACTGAGACAGAAACCTCGCTCTGTCACTGAGAGACAGAAACCTCGCTCTGTCACTGAGTGACAGAAACCTCGCTCTGTCACTGAGAGACAGAAACCTCGCTCTGTAACTCAGAGGCAGAAACCTCGCTCTGTCACTGAGACAGAAACCTCGCTCTGTCATTGAGACAGAAACCTCGCTCTGTCACTGAGAGACAGAAACCTAGCTCTGTCACTGAGAGACAGAAACCTCGCTCTGTCACTGAGAGACAGAAACCTCGCTCTGTCACTGAGAGACAGAAACCTCGCTCTGTCACTGAGAAACGGAAACCTCGCTCTGTCACTGAGAGACAGAAACTTCGCTCTGTCACTGAGACAGAAACCTCGCTCAGTCACTGAGAGAAAGAAAGCTCGCTCTGTCACTGAGAGACAGAAACCTCGCTCTGTCACTTGGAGACAGAAACCTCGCTCTGTGACTGAGACAAAAACCTTGCTTTGTCACTGAGACAGAAACCTCGCTTTGTCACTGAGACAGAAACCTCGCTCTGTCACTGAGAGACAGAAACCTCGCTCTGTCACTGACAGACAGAAACCTCGCTCTGTCACTGAGACAGAAACCTCGCTCTGTCACTGAGAGACAGAAACCTCGCTCTGTCACTGAGACAGCAACCTCACTTTGTCACTGAGACAGAAACCTCGCTCTGTCACTGAGACAGATACCTCGCTCTGTCACTGTGAGACAGAAACGTTGCTCTGTCACTGAGAGACAGAAACCTCGCTCTGTCACTGAGACACAGAAACCTCGCTCTGTCACTGAGAGACAGAAACCTCGCTCTGTCACTGAGACAGAAACCTCGCTCTGTCACTGAGAGACAGAAACCTCGCTCTGTCACTGAGACAGAAACCTCGCTGTCACTGAGACAGAAACCTCGCTCTGTCACTGAGACAGAAACCTCGCTCTGTCAATGAGACAGAAACCTCGCTATGTGACTGAGAGACAGAAACATCGTTTTGTCACTGAGACAGAAACCTCGCTCTGTCACTGAGACAGAAACCTCGCTCTGTCACTGAGAGACAGAAACCTCGCTCTGTCACTGAGACAGAAACCTCGCTCTGTCACTGAGAGACAGAAAACTCGCTCTGTCACTGAGAGACAGAAACCCCGCTCTGTCACTGAGACAGAAACCTCGCTCTGTCACTGAGAGTCAGAAACCTCGCTCTGTCACTGAGAGACAGAAACCTCGCTCTGTTTCTGAGAGACAGAAAACTCGCTCTGTCAGCTAGACAGAAACCTCGCTCTGTCACTGAGAGACAGAAACCTCGCTCTGACACTGAAAGACAGAAACCTCGCTCTGTCACTGAGACAGAAACCTCGATCTGTCACTGAGAGACAGAAACCTCGCTCTGTCACTGAGAGACAGAAACCTCGCTCTGTCACTGAGAGACAGAAACCTCGTTCTGTCACTGAGACAGATACCTCGCTCTGTCACTGAGAGACAGAAACCTCGCTCCATCACTGAGAGACAGAAACCTCGCTCTGTCACTGAGGCAGATACCTCGCTCTGTCACTGAGTCAAAAACCTCGCTCTGTCACTGAGACAGAAACCTCGCTCTGTCATTGAGACAGAAACCTCGCTCTGTCACTGAGAGACAGAAACCTCGCTCTGTCACTGAGAGACAGAAACCTCGCTCTGTCACTGAGTGACAGAAACCTCGCTCTGTCACTGGGAGACAGAAACCTCGCTCTGTCACTGAGAGACAGAAACCTCGCTCTGTCACTGAGAGACAGAAACCTCGCTCTGTCACTGAGAGACGGAAACCTCGCTCTGTCACTGAGAGACAGAAACCTCGCTCTGTCACTGAGACAGAAACCTCGCTCTGTCATTGAGAGACAGAAACCTCGCTCTGTCACTGAGAGACAGAAACCTCGCTCTGTCATTGAGACAGAAACCTCGCTCTCTCACTGAGAGACAGAAACCTCGCTCTGTCACTGAGAGACAGAAACCTCGCTCTGTCACTGAGAGACAGAAACCTCGCTCTGTCACTGAGAGACAGAAACTTCGCTCTGTCACTGAGACAGAAACCTCGCTCTGTCACTGAGAGAAAGAAAGCTCGCTCTGTCACTGAGAGACAGAAACCTCGCTCTGTCACTTGGAGACAGAAAACTCGCTCTGTCACTGAGACAAAAACCTCGCTTTGTCACTGAGACAGAAACTTCGCTGTGTCACTGAGACAGAAACCTCGCTCTGTCACTGAGACAGCAACCTCGCTTTGTCACTGAGACAGAAACCTCGCTCTGTCACTGAGAGAGATACCTCGCTCTGTCACTGAGACAGAAACCTCGCTCTGTCACTGAGACAGCAACCTCGCTTTGTCACTGAGACAGAAAACTCGCTCTGTCACTGAGAGACAGAAACCTCGCTCTGTCACTGAGAGACAGAAACGTCGCTCTGTCACTGAGAGACAGAAACCTCGCTCTGTCACTGAGAGACAGAAACCTCGCTCTGCCACTGAGACAGAAACCTCGCTCTGTCACTGGGAGACAGAAACCTCGCTCTGTCACTGAGGCAGATACCTCGCTCTGTCACTGAGTCAAAAACCTCGCTCTGTCACTGAGACAGAAACCTCGCTCTGTCACTGAGACAGATACCTCGCTCTGTCACTGAGTCAAAAACCTCGCTCTGTCACTGAGACAGAAACCTCGCTCTGTCACTGAGAGACAGAAACCTCGCTCTGTCACTGAGTGACAGAAACCTCGCTCTGTCACTGAGAGACAGAAACCTCGCTCTGTCACTGAGACAGAAATCTCGCTCTGTAACTCAGAGACAGAAACCTCGCTCTGTCACTGAGAGACAGAAACCTCGCTCTGTCACTGAGAGACAGAAACCTCGCTCTGTCACTGAGACAGAAACCTCGCTCTGTCACTGAGACAGAAACTTCGCTCTGTCACTGAGAGACAGAAACCTCGCTCTGTCACTGAGAGACAGAAACCTCGCTCTGTCACTGAGAGACAGAAACCTCGCTCTGTCACTGAGACAGAAACCTCGCTCTGTCACTGTGAGACAGAAACCTCGCTCTGTCACTGAGTCAAAAACCTCGCTCTGTCACTGAGACAGAAACCTCGCTCTGTCATTGAGACAGAAACCTCGCTCTGTCACTGAGAGACAGAAACCTCGCTCTGTCACTGAGAAACAGAAACCTCGCTCTGTCACTGAGTGACAGAAACCTCGCTCTGTCACTGGGAGACAGAAACCTCGCTCTGTCACTGAGAGACAGAAACCTCGCTCTGTCACTGAGAGACGGAAACCTCGCTCTGTCACTGAGAGACAGAAACCTCGCTCTGTCACTGAGACAGAAACCTCGCTCTGTCATTGAGAGACAGAAACCTCGCTCTGTCACTGAGAGACAGAAACCTCGCTCTGTCACTGAGAGACAGAAACCTCGCTCTGTCACTGAGAGACAGAAACCTCGTTCTGTCACTGAGACAGAAACCTCGCTCTGTCACTGAGACTGAAACCTCGCTCTGTCATTGAGAGACAGAAACCTCGCTCAGTCACTGAGAGACAGAAACCTCGCTCTGTCACTGAGACAGAAACCTCGCTCTGTCACTGAGACAGAAACCTCGCTCTGTCACTGAGAGACAGAAACCTCGCTCTGTCACTGAGACAGAAACCTCGCTCTGTCACTGAGAGACAGAAACTTCGCTCTGTCACTGAGACAGAAACCTCGCTCTGTCACTGAGACAGAAACTTCGCTCTGTCACTGAGAGACAGAAACCTCGCTCTGTCACTGAGAGACAGAAACCTCGCTCTGTCACTGAGACAGAAACCTCGCTCTGTCACTGAGAGACAGAAACCTCGCTCTGTCACTGAGAGACAGAAACCTCACTCTGTCTCTGAGAGACAGAAACCTCGTTCTGTCACTGAGACAGAAACCTCGCTCTGTGACTGAGGCAGAAACCTCGCTCTGTCATTGAGAGACAGAAACCTCGCTCAGTCACTGAGAGACAGAAACCTCGCTCTGTCACTGAGAGACAGAAACCACTCTCTGTCACTGAGAGACAGAAACGTCGTTCTGTCATTGAGAGACAGAAACCTCGCTCTGTCACTGAGAGACAGAAACCTCGCTCTGTCATTGAGAGACAGAAACCTCGCTCTGTCACTGAGAGACAGAAACCTCGCTCTGTCATTGAGAGACAGAAACCTCGCTCAGTCACTGAGAGACAGAAACCTCGCTCTGTCACTGAGACAGAAACCTCGCTCTGTCACTGAGAGACAGAAACCTCGCTCTGTCACTGAGAGACAGAAACCTCGCTCTGTCACTGAGACAGAAACCTCGCTCTGTCACTGAGAGACAGAAACCTCGCTCTGTCACTGAGAGACAGAAACCTCGCTCTGTCACTGAGAGACAGAAACCTCGCTCTGTCACTGAGACAGAAAACTCGCTCTGTCACTGAGACAGAAACCTCGCTCTGTCACTGGGAGACAGAAACGTCGCTCTGTCACTGAGAGACAGAAACCTCGCTCTGTCACTGAGAGACAGAAACCTCGCTCTGCCACTGAGACAGAAACCTCGCTCTGTCACTGGGAGACAGAAACCTCGCTCTGTCACTGAGAGACAGAAACCTCGCTCTGCCACTGAGACAGAAACCTCGCTCTGTCACTGGGAGACAGAAACCTCGCTCTGTCACTGAGTCAAAAACCTCGCTCTGTCACTGAGACAGAAACCTCGCTCTGTCACTGAGACAGATACCTCGCTCTGTCACTGAGACAGAAACCTCGCTCTGTCACTGAGAGACAGAAACCTCGCTCTGTCACTGAGTGACAGAAACCTCGCTCTGTCACTGAGAGACAGAAACCTCGCTCTGTAACTCAGAGGCAGAAACCTCGCTCTGTCACTGAGAGACAGAAACCTCGCTCTGTCACTGAGACAGAAACCTCGCTCTGTCACTGAGACAGAAACTTCGCTCTGTCACTGAGAGACAGAAACCTCGCTCTGTCACTGAGAGACAGAAACCTCGCTCTGTCACTGAGAGACAGAAACCTCGCTCTGTCACTGAGACAGAAACCTCGCTCTGTCACTGTGAGACAGAAACCTCGCTCTGTCACTGAGTCAAAAACCTCGCTCTGTCACTGAGACAGAAACCTCGCTCTGTCATTGAGACAGAAACCTCGCTCTCTCACTGAGAGACAGAAACCTCGCTCTGTCACTGAGAGACAGAAACCTCGCTCTGTCACTGAGAGACAGAAACTTCGCTCTGTCACTGAGACAGAAACCTCGCTCTGTCACTGAGAGAAAGAAAGCTCGCTCTGTCACTGAGAGACAGAAACCTCGCTCTGTCACTTGGAGACAGAAACCTCGCTCTGTCACTGAGACAAAAACCTCGCTTTGTCACTGAGACAGAAACTTCGCTGTGTCACTGAGACAGAAACCTCGCTCTGTCACTGAGACAGCAACCTCGCTTTGTCACTGAGACAGAAACCTCGCTCTGTCACTGAGAGAGATACCTCGCTCTGTCACTGAGACAGAAACCTCGCTCTGTCACTGAGACAGCAACCTCGCTTTGTCACTGAGACAGAAAACTCGCTCTGTCACTGAGAGACAGAAACCTCGCTCTGTCACTGAGAGACAGAAACGTCGCTCTGTCACTGAGAGACAGAAACCTCGCTCTGTCACTGAGAGACAGAAACCTCGCTCTGTCACTGAGACAGAAACCTCGCTCTGTCACTGTGAGACAGAAACCTCGCTCTGCCACTGAGACAGAAACCTCGCTCTGTCACTGGGAGACAGAAACCTCGCTCTGTCACTGAGGCAGATACATCGCTCTGTCACTGAGTCAAAAACCTCGCTCTGTCACTGAGACAGAAACCTCGCTCTGTCACTGAGACAGATACCTCGCTCTGTCACTGAGTCAAAAACCTCGCTCTGTCACTGAGACAGAAACCTCGCTCTGTCACTGAGAGACAGAAACCTCGCTCTGTCACTGAGTGACAGAAACCTCGCTCTGTCACTGAGAGACAGAAACCTCGCTCTGTCACTGAGACAGAAATCTCGCTCTGTAACTCAGAGACAGAAACCTCGCTCTGTCACTGAGAGACAGAAACCTCGCTCAGTCACTGAGACAGAAACCTCGCTCTGTCACTGAGACAGAAACCTCGCTCTGTCACTGAGAGACAGAAACCTCGCTCTGTCATTGAGAGACAGAAACCACGCTCTGTCACTGAGAGACAGAAACCTCGCTCTGTCACTGAGACAGAAACCTCGCTCTGTCACTGTGAGACAGAAACCTCGCTCTGTCACTGAGTCAAAAACCTCGCTCTGTCACTGAGACAGAAACCTCGCTCTGTCATTGAGACAGAAACCTCGCTCTGTCACTGAGAGACAGAAACCTCGCTCTGTCACTGAGAGACAGAAACCTCGCTCTGTCACTGAGAGACAGAAACCTCGCTCTGTCACTGGGAGACAGAAACCTCGCTCTGTCACTGAGAGACAGAAACCTCGCTCTGTCACTGAGAGACAGAAACCTCGCTCTGTCACTGAGTCAAAAACCTCGCTCTGTCACTGAGACAGAAACCTCGCTCTGTCATTGAGACAGAAACCTCGCTCTGTCACTGTGAGACAGAAACCTCGCTCTGTCACTGAGTCAAAAACCTCGCTCTGTCACTGAGACAGAAACCTCGCTCTGTCATTGAGACAGAAACCTCGCTCTGTGACTGAGAGACAGAAACCTCGCTCTGTCACTGAGAGACAGAAACCTCGCTCTGTCACTGAGACAGAAACCTCGCTCTGTCACTGAGACAGAAACCTCGCTCTGTCACTGAGAGACAGAAACCTCGCTCTGTCACTGAGAGACAGAAACCTCGCTCTGTCACTGAGAGACGGAAACCTCGCTCTGTCACTGAGAGACGGAAACCTCGCTCTGTTACTGAGAGACAGAAACCTCGCTTTGTCACTGAGACAGAAACCTCGCTCTGTCACTGAGACAGCAACCTCGCTTTGTCACTGAGACAGAAACCTCGCTCTGTCACTGAGACAGAAACCTCGCTCTGTCACTGTGAGACAGAAACCTCGCTCTGTCACTGAGAGACAGAAACCTCGCTCTGTCACTGAGACAGAAACCTCGCTCTGTCACTGAGACAGAAACCTCGCTCTGTCAATGAGACAGAAACCTCGCTATGTCACTGAGAGACAGAAACCTCGCTTTGTCACTGAGACAGAAACCTCGCTCTGTCACTGAGACAGAAACCTCGCTCTGTCACTGAGACAGAAACCTCGCTCTGTCACTGAGACAGAAACCTCGCTCTGTCACTGAGACAGAACCCTCGCTCTGTCACTGAGAGACAGAAACTTCGCTCTGTCACTGAGACAGAAACCTTGCTCTGTCACTGAGAGACAGAAACCTAGCTCTGTCACTGAGAGACAGAAACCACTCTCTGTCACTGAGAGACAGAAAACTCGCTCTGTCACTGAGAGACAGAAACCACTCTCTGTCACTGAGAGACAGAAACCTCGCTCTGTCACTGAGAGACAGAAACCTCGCTCTGTCACTGAGAGACAGTAACCTCGCTCTGTCACTGAGACAGAAACCTCGCTCTGTCACTGAGAGACAGAAACCTCGCTCTGTCACTGAGAGACAGAAACCTCGCTCTGTCACTGGGAGACAGAAACCTCGCTCTGTCACTGAGGCAGATACCTCGCTCTGTCACTAAGAGACAGAAACCTCGCTCTGTCACTGAGAGACAGAAACCTCGCTCTGTCACTGAGAGACAGAAACCTCGCTCTGTCACTGAGAGACAGAAACCTCGTTCTGTCACTGAGACAGATACCTCGCTCTGTCACTGAGAGACAGAAACCTCGCGCTGTCACTGAGAGACAGAAATCTCGCTCTGTCACTGAGAGACAGAAACCTCGCTCTGTCACTGAGAGACAGAAACCTCGCTCTGTCACTGAGATAGAAACCTCGCTCTGTCACTGAGAGACAGAAACCTCGCTCTGTCACTGAGACAGAAAACTCGCTCTGTCACCTCGACAGAAACCTCGCTCTGTCACTGAGAGACAGAAACCTCGCTCTGACACTGAAAGACAGAAACCTCGCTCTGTCACTGAGAGACAGAAACCTCGCTCTGTCACTGAGAGACAGAAACCTCGCTCTGTCACTGAGACAGAAACCTCGCTCTGTCACTGAGAGACAGAAACCTCGCTCTGTCACTGAGAGACAGAAACCTCGCTCTGTCACTGAGAGACAGAAACCTCGTTCTGTCACGGAGACAGAAACCTCGCTCTGTCACTGAGAGACAGAAACCTCGCTCTGTCACTGAGACAGAAACCTCGCTCTGTCACTGAGAGACAGAAACCTCGCTCTGTCACTGAGAGACAGAAACCTCGCTCTGTCACTGAGACAGAAACCTCGCTCTGTCACTGAGACAGAAACATCGCTCTGTCACTGAGAGACAGAAACCTCGCTCTGTCACTGAGTGACAGAAACCTCGCTCTGTCACTGGGAGAAAGAAACCTCGCTCTGTCACTGAGAGACAGAAACCTCGCTCTGTCACTGAGAGACAGAAACCTCGCTCTGTCACTGTGAGACAGAAACCTCGCTCTGTCACTGAGTCAAAAACCTCGCTCTGTCACTGAGACAGAAACCTCGCTCTGTCATTGAGACAGAAACCTCGCTCTGTCACTGAGAGACAGAAACCTCGCTCTGTCACTGAGAGACAGAAACCTCGCTCTGTCACTGAGAGACAGAAACCTCGCTCTGTCACTGAGAGACGGAAACCTCGCTCTGTCACTGAGAGACAGAAACCTCGCTCTGTCACTGAGACAGCAACCTCGCTTTGTCACTGAGACAGAAACCTCGCTCTGTCACTGAGACAGATACCTCGCTCTGTCACTGTGAGACAGAAACCTCGCTCTGACACTGAGAGACATAAACCTCGCTCTGTCACTGAGACAGAAACCTCGCTCTGTCACTGAGATAGAAACCTCGCTCTGTCAATGAGACAGAAACCTCGCTATGTCACTGCGAGACAGAAACCTCGCTTTGTCACTGAGACAGAAACCTCGCTCTGTCACTGAGACAGAAACCTCGCTCTGCCACTGAGAGACAGAAACCTCGCTCTGTCACTGAGAGACAGAAACCTCGCTCTGTCACTGAGAGACAGAAACCTCGCTCTGTCACTGAGAGACAGAAAACTCGCTCTGTCACCTAGACAGAAACCTCGCTCTGTCACTGAGAGACAGAAACCACTCTCTGTCACTGAGAGACAGAAACGTTGCTCTGTCACTGAGAGACAGGAACCTCGCTCTGTCACTGAGAGACAGAAACCTCGCATTGTCACTGAGAGACAGAAACCTCGCTCTGTCACTGAGACAGAAACCTCGCTCTGTCACTGAGAGACAGAAACCTAGCTCTGTCACTGAGAGACAGAAACCACTCTCTGTCACTGAGAGACAGAAACCTCGCTCTGTCACTGAGAGACAGTAACCTCGCTCTGTCACTGAGACAGAAACCTCGCTCTGTCACTGAGAGACAGAAACGTCGCTCTGTCACTGAGAGACAGAAACCTCGCTCTGTCACTGAGAGACAGAAACCTCGCTCTGTCACTGGGAGACAGAAACCTCGCTCTGTCACTGAGGCAGATACCTCGCTCTGTCACTGAGAGACAGAAACCTCGCTCTGTCACTGAGAGACAGAAACCTCGCTCTGTCACTGAGAGACAGAAACCTCGCTCTGTCACTGGGAGACAGAAACCTCGCTCTGTCACTGAGAGACAGAAAACTCGCTCTGTCACTGAGAGACAGAAAACTCGCTCTGTCACTGAGATAGAAACCTCGCTCTGTCACTGAGAGACAGAAACCTCGCTCTGTTACTGAGAGACAGAAAACTCGCTCTGTCACCTAGACAGAAACCTCGCTCTGTCACTGAGAGACAGAAAACTCGCTCTGACACTGAAAGACAGAAACCTCGCTCTGTCACTGAGACAGAAACCTCGCTCTGTCACTGAGAGACAGAAACCTCGCTCTGTCACTGAGAGACAGAAACCTCGCTCTGTCACTGAGAGACAGAAACCTCGTTCTGTCACTGAGACAGATACCTCGCTCTGTCACTGAGAGACAGAAACCTCGCTCTGTCACTGAGAGACAGAAACCTCGCTCTATCACTGAGAGACAGAAACCTCGCTCTGTCACTGAGGCAGATACCTCGCTCTGTCACTGAGTCAAAAACCTCGCTCGGTCACTGAGACAGAAACCTAGCTCTGTCACTGAGAGACAGAAACATCGCTCTGTCACTGAGAGACAGAAACCTCGCTCTGTCACTGAGACAGATACCTCGCTCTGTCGCTGAGTCAAAAACTCGCTCTGTCACTGAGACAGAAACCTCGCTCTGTCACTGAGTGACAGAAACCTCGCTCTGTCACTGAGAGACAGAAACCTCGCTCTGTCACTGAGACAGAAACCTCGCTCTGTCACTGAGAGACAGAAACCTCGCTCTGTCACTGAGACAGAAACCTCGCTCTGTCACTGAGACAGAAACTTCGCTCTGTCACTGAGAGACAGAAACCTCGCTCTGTCACTGAGTGACAGAAACCTCGCTCTGTCACTGAGAGACAGAAACCTCGCTCTGTCACTGAGACAGAAACCTCGCTCTGTCACTGTGAGACAGAAACCTCGCTCTGTCACTGAGTCAAAAACCTCGCTCTGTCACTGAGACAGAAACCTCGCTCTGTCATTGAGACAGAAACCTCGCTCTGTCACTGAGAGACAGAAACCTAGCTCTGTCACTGAGAGACAGAAACCTCGCTCTGTCACTGAGAGACAGAAACCTCGCTCTGTCACTGAGAGACAGAAACCTCGCTCTGTCACTGAGAAACGGAAACCTCGCTCTGTCACTGAGAGACAGAAACTTCGCTCTGTCACTGAGACAGAAACCTCGCTCAGTCACTGAGAGAAAGAAAGCTCGCTCTGTCACTGAGAGACAGAAACCTCACTCTGTCTCTGAGAGACAGAAACCTCGTTCTGTCACTGAGACAGAAACCTCGCTCTGTGACTGAGGCAGAAACCTCGCTCTGTCATTGAGAGACAGAAACCTCGCTCAGTCACTGAGAGACAGAAACCTCGCTCTGTCACTGAGAGACAGAAACCACTCTCTGTCACTGAGAGACAGAAACGTCGTTCTGTCATTGAGAGACAGAAACCTCGCTCTGTCACTGAGAGACAGAAACCTCGCTCTGTCATTGAGAGACAGAAACCTCGCTCTGTCACTGAGAGACAGAAACCTCGCTCTGTCATTGAGAGACAGAAACCTCGCTCAGTCACTGAGAGACAGAAACCTCGCTCTGTCACTGAGACAGAAACCTCGCTCTGTCACTGAGAGACAGAAACCTCGCTCTGTCACTGAGAGACAGAAACCTCGCTCTGTCACTGAGACAGAAACCTCGCTCTGTCACTGAGAGACAGAAACCTCGCTCTGTCACTGAGAGACAGAAACCTCGCTCTGTCACTGAGAGACAGAAACCTCGCTCTGTCACTGAGACAGAAAACTCGCTCTGTCACTGAGACAGAAACCTCGCTCTGTCACTGGGAGACAGAAACGTCGCTCTGTCACTGAGAGACAGAAACCTCGCTCTGTCACTGAGAGACAGAAACCTCGCTCTGCCACTGAGACAGAAACCTCGCTCTGTCACTGGGAGACAGAAACCTCGCTCTGTCACTGAGAGACAGAAACCTCGCTCTGCCACTGAGACAGAAACCTCGCTCTGTCACTGGGAGACAGAAACCTCGCTCTGTCACTGAGTCAAAAACCTCGCTCTGTCACTGAGACAGAAACCTCACTCTGTCACTGAGACAGATACCTCGCTCTGTCACTGAGACAGAAACCTCGCTCTGTCACTGAGAGACAGAAACCTCGCTCTGTCACTGAGTGACAGAAACCTCGCTCTGTCACTGAGAGACAGAAACCTCGCTCTGTAACTCAGAGGCAGAAACCTCGCTCTGTCACTGAGAGACAGAAACCTCGCTCTGTCACTGAGACAGAAACCTCGCTCTGTCACTGAGACAGAAACTTCGCTCTGTCACTGAGAGACAGAAACCTCGCTCTGTCACTGAGAGACAGAAACCTCGCTCTGTCACTGAGAGACAGAAACCTCGCTCTGTCACTGAGACAGAAACCTCGCTCTGTCACTGTGAGACAGAAACCTCGCTCTGTCACTGAGTCAAAAACCTCGCTCTGTCACTGAGACAGAAACCTCGCTCTGTCATTGAGACAGAAACCTCGCTCTCTCACTGAGAGACAGAAACCTCGCTCTGTCACTGAGAGACAGAAAACTCGCTCTGTCACTGAGAGACAGAAACTTCGCTCTGTCACTGAGACAGAAACCTCGCTCTGTCACTGAGAGACAGAAACCTCGCTCTGTCACTGAGTGACAGAAACCTCGCTCTGTCACTGAGAGACAGAAACCTCGCTCTGTAACTCAGAGGCAGAAACCTCGCTCTGTCACTGAGAGACAGAAACCTCGCTCTGTCACTGAGAGACAGAAACTTCGCTCTGTCACTGAGACAGAAACCTCGCTCTGTCACTGAGAGAAAGAAAGCTCGCTCTGTCACTGAGAGACAGAAACCTCGCTCTGTCACTTGGAGACAGAAACCTCGCTCTGTCACTGAGACAAAAACCTCGCTTTGTCACTGAGACAGAAACTTCGCTGTGTCACTGAGACAGAAACCTCGCTCTGTCACTGAGACAGCAACCTCGCTTTGTCACTGAGACAGAAACCTCGCTCTGTCACTGAGAGAGATACCTCGCTCTGTCACTGAGACAGAAACCTCGCTCTGTCACTGAGACAGCAACCTCGCTTTGTCACTGAGACAGAAAACTCGCTCTGTCACTGAGAGACAGAAACCTCGCTCTGTCACTGAGAGACAGAAACGTCGCTCTGTCACTGAGAGACAGAAACCTCGCTCTGTCACTGAGAGACAGAAACCTCGCTCTGTCACTGAGACAGAAACCTCGCTCTGTCACTGTGAGACAGAAACCTCGCTCTGCCACTGAGACAGAAACCTCGCTCTGTCACTGGGAGACAGAAACCTCGCTCTGTCACTGAGGCAGATACATCGCTCTGTCACTGAGTCAAAAACCTCGCTCTGTCACTGAGACAGAAACCTCGCTCTGTCACTGAGACAGATACCTCGCTCTGTCACTGAGTCAAAAACCTCGCTCTGTCACTGAGACAGAAACCTCGCTCTGTCACTGAGAGACAGAAACCTCGCTCTGTCACTGAGTGACAGAAACCTCGCTCTGTCACTGAGAGACAGAAACCTCGCTCTGTCACTGAGACAGAAATCTCGCTCTGTAACTCAGAGACAGAAACCTCGCTCTGTCACTGAGAGACAGAAACCTCGCTCAGTCACTGAGACAGAAACCTCGCTCTGTCACTGAGACAGAAACCTCGCTCTGTCACTGAGAGACAGAAACCTCGCTCTGTCATTGAGAGACAGAAACCACGCTCTGTCACTGAGAGACAGAAACCTCGCTCTGTCACTGAGACAGAAACCTCGCTCTGTCACTGTGAGACAGAAACCTCGCTCTGTCACTGAGTCAAAAACCTCGCTCTGTCACTGAGACAGAAACCTCGCTCTGTCATTGAGACAGAAACCTCGCTCTGTCACTGAGAGACAGAAACCTCGCTCTGTCACTGAGAGACAGAAACCTCGCTCTGTCACTGAGAGACAGAAACCTCGCTCTGTCACTGGGAGACAGAAACCTCGCTCTGTCACTGAGAGACAGAAACCTCGCTCTGTCACTGAGAGACAGAAACCTCGCTCTGTCACTGAGTCAAAAACCTCGCTCTGTCACTGAGACAGAAACCTCGCTCTGTCATTGAGACAGAAACCTCGCTCTGTCACTGTGAGACAGAAACCTCGCTCTGTCACTGAGTCAAAAACCTCGCTCTGTCACTGAGACAGAAACCTCGCTCTGTCATTGAGACAGAAACCTCGCTCTGTGACTGAGAGACAGAAACCTCGCTCTGTCACTGAGAGACAGAAACCTCGCTCTGTCACTGAGACAGAAACCTCGCTCTGTCACTGAGACAGAAACCTCGCTCTGTCACTGAGACAGAAACCTCGCTCTGTCACTGAGAGACAGAAACCTCGCTCTGTCACTGAGAGACAGAAACCTCGCTCTGTCACTGAGAGACGGAAACCTCGCTCTGTCACTGAGAGACGGAAACCTCGCTCTGTTACTGAGAGACAGAAACCTCGCTTTGTCACTGAGACAGAAACCTCGCTCTGTCACTGAGACAGCAACCTCGCTTTGTCACTGAGACAGAAACCTCGCTCTGTCACTGAGACAGAAACCTCGCTCTGTCACTGTGAGACAGAAACCTCGCTCTGTCACTGAGAGACAGAAACCTCGCTCTGTCACTGAGACAGAAACCTCGCTCTGTCACTGAGACAGAAACCTCGCTCTGTCAATGAGACAGAAACCTCGCTATGTCACTGAGAGACAGAAACCTCGCTTTGTCACTGAGACAGAAACCTCGCTCTGTCACTGAGACAGAAACCTCGCTCTGTCACTGAGACAGAAACCTCGCTCTGTCACTGAGACAGAACCCTCGCTCTGTCACTGAGAGACAGAAACTTCGCTCTGTCACTGAGACAGAAACCTTGCTCTGTCACTGAGAGACAGAAACCTAGCTCTGTCACTGAGAGACAGAAACCACTCTCTGTCACTGAGAGACAGAAAACTCGCTCTGTCACTGAGAGACAGAAACCACTCTCTGTCACTGAGAGACAGAAACCTCGCTCTGTCACTGAGAGACAGAAACCTCGCTCTGTCACTGAGAGACAGTAACCTCGCTCTGTCACTGAGACAGAAACCTCGCTCTGTCACTGAGAGACAGAAACCTCGCTCTGTCACTGAGAGACAGAAACCTCGCTCTGTCACTGGGAGACAGAAACCTCGCTCTGTCACTGAGGCAGATACCTCGCTCTGTCACTAAGAGACAGAAACCTCGCTCTGTCACTGAGAGACAGAAACCTCGCTCTGTCACTGAGAGACAGAAACCTCGCTCTGTCACTGAGAGACAGAAACCTCGTTCTGTCACTGAGACAGATACCTCGCTCTGTCACTGAGAGACAGAAACCTCGCGCTGTCACTGAGAGACAGAAATCTCGCTCTGTCACTGAGAGACAGAAACCTCGCTCTGTCACTGAGAGACAGAAACCTCGCTCTGTCACTGAGATAGAAACCTCGCTCTGTCACTGAGAGACAGAAACCTCGCTCTGTCACTGAGAGACAGAAACCTCGTTCTGTCACTGAGACAGATACCTCGCTCTGTCACTGAGAGACAGAAACCTCGCGCTGTCACTGAGAGACAGAAATCTCGCTCTGTCACTGAGAGACAGAAACCTCGCTCTGTCACTGAGAGACAGAAACCTCGCTCTGTCACTGAGATAGAAACCTCGCTCTGTCACTGAGAGACAGAAACCTCGCTCTGTCACTGAGACAGAAAACTCGCTCTGTCACCTCGACAGAAACCTCGCTCTGTCACTGAGAGACAGAAACCTCGCTCTGACACTGAAAGACAGAAACCTCGCTCTGTCACTGAGAGACAGAAACCTCGCTCTGTCACTGAGAGACAGAAACCTCGCTCTGTCACTGAGACAGAAACCTCGCTCTGTCACTGAGAGACAGAAACCTCGCTCTGTCACTGAGAGACAGAAACCTCGCTCTGTCACTGAGAGACAGAAACCTCGTTCTGTCACTGAGACAGAAACCTCGCTCTGTCACTGAGAGACAGAAACCTCGCTCTGTCACTGAGACAGAAACCTCGCTCTGTCACTGAGAGACAGAAACCTCGCTCTGTCACTGAGAGACAGAAACCTCGCTCTGTCACTGAGACAGAAACCTCGCTCTGTCACTGAGACAGAAACATCGCTCTGTCACTGAGAGACAGAAACCTCGCTCTGTCACTGAGTGACAGAAACCTCGCTCTGTCACTGGGAGAAAGAAACCTCGCTCTGTCACTGAGAGACAGAAACCTCGCTCTGTCACTGAGAGACAGAAACCTCGCTCTGTCACTGTGAGACAGAAACCTCGCTCTGTCACTGAGTCAAAAACCTCGCTCTGTCACTGAGACAGAAACCTCGCTCTGTCATTGAGACAGAAACCTCGCTCTGTCACTGAGAGACAGAAACCTCGCTCTGTCACTGAGAGACAGAAACCTCGCTCTGTCACTGAGAGACGGAAACCTCGCTCTGTCACTGAGAGACAGAAACCTCGCTCTGTCACTGAGAGACAGAAACCTCGCTCTGTCACTGAGACAGCAACCTCGCTTTGTCACTGAGACAGAAACCTCGCTCTGTCACTGAGACTGATACCTCGCTTTGTCACTGAGACAGAAACCTCGCTCTGTCACTGAGACAGCAACCTCGCTTTGTCACTGAGACAGAAACCTCGCTCTGTCACTGAGACAGATACCTCGCTCTGTCACTGTGAGACAGAAACCTCGCTCTGACACTGAGAGACATAAACCTCGCTCTGTCACTGAGACAGAAACCTCGCTCTGTCACTGAGATAGAAACCTCGCTCTGTCAATGAGACAGAAACCTCGCTATGTCACTGCGAGACAGAAACCTCGCTTTGTCACTGAGACAGAAACCTCGCTCTGTCACTGAGACAGAAACCTCGCTCTGCCACTGAGAGACAGAAACCTCGCTCTGTCACTGAGAGACAGAAACCTCGCTCTGTCACTGAGAGACAGAAACCTCGCTCTGTCACTGAGAGACAGAAAACTCGCTCTGTCACCTAGACAGAAACCTCGCTCTGTCACTGAGAGACAGAAACCACTCTCTGTCACTGAGAGACAGAAACGTTGCTCTGTCACTGAGAGACAGGAACCTCGCTCTGTCACTGAGAGACAGAAACCTCGCATTGTCAATGAGAGACAGAAACCTCGCTCTGTCACTGAGACAGAAACCTCGCTCTGTCACTGAGAGACAGAAACCTAGCTCTGTCACTGAGAGACAGAAACCACTCTCTGTCACTGAGAGACAGAAACCTCGCTCTGTCACTGAGAGACAGTAACCTCGCTCTGTCACTGAGAGACAGAAACGTCGCTCTGTCACTGAGAGACAGAAACCTCGCTCTGTCACTGAGAGACAGAAACCTCGCTCTGCCACTGAGACAGAAACCTCGCTCTGTCACTGAGAGACAGAAACCTCGCTCTGTCACTGAGAGACAGAAACCTCGCTCTGTCACTGGGAGACAGAAACCTCGCTCTGTCACTGAGGCAGATACCTCGCTCTGTCACTGAGAGACAGAAACCTCGCTCTGTCACTGAGAGACAGAAACCTCGCTCTGTCACTGAGAGACAGAAACCTCGCTCTGTCACTGGGAGACAGAAACCTCGCTCTGTCACTGAGAGACAGAAAACTCGCTCTGTCACTGAGAGACAGAAAACTCGCTCTGTCACTGAGATAGAAACCTCGCTCTGTCACTGAGAGACAGAAACCTCGCTCTGTTACTGAGAGACAGAAAACTCGCTCTGTCACCTAGACAGAAACCTCGCTCTGTCACTGAGAGACAGAAACCTCGCTCTGACACTGAAAGACAGAAACCTCGCTCTGTCACTGAGACAGAAACCTCGCTCTGTCACTGAGAGACAGAAACCTCGCTCTGTCACTGAGAGACAGAAACCTCGCTCTGTCACTGAGAGACAGAAACCTCGTTCTGTCACTGAGACAGATACCTCGCTCTGTCACTGAGAGACAGAAACCTCGCTCTGTCACTGAGAGACAGAAACCTCGCTCTATCACTGAGAGACAGAAACCTCGCTCTGTCACTGAGGCAGATACCTCGCTCTGTCACTGAGTCAAAAACCTCGCTCGGTCACTGAGACAGAAACCTAGCTCTGTCACTGAGAGACAGAAACATCGCTCTGTCACTGAGAGACAGAAACCTCGCTCTGTCACTGAGACAGATACCTCGCTCTGTCGCTGAGTCAAAAACTCGCTCTGTCACTGAGACAGAAACCTCGCTCTGTCACTGAGTGACAGAAACCTCGCTCTGTCACTGAGAGACAGAAACCTCGCTCTGTCACTGAGACAGAAACCTCGCTCTGTCACTGAGAGACAGAAACCTCGCTCTGTCACTGAGACAGAAACCTCGCTCTGTCACTGAGACAGAAACTTCGCTCTGTCACTGAGAGACAGAAACCTCGCTCTGTCACTGAGTGACAGAAACCTCGCTCTGTCACTGAGAGACAGAAACCTCGCTCTGTCACTGAGACAGAAACCTCGCTCTGTCACTGTGAGACAGAAACCTCGCTCTGTCACTGAGTCAAAAACCTCGCTCTGTCACTGAGACAGAAACCTCGCTCTGTCATTGAGACAGAAACCTCGCTCTGTCACTGAGAGACAGAAACCTAGCTCTGTCACTGAGAGACAGAAACCTCGCTCTGTCACTGAGAGACAGAAACCTCGCTCTGTCACTGAGAGACAGAAACCTCGCTCTGTCACTGAGAAACGGAAACCTCGCTCTGTCACTGAGAGACAGAAACTTCGCTCTGTCACTGAGACAGAAACCTCGCTCAGTCACTGAGAGAAAGAAAGCTCGCTCTGTCACTGAGAGACAGAAACCTCGCTCTGTCACTTGGAGACAGAAACCTCGCTCTGTGACTGAGACAAAAACCTTGCTTTGTCACTGAGACAGAAACCTCGCTTTGTCACTGAGACAGAAACCTCGCTCTGTCACTGAGAGACAGAAACCTCGCTCTGTCACTGACAGACAGAAACCTCGCTCTGTCACTGAGACAGAAACCTCGCTCTGTCACTGAGAGACAGAAACCTCGCTCTGTCACTGAGACAGCAACCTCACTTTGTCACTGAGACAGAAACCTCGCTCTGTCACTGAGACAGATACCTCGCTCTGTCACTGTGAGACAGAAACGTTGCTCTGTCACTGAGAGACAGAAACCTCGCTCTGTCACTGAGACACAGAAACCTCGCTCTGTCACTGAGAGACAGAAACCTCGCTCTGTCACTGAGACAGAAACCTCGCTCTGTCACTGAGAGACAGAAACCTCGCTCTGTCACTGAGACAGAAACCTCGCTGTCACTGAGACAGAAACCTCGCTCTGTCACTGAGACAGAAACCTCGCTCTGTCAATGAGACAGAAACCTCGCTATGTGACTGAGAGACAGAAACATCGCTTTGTCACTGAGACAGAAACCTCGCTCTGTCACTGAGACTGAAACCTCGCTCTGTCACTGAGAGACAGAAACCTCGCTCTGTCACTGAGACAGAAACCTCGCTCTGTCACTGAGAGACAGAAAACTCGCTCTGTCACTGAGAGACAGAAACCCCGCTCTGTCACTGAGACAGAAACCTCGCTCTGTCACTGAGAGACAGAAACCTCGCTCTGTCACTGAGAGACAGAAACCTCGCTCTGTTTCTGAGAGACAGAAAACTCGCTCTGTCAGCTAGACAGAAACCTCGCTCTGTCACTGAGAGACAGAAACCTCGCTCTGACACTGAAAGACAGAAACCTCGCTCTGTCACTGAGACAGAAACCTCGATCTGTCACTGAGAGACAGAAACCTCGCTCTGGCACTGAGAGACAGAAACCTCGCTCTGTCACTGAGAGACAGAAACCTCGTTCTGTCACTGAGACAGATACCTCGCTCTGTCACTGAGAGACAGAAACCTCGCTCTGTCACTGAGGCAGATACCTCGCTCTGTCACTGAGTGACAGAAACCTCGCTCTGTCACTGAGAGACAGAAACTCGCTCTGTCACTGAGACAGAAACCTCGCTCTGTCACTGAGAGACAGAAACCTCGCTCTGTCACTGAGACAGAAACCTCGCTCTGTCACTGAGACAGAAACTTCGCTCTGTCACTGAGAGACAGAAACCTCGCTCTGTCACTGAGTGACAGAAACCTCGCTCTGTCACTGAGAGACAGAAACCTCGCTCTGTCACTGAGACAGAAACCTCGCTCTGTCACTGTGAGACAGAAACCTCGCTCTGTCACTGAGTCAAAAACGTCGCTCTGTCACTGAGACAGAAACCTCGCTCTGTCATTGAGACAGAAACCTCGCTCTGTCACTGAGAGACAGAAACCTAGCTCTGTCACTGAGAGACAGAAACCTCGCTCTGTCACTGAGAGACAGAAACCTCGCTCTGTCACTGAGAGACAGAAACCTCGCTCTGTCACTGAGAAACGGAAACCTCGCTCTGTCACTGAGAGACAGAAACTTCGCTCTGTCACTGAGACAGAAACCTCGCTCTGTCACTGAGAGAAAGAAAGCTCGCTCTGTCACTGAGAGACAGAAACCTCGCTCTGTCACTTGGAGACAGAAACCTCGCTTTGTGACTGAGACAAAAACCTTGCTTTGTCACTGAGACAGAAACCTCGCTTTGTCACTGAGACAGAAACCTCGCTCTGTCACTGAGAGACAGAAACCTCGCTCTGTCACTGACAGACAGAAACCTCGCTCTGTCACTGAGACAGAAACCTCGCTCTGTCACTGAGAGACAGAAACCTCGCTCTGTCACTGAGACAGCAACCTCGCTTTGTCACTTAGACAGAAACCTCGCTCTGTCACTGAGACAGATACCTCGCTCTGTCACTGTGAGACAGAAACCTTGCTCTGTCACTGAGAGACAGAAACCTCGCTCTGTCACTGAGACACAGAAACCTCGCTCTGTCACTGAGAGACAGAAACCTCGCTCTGTCACTGAGACAGAAACCTCGCTCTGTCACTGAGAGACAGAAACCTCGCTCTGTCACTGAGACAGAAACCTCGCTCTGTCACTGAGACAGAAACTTCGCTCTGTCACTGAGACAGAAACCTCGCTCTGTCAATGAGACAGAAACCTCGCTATGTCACTGAGAGACAGAAACATCGTTTTGTCACTGAGACAGAAACCTCGCTCTGTCACTGAGACAGAAACCTCGCTCTGTCACTGAGAGACAGAAACCACGCTCTGTCACTGAGACAGAAACCTCGCTCTGTCACTGAGAGACAGAAACCTCGCTCTGTCACTGAGAGACAGAAACCCCGCTCTGTCACCTAGACAGAAACCTCGCTCTGTCACTGAGACAGAAACCTCGCTCTGTCACTGAGAGACAGAATCCTCGCTCTGTCACTGAGAGACAGAAACCTCGCTCTGTCACTGAGAGACAGAAACCTCGTTCTGTCACTGAGACAGATACCTCGCTCTGTCACTGAGAGACAGAAACCTAGCTCTGTCACTGAGAGACAGAAACCTCGCTCTGTCACTGAGAGACAGAAACCTCGCTCTGTCACTGAGAGACAGAAACCTCGCACTGTCACTGAGAAACGGAAACCTCGCTCTGTCACTGAGAGACAGAAACTTCGCTCTGTCACTGAGACAGAAACCTCGCTCTGTCACTGAGACAGAAACCTCGCTCTGTCACTGAGAGACAGAATCCTCGCTCTGTCACTGAGAGACAGAAACCTCGCTCTGTCACTGAGAGACAGAAACCTCGTTCTGTCACTGAGACAGATACCTCGCTCTGTCACTGAGAGACAGAAACCTAGCTCTGTCACTGAGAGACAGAAACCTCGCTCTGTCACTGAGAGACAGAAACCTCGCTCTGTCACTGAGAGACAGAAACCTCGCTCTGTCACTGAGAAACGGAAACCTCGCTCTGTCACTGAGAGACAGAAACTTCGCTCTGTCACTGAGACAGAAACCTCGCTCAGTCACTGAGAGAAAGAAAGCTCGCTCTGTCACTGAGAGACAGAAACCTCACTCTGTCTCTGAGAGACAGAAACCTCGTTCTGTCACTGAGACAGAAACCTCGCTCTGTGACTGAGGCAGAAACCTCGCTCTGTCATTGAGAGACAGAAACCTCGCTCAGTCACTGAGAGACAGAAACCTCGCTCTGTCACTGAGAGACAGAAACCACTCTCTGTCACTGAGAGACAGAAACGTCGTTCTGTCATTGAGAGACAGAAACCTCGCTCTGTCACTGAGAGACAGAAACCTCGCTCTGTCATTGAGAGACAGAAACCTCGCTCTGTCACTGAGAGACAGAAACCTCGCTCTGTCATTGAGAGACAGAAACCTCGCTCAGTCACTGAGAGACAGAAACCTCGCTCTGTCACTGAGACAGAAACCTCGCTCTGTCACTGAGAGACAGAAACCTCGCTCTGTCACTGAGAGACAGAAACCTCGCTCTGTCACTGAGACAGAAACCTCGCTCTGTCACTGAGAGACAGAAACCTCGCTCTGTCACTGAGAGACAGAAACCTCGCTCTGTCACTGAGAGACAGAAACCTCGCTCTGTCACTGAGACAGAAAACTCGCTCTGTCACTGAGACAGAAACCTCGCTCTGTCACTGGGAGACAGAAACGTCGCTCTGTCACTGAGAGACAGAAACCTCGCTCTGTCACTGAGAGACAGAAACCTCGCTCTGCCACTGAGACAGAAACCTCGCTCTGTCACTGGGAGACAGAAACCTCGCTCTGTCACTGAGAGACAGAAACCTCGCTCTGCCACTGAGACAGAAACCTCGCTCTGTCACTGGGAGACAGAAACCTCGCTCTGTCACTGAGTCAAAAACCTCGCTCTGTCACTGAGACAGAAACCTCACTCTGTCACTGAGACAGATACCTCGCTCTGTCACTGAGACAGAAACCTCGCTCTGTCACTGAGAGACAGAAACCTCGCTCTGTCACTGAGTGACAGAAACCTCGCTCTGTCACTGAGAGACAGAAACCTCGCTCTGTAACTCAGAGGCAGAAACCTCGCTCTGTCACTGAGAGACAGAAACCTCGCTCTGTCACTGAGACAGAAACCTCGCTCTGTCACTGAGACAGAAACTTCGCTCTGTCACTGAGAGACAGAAACCTCGCTCTGTCACTGAGAGACAGAAACCTCGCTCTGTCACTGAGAGACAGAAACCTCGCTCTGTCACTGAGACAGAAACCTCGCTCTGTCACTGTGAGACAGAAACCTCGCTCTGTCACTGAGTCAAAAACCTCGCTCTGTCACTGAGACAGAAACCTCGCTCTGTCATTGAGACAGAAACCTCGCTCTCTCACTGAGAGACAGAAACCTCGCTCTGTCACTGAGAGACAGAAACCTCGCTCTGTCACTGAGAGACAGAAACTTCGCTCTGTCACTGAGACAGAAACCTCGCTCTGTCACTGAGAGAAAGAAAGCTCGCTCTGTCACTGAGAGACAGAAACCTCGCTCTGTCACTTGGAGACAGAAACCTCGCTCTGTCACTGAGACAAAAACCTCGCTTTGTCACTGAGACAGAAACTTCGCTGTGTCACTGAGACAGAAACCTCGCTCTGTCACTGAGACAGCAACCTCGCTTTGTCACTGAGACAGAAACCTCGCTCTGTCACTGAGAGAGATACCTCGCTCTGTCACTGAGACAGAAACCTCGCTCTGTCACTGAGACAGCAACCTCGCTTTGTCACTGAGACAGAAAACTCGCTCTGTCACTGAGAGACAGAAACCTCGCTCTGTCACTGAGAGACAGAAACGTCGCTCTGTCACTGAGAGACAGAAACCTCGCTCTGTCACTGAGAGACAGAAACCTCGCTCTGTCACTGAGACAGAAACCTCGCTCTGTCACTGTGAGACAGAAACCTCGCTCTGCCACTGAGACAGAAACCTCGCTCTGTCACTGGGAGACAGAAACCTCGCTCTGTCACTGAGGCAGATACATCGCTCTGTCACTGAGTCAAAAACCTCGCTCTGTCACTGAGACAGAAACCTCGCTCTGTCACTGAGACAGATACCTCGCTCTGTCACTGAGTCAAAAACCTCGCTCTGTCACTGAGACAGAAACCTCGCTCTGTCACTGAGAGACAGAAACCTCGCTCTGTCACTGAGTGACAGAAACCTCGCTCTGTCACTGAGACAGAAATCTCGCTCTGTAACTCAGAGACAGAAACCTCGCTCTGTCACTGAGAGACAGAAACCTCGCTCAGTCACTGAGACAGAAACCTCGCTCTGTCACTGAGACAGAAACCTCGCTCTGTCACTGAGAGACAGAAACCTCGCTCTGTCATTGAGAGACAGAAACCACGCTCTGTCACTGAGAGACAGAAACCTCGCTCTGTCACTGAGACAGAAACCTCGCTCTGTCACTGTGAGACAGAAACCTCGCTCTGTCACTGAGTCAAAAACCTCGCTCTGTCACTGAGACAGAAACCTCGCTCTGTCATTGAGACAGAAACCTCGCTCTGTCACTGAGAGACAGAAACCTCGCTCTGTCACTGAGAGACAGAAACCTCGCTCTGTCACTGAGAGACAGAAACCTCGCTCTGTCACTGGGAGACAGAAACCTCGCTCTGTCACTGAGAGACAGAAACCTCGCTCTGTCACTGAGAGACAGAAACCTCGCTCTGTCACTGAGTCAAAAACCTCGCTCTGTCACTGAGACAGAAACCTCGCTCTGTCATTGAGACAGAAACCTCGCTCTGTCACTGTGAGACAGAAACCTCGCTCTGTCACTGAGTCAAAAACCTCGCTCTGTCACGGAGACAGAAACCTCGCTCTGTCATTGAGACAGAAACCTCGCTCTGTGACTGAGAGACAGAAACCTCGCTCTGTCACTGAGAGACAGAAACCTCGCTCTGTCACTGAGACAGAAACCTCGCTCTGTCACTGAGACAGAAACCTCGCTCTGTCACTGAGACAGAAACCTCGCTCTGTCACTGAGAGACAGAAACCTCGCTCTGTCACTGAGAGACAGAAACCTCGCTCTGTCACTGAGAGACGGAAACCTCGCTCTGTCACTGAGAGACGGAAACCTCGCTCTGTTACTGAGAGACAGAAACCTCGCTTTGTCACTGAGACAGAAACCTCGCTCTGTCACTGAGACAGCAACCTCGCTTTGTCACTGAGACAGAAACCTCGCTCTGTCACTGAGACAGAAACCTCGCTCTGTCACTGTGAGACAGAAACCTCGCTCTGTCACTGAGAGACAGAAACCTCGCTCTGTCACTGAGACAGAAACCTCGCTCTGTCACTGAGACAGAAACCTCGCTCTGTCAATGAGACAGAAACCTCGCTATGTCACTGAGAGACAGAAACCTCGCTTTGTCACTGAGACAGAAACCTCGCTCTGTCACTGAGACAGAAACCTCGCTCTGTCACTGAGACAGAAACCTCGCTCTGTCACTGAGACAGAACCCTCGCTCTGTCACTGAGAGACAGAAACTTCGCTCTGTCACTGAGACAGAAACCTTGCTCTGTCACTGAGAGACAGAAACCTAGCTCTGTCACTGAGAGACAGAAACCACTCTCTGTCACTGAGAGACAGAAAACTCGCTCTGTCACTGAGAGACAGAAACCACTCTCTGTCACTGAGAGACAGAAACCTCGCTCTGTCACTGAGAGACAGAAACCTCGCTCTGTCACTGAGAGACAGTAACCTCGCTCTGTCACTGAGACAGAAACCTCGCTCTGTCACTGAGAGACAGAAACCTCGCTCTGTCACTGGGAGACAGAAACCTCGCTCTGTCACTGAGGCAGATACCTCGCTCTGTCACTAAGAGACAGAAACCTCGCTCTGTCACTGAGAGACAGAAACCTCGCTCTGTCACTGAGAGACAGAAACCTCGCTCTGTCACTGAGAGACAGAAACCTCGTTCTGTCACTGAGACAGATACCTCGCTCTGTCACTGAGAGACAGAAACCTCGCGCTGTCACTGAGAGACAGAAATCTCGCTCTGTCACTGAGAGACAGAAACCTCGCTCTGTCACTGAGAGACAGAAACCTCGCTCTGTCACTGAGATAGAAACCTCGCTCTGTCACTGAGAGACAGAAACCTCGCTCTGTCACTGAGAGACAGAAACCTCGTTCTGTCACTGAGACAGATACCTCGCTCTGTCACTGAGAGACAGAAACCTCGCGCTGTCACTGAGAGACAGAAATCTCGCTCTGTCACTGAGAGACAGAAACCTCGCTCTGTCACTGAGAGACAGAAACCTCGCTCTGTCACTGAGATAGAAACCTCGCTCTGTCACTGAGAGACAGAAACCTCGCTCTGTCACTGAGACAGAAAACTCGCTCTGTCACCTCGACAGAAACCTCGCTCTGTCACTGAGAGACAGAAACCTCGCTCTGACACTGAAAGACAGAAACCTCGCTCTGTCACTGAGAGACAGAAACCTCGCTCTGTCACTGAGAGACAGAAACCTCGCTCTGTCACTGAGACAGAAACCTCGCTCTGTCACTGAGAGACAGAAACCTCGCTCTGTCACTGAGAGACAGAAACCTCGCTCTGTCACTGAGAGACAGAAACCTCGTTCTGTCACTGAGACAGAAACCTCGCTCTGTCACTGAGAGACAGAAACCTCGCTCTGTCACTGAGACAGAAACCTCGCTCTGTCACTGAGAGACAGAAACCTCGCTCTGTCACTGAGAGACAGAAACCTCGCTCTGTCACTGAGACAGAAACCTCGCTCTGTCACTGAGACAGAAACATCGCTCTGTCACTGAGAGACAGAAACCTCGCTCTGTCACTGAGTGACAGAAACCTCGCTCTGTCACTGGGAGAAAGAAACCTCGCTCTGTCACTGAGAGACAGAAACCTCGCTCTGTCACTGAGAGACAGAAACCTCGCTCTGTCACTGTGAGACAGAAACCTCGCTCTGTCACTGAGTCAAAAACCTCGCTCTGTCACTGAGACAGAAACCTCGCTCTGTCATTGAGACAGAAACCTCGCTCTGTCACTGAGAGACAGAAACCTCGCTCTGTCACTGAGAGACAGAAACCTCGCTCTGTCACTGAGAGACGGAAACCTCGCTCTGTCACTGAGAGACAGAAACCTCGCTCTGTCACTGAGAGACAGAAACCTCGCTCTGTCACTGAGACAGCAACCTCGCTTTGTCACTGAGACAGAAACCTCGCTCTGTCACTGAGACTGATACCTCGCTTTGTCACTGAGACAGAAACCTCGCTCTGTCACTGAGACAGCAACCTCGCTTTGTCACTGAGACAGAAACCTCGCTCTGTCACTGAGACAGATACCTCGCTCTGTCACTGTGAGACAGAAACCTCGCTCTGACACTGAGAGACATAAACCTCGCTCTGTCACTGAGACAGAAACCTCGCTCTGTCACTGAGATAGAAACCTCGCTCTGTCAATGAGACAGAAACCTCGCTATGTCACTGCGAGACAGAAACCTCGCTTTGTCACTGAGACAGAAACCTCGCTCTGTCACTGAGACAGAAACCTCGCTCTGCCACTGAGAGACAGAAACCTCGCTCTGTCACTGAGAGACAGAAACCTCGCTCTGTCACTGAGAGACAGAAACCTCGCTCTGTCACTGAGAGACAGAAAACTCGCTCTGTCACCTAGACAGAAACCTCGCTCTGTCACTGAGAGACAGAAACCACTCTCTGTCACTGAGAGACAGAAACGTTGCTCTGTCACTGAGAGACAGGAACCTCGCTCTGTCACTGAGAGACAGAAACCTCGCATTGTCACTGAGAGACAGAAACCTCGCTCTGTCACTGAGACAGAAACCTCGCTCTGTCACTGAGAGACAGAAACCTAGCTCTGTCACTGAGAGACAGAAACCACTCTCTGTCACTGAGAGACAGAAACCTCGCTCTGTCACTGAGAGACAGTAACCTCGCTCTGTCACTGAGACAGAAACCTCGCTCTGTCACTGAGAGACAGAAACGTCGCTCTGTCACTGAGAGACAGAAACCTCGCTCTGTCACTGAGAGACAGAAACCTCGCTCTGCCACTGAGACAGAAACCTCGCTCTGTCACTGAGAGACAGAAACCTCGCTCTGTCACTGAGAGACAGAAACCTCGCTCTGTCACTGGGAGACAGAAACCTCGCTCTGTCACTGAGGCAGATACCTCGCTCTGTCACTGAGAGACAGAAACCTCGCTCTGTCACTGAGAGACAGAAACCTCGCTCTGTCACTGAGAGACAGAAACCTCGCTCTGTCACTGGGAGACAGAAACCTCGCTCTGTCACTGAGAGACAGAAAACTCGCTCTGTCACTGAGAGACAGAAAACTCGCTCTGTCACTGAGATAGAAACCTCGCTCTGTCACTGAGAGACAGAAACCTCGCTCTGTTACTGAGAGACAGAAAACTCGCTCTGTCACCTAGACAGAAACCTCGCTCTGTCACTGAGAGACAGAAACCTCGCTCTGACACTGAAAGACAGAAACCTCGCTCTGTCACTGAGACAGAAACCTCGCTCTGTCACTGAGAGACAGAAACCTCGCTCTGTCACTGAGAGACAGAAACCTCGCTCTGTCACTGAGAGACAGAAACCTCGTTCTGTCACTGAGACAGATACCTCGCTCTGTCACTGAGAGACAGAAACCTCGCTCTGTCACTGAGAGACAGAAACCTCGCTCTATCACTGAGAGACAGAAACCTCGCTCTGTCACTGAGGCAGATACCTCGCTCTGTCACTGAGTCAAAAACCTCGCTCGGTCACTGAGACAGAAACCTAGCTCTGTCACTGAGAGACAGAAACATCGCTCTGTCACTGAGAGACAGAAACCTCGCTCTGTCACTGAGACAGATACCTCGCTCTGTCGCTGAGTCAAAAACTCGCTCTGTCACTGAGACAGAAACCTCGCTCTGTCACTGAGTGACAGAAACCTCGCTCTGTCACTGAGAGACAGAAACCTCGCTCTGTCACTGAGACAGAAACCTCGCTCTGTCACTGAGAGACAGAAACCTCGCTCTGTCACTGAGACAGAAACCTCGCTCTGTCACTGAGACAGAAACTTCGCTCTGTCACTGAGAGACAGAAACCTCACTCTGTCACTGAGTGACAGAAACCTCGCTCTGTCACTGAGAGACAGAAACCTCGCTCTGTCACTGAGACAGAAACCTCGCTCTGTCACTGTGAGACAGAAACCTCGCTCTGTCACTGAGTCAAAAACCTCGCTCTGTCACTGAGACAGAAACCTCGCTCTGTCATTGAGACAGAAACCTCGCTCTGTCACTGAGAGACAGAAACCTAGCTCTGTCACTGAGAGACAGAAACCTCGCTCTGTCACTGAGAGACAGAAACCTCGCTCTGTCACTGAGAGACAGAAACCTCGCTCTGTCACTGAGAAACGGAAACCTCGCTCTGTCACTGAGAGACAGAAACTTCGCTCTGTCACTGAGACAGAAACCTCGCTCAGTCACTGAGAGAAAGAAAGCTCGCTCTGTCACTGAGAGACAGAAACCTCGCTCTGTCACTTGGAGACAGAAACCTCGCTCTGTGACTGAGACAAAAACCTTGCTTTGTCACTGAGACAGAAACCTCGCTTTGTCACTGAGACAGAAACCTCGCTCTGTCACTGAGAGACAGAAACCTCGCTCTGTCACTGACAGACAGAAACCTCGCTCTGTCACTGAGACAGAAACCTCGCTCTGTCACTGAGAGACAGAAACCTCGCTCTGTCACTGAGACAGCAACCTCACTTTGTCACTGAGACAGAAACCTCGCTCTGTCACTGAGACAGATACCTCGCTCTGTCACTGTGAGACAGAAACGTTGCTCTGTCACTGAGAGACAGAAACCTCGCTCTGTCACTGAGACACAGAAACCTCGCTCTGTCACTGAGAGACAGAAACCTCGCTCTGTCACTGAGACAGAAACCTCGCTCTGTCACTGAGAGACAGAAACCTCGCTCTGTCACTGAGACAGAAACCTCGCTGTCACTGAGACAGAAACCTCGCTCTGTCACTGAGACAGAAACCTCGCTCTGTCAATGAGACAGAAACCTCGCTATGTGACTGAGAGACAGAAACATCGCTTTGTCACTGAGACAGAAACCTCGCTCTGTCACTGAGACAGAAACCTCGCTCTGTCACTGAGCGACAGAAACCTCGCTCTGTCACTGAGACAGAAACCTCGCTCTGTCACTGAGAGACAGAAAACTCGCTCTGTCACTGAGAGACAGAAACCCCGCTCTGTCACTGAGACAGAAACCTCGCTCTGTCACTGAGAGACAGAAACCTCGCTCTGTCACTGAGAGACAGAAACCTCGCTCTGTTTCTGAGAGACAGAAAACTCGCTCTGTCAGCTAGACAGAAACCTCGCTCTGTCACTGAGAGACAGAAACCTCGCTCTGACACTGAAAGACAGAAACCTCGCTCTGTCACTGAGACAGAAACCTCGATCTGTCACTGAGAGACAGAAACCTCGCTCTGGCACTGAGAGACAGAAACCTCGCTCTGTCACTGAGAGACAGAAACCTCGTTCTGTCACTGAGACAGATACCTCGCTCTGTCACTGAGAGACAGAAACCTCGCTCTGTCACTGAGGCAGATACCTCGCTCTGTCACTGAGTGACAGAAACCTCGCTCTGTCACTGAGAGACAGAAACCTCGCTCTGTCACTGAGACAGAAACCTCGCTCTGTCACTGAGAGACAGAAACCTCGCTCTGTCACTGAGACAGAAACCTCGCTCTGTCACTGAGACAGAAACTTCGCTCTGTCACTGAGAGACAGAAACCTCGCTCTGTCACTGAGTGACAGAAACCTCGCTCTGTCACTGAGAGACAGAAACCTCGCTCTGTCACTGAGACAGAAACCTCGCTCTGTCACTGTGAGACAGAAACCTCGCTCTGTCACTGAGTCAAAAACGTCGCTCTGTCACTGAGACAGAAACCTCGCTCTGTCATTGAGACAGAAACCTCGCTCTGTCACTGAGAGACAGAAACCTAGCTCTGTCACTGAGAGACAGAAACCTCGCTCTGTCACTGAGAGACAGAAACCTCGCTCTGTCACTGAGAGACAGAAACCTCGCTCTGTCACTGAGAAACGGAAACCTCGCTCTGTCACTGAGAGACAGAAACTTCGCTCTGTCACTGAGACAGAAACCTCGCTCTGTCACTGAGAGAAAGAAAGCTCGCTCTGTCACTGAGAGACAGAAACCTCGCTCTGTCACTTGGAGACAGAAACCTCGCTTTGTGACTGAGACAAAAACCTTGCTTTGTCACTGAGACAGAAACCTCGCTTTGTCACTGAGACAGAAACCTCGCTCTGTCACTGAGAGACAGAAACCTCGCTCTGTCACTGACAGACAGAAACCTCGCTCTGTCACTGAGACAGAAACCTCGCTCTGTCACTGAGAGACAGAAACCTCGCTCTGTCACTGAGACAGCAACCTCGCTTTGTCACTTAGACAGAAACCTCGCTCTGTCACTGAGACAGATACCTCGCTCTGTCACTGTGAGACAGAAACCTTGCTCTGTCACTGAGAGACAGAAACCTCGCTCTGTCACTGAGACACAGAAACCTCGCTCTGTCACTGAGAGACAGAAACCTCGCTCTGTCACTGAGACAGAAACCTCGCTCTGTCACTGAGAGACAGAAACCTCGCTCTGTCACTGAGACAGAAACCTCGCTCTGTCACTGAGACAGAAACTTCGCTCTGTCACTGAGACAGAAACCTCGCTCTGTCAATGAGACAGAAACCTCGCTATGTCACTGAGAGACAGAAACATCGTTTTGTCACTGAGACAGAAACCTCGCTCTGTCACTGAGACAGAAACCTCGCTCTGTCACTGAGAGACAGAAACCACGCTCTGTCACTGAGACAGAAACCTCGCTCTGTCACTGAGAGACAGAAACCTCGCTCTGTCACTGAGAGACAGAAACCCCGCTCTGTCACCTTGACAGAAACCTCGCTCTGTCACTGAGACAGAAACCTCGCTCTGTCACTGAGAGACAGAATCCTCGCTCTGTCACTGAGAGACAGAAACCTCGCTCTGTCACTGAGAGACAGAAACCTCGTTCTGTCACTGAGACAGATACCTCGCTCTGTCACTGAGAGACAGAAACCTCGCTCTATCACTGAGAGACAGAAACCTCGCTCTGTCACTGAGGCAGATACCTCGCTCTGTCACTGAGTCAAAAACCTCGCTCTGTCACTGAGACAGAAATCTAGCTCTGTCACTGAGAGACAGAAACATCGCTCTGTCACTGAGAGACAGAAACCTCGCTCTGTCACTGAGACAGATACCTCGCTCTGTCACTGAGTCAAAAACCTCGCTCTGTCACTGAGACAGAAACCTCGCTCTGTCACTGAGTGACAGAAACCTCGCTCTGTCACTGAGAGACAGAAACCTCGCTCTGTCACTGAGACAGAAACCTCGCTCTGTCACTGAGAGACAGAAACCTCGCTCTGTCACTGAGACAGAAACCTCGCTCTGTCACTGAGACAGAAACTTCGCTCTGTCACTGAGAGACAGAAACCTCGCTCTGTCACTGAGAGACAGAAACCTCGCTCTGTCACTGAGACAGAAACCTCGCTCTGTCACTGTGAGACAGAAACCTCGCTCTGTCACTGAGTCAAAAACCTCGCTCTGTCACTGAGACAGAAACCTCGCTCTGTCATTGAGACAGAAACCTCGCTCTGTCACTGAGAGACAGAAACCTCGCTCTGTCACTGAGAGACAGAAACCTCGCTCTGTCACTGAGAGACAGAAACCTCGCTCTGTCACTGAGAGACAGAAACCTCGCTCTGTCACTGAGAAACGGAAACCTCGCTCTGTCACTGAGAGACAGAAACTTCGCTCTGTCACTGAGACAGAAACCTCGCTCTGTCACTGAAAGAAAGAAAGCTCGCTCTGTCACTGAGAGACAGAAACCTCGCTCTGTCACTTGGAGACAGAAACCTCGCTCTGTGACTGAGACAAAAACATTGCTTTGTCACTGAGACAGAAACCTCGCTTTGTCACTGAGACAGAAACCTCGCTCTGTCACTGAGACACAGAAACCTCGCTCTGTCACTGAGAGACAGAAACCTCGCTCTGTCACTGAGACAGAAACCTCGCTCTGTCACTGAGAGACAGAAACCTCGCTCTGTCACTGAGACAGAAACCTCGCTGTCACTGAGACAGAAACCTCGCTCTGTCACTGAGACAGAAACCTCGCTCTGTCAATGAGACAGAAACCTCGCTATGTCACTGAGAGACAGAAACATCGCTTTGTCACTGAGACAGAAACCTCGCTCTGTCACTGAGACAGAAACCTCGCTCTGTCACTGAGAGACAGAAACCTCGCTCTGTCACTGAGACAGAAACCTCGCTCTGTCACTGAGAGACAGAAAACTCGCTCTGTCACTGAGAGACAGAAACCCCGCTCTGTCACTGAGACAGAAACCTCGCTCTGTCACTGAGAGACAGAAACCTCGCTCTGTCACTGAGAGACAGAAACCTCGCTCTGTTTCTGAGAGACAGAAAACTCGCTCTGTCAGCTAGACAGAAACCTCGCTCTGTCACTGAGAGACAGAAACCTCGCTCTGACACTGAAAGACAGAAACCTCGCTCTGTCACTGAGACAGAAACCTCGCTCTGTCACTGAGAGACAGAAACCTCGCTCTGTCACTGAGAGACAGAAACCTCGCTCTGTCACTGAGAGACAGAAACCTCGTTCTGTCACTGAGACAGATACCTCGCTCTGTCACTGAGAGACAGAAACCTCGCTCCATCACTGAGAGACAGAAACCTCGCTCTGTCACTGAGGCAGATACCTCGCTCTGTCACTGAGTCAAAAACCTCGCTCTGTCACTGAGACAGAAACCTCGCTCTGTCACTGAGTGACAGAAACCTCGCTCTGTCACTGAGAGACAGAAACCTCGCTCTGTCACTGAGACAGAAACCTCGCTCTGTCACTGAGACAGAAACCTCGCTCTGTCACTGAGACAGAAACTTCGCTCTGTCACTGAGAGACAGAAAGCTCGCTCTGTCACTGAGTGACAGAAACCTCGCTCTGTCACTGAGAGACAGAAACCTCGCTCTGTCACTGAGACAGAAACCTCGCTCTGTCACTGTGAGACAGAAACCTCGCTCTGTCACTGAGTCAAAAACGTCGCTCTGTCACTGAGACAGAAACCTCGCTCTGTCAATGAGACAGAAACCTCGCTATGTCACTGAGAGACAGAAACATCGCTTTGTCACTGAGACAGAAACCTCGCTCTGTCACTGAGACAGAAACCTCGCTCTGTCACTGAGAGACAGAAACCACGCTCTGTCACTGAGACAGAAACCTCGCTCTGTCACTGAGAGACAGAAACCTCGCTCTGTCACTGAGAGACAGAAACCCCGCTCTGTCACCTAGACAGAAACCTCGCTCTGTCACTGAGACAGAAACCTCGCTCTGTCACTGAGAGACAGAATCCTCGCTCTGTCACTGAGAGACAGAAACCTCGCTCTGTCACTGAGAGACAGAATCCTCGCTCTGTCACTGAGAGACAGAAACCTCGCTCTGTCACTGAGAGACAGAAACCTCGTTCTGTCACTGAGACAGATACCTCGCTCTGTCACTGAGAGACAGAAACCTCGCTCTGTCACTGAGGCAGATACCTCGCTCTGTCACTGAGTCAAAAACCTCGCTCTGTCACTGAGACAGAAACCTAGCTCTGTCACTGAGAGACAGAAACATCGCTCTGTCACTGAGAGACAGAAACCTCGCTCTGTCACTGAGACAGATACCTCGCTCTGTCACTGAGTCAAAAACCTCGCTCTGTCACTGAGACAGAAACCTCGCTCTGTCACTGAGTGACAGAAACCTCGCTCTGTCACTGAGAGACAGAAACCTCGCTCTGTCACTGAGACAGAAACCTCGCTCTGTCACTGAGAGACAGAAACCTCGCTCTGTCACTGAGACAGAAACCTCGCTCTGTCACTGAGACAGAAACTTCGCTCTGTCACTGAGAGACAGAAACCTCGCTCTGTCACTGAGAGACAGAAACCTCGCTCTGTCACTGAGACAGAAACCTCGCTCTGTCACTGTGAGACAGAAACCTCGCTCCGTCACTGAGTCAAAAACCTCGCTCTGTCACTGAGACAGAAACCTCGCTCTGTCATTGAGACAGAAACCTCGCTCTGTCACTGAGAGACAGAAACCTAGCTCTGTCACTGAGAGACAGAAACCTCGCTCTGTCACTGAGAGACAGAAACCTCGCTCTGTCACTGAGAGACAGAAACCTCGCTCTGTCACTGAGAAACGGAAACCTCGCTCTGTCACTGAGAGACAGAAACTTTGCTCTGTCACTGAGACAGAAACCTCGCTCTGTCACTGAAAGAAAGAAAGCTCGCTCTGTCACTGAGAGACAGAAACCTCGCTCTGTCACTTGGAGACAGAAACATCGCTCTGTGACTGAGACAAAAACCTTGCTTTGTCACTGAGACAGAAACCTCGCTTTGTCACTGAGACAGAAACCTCGCTCTGTCACTGAGAGACAGAAACCTCGCTCTGTCACTGACAGACAGAAACCTCGTTCTGTCACTGAGACAGCAACCTCGCTTTGTCACTGAGACAGAAACCTCGCTCTGTCACTGAGACAGACACCTCGCTCTGTCACTGAGAGACAGAAACCTCGCTCTGTCACTGAGATACAGAAACCTCGCTCTGTCACTGAGAGACAGAAACCTCGCTCTGTCACTGAGACAGAAACCTCGCTCTGTCACTGAGAGACAGAAACCTCGCTCTGTCACTGAGACAGAAACCTCGCTCTGTCACTGAGACAGAAACCTCGCTCTGTCACTGAGACAGAAACCTCGCTCTGTCAATGAGACAGAAACCTCGCTATGTCACTGAGAGACAGAAACATCGCTTTGTCACTGAGACAGAAACCTCGCTCTGTCACTGAGACAGAAACCTCGCTCTGTCACTGAGAGACAGAAACCTCGCTCTGTCACTGAGACAGCAACCTCGCTTTGTCACTGAGACAGAAACCTCGCTCTGTCACTGAGACAGACACCTCGCTCTGTCACTGAGAGACAGAAACCTCGCTCTGTCACTGAGATACAGAAACCTCGCTCTGTCACTGAGAGACAGAAACCTCGCTCTGTCACTGAGACAGAAACCTCGCTCTGTCACTGAGAGACAGAAACCTCGCTCTGTCACTGAGACAGAAACCTCGCTCTGTCACTGAGACAGAAACCTCGCTCTTTCACTGAGACAGAAACCTCGCTGTCACTGAGACAGAAACCTCGCTCTGTCAATGAGACAGAAACCTCGCTATGTCACTGAGAGACAGAAACATCGCTTTGTCACTGAGACAGAAACCTCGCTCTGTCACTGAGACAGAAACCTCGCTCTGTCACTGAGAGACAGAAACCTCGCTCTGTCACTGAGACAGAAACCTCGCTCTGTCACTGAGAGACAGAAACCTCGCTCTGTCACTGAGAGACAGAAACCCCGCTCTGTCACTGAGACAGAAACCTCGCTCTGTCACTGAGAGACAGAAACCTCGCTCTGTCACTGAGAGACAGAAAACTCGGTCTGTCACCTAGACAGAAACCTCGCTCTGTCACTGAGACAGAAACCTCGCTCTGTCACTGAGAGACAGAAACCTCGCTCTGTCACTGAGAGACAGAAACGTCGCTCTGTCACTGAGAGGCAGAAACCTCGCTCTGTCACTGAGAGACAGAAACCTCGCATTGTCACTGAGAGACAGAAACCTCGCTCTGTCACTGAGACAGAAACCTCGCTCTGTCACTGAGAGACAGAAACCTCGCTCTGTCACTGAGGGACAGAAACCTCGCTCTGTCACTGAGAGACAGAAACCTCGCTCTGTCACTGAGACAGAAACCTCGCTCTGTCACTGAGAGACAGAAACCTCACTCTGTCACTGAGACAGAAACCTCGCTCTGTCACTGAGAGACAGAAACCTCGCTCTGTCACTGAGACAGAAACCTCGCTGTCACTGAAACAGAAACCTCGCTCTGTCACTGAGACAGAAACCTCGCTAGTCAATGAGACAGAAACCTCGCTATGTCACTGAGAGACAGAAACATCGCTTTGTCACTGAGACAGAAACCTCGCTCTGTCACTGAGACAGAAACCTCGCTCTGTCACTGAGAGACAGAAACCTCGCTCTGTCACTGAGACAGAAACCTCGCTCTGTCACTGAGAGACAGAAAACTCGCTCTGTCACTGAGAGACAGAAACCCCGCTCTGTCACTGAGACAGAAACCTCGCTCTGTCACTGAGAGACAGAAACCTCGCTCTGTCACTGAGAGACAGAAACCTCGCTCTGTTTCTGAGAGACAGAAAACTCGCTCTGTCAGCTAGACAGAAACCTCGCTCTGTCACTGAGAGACAGAAACCTCGCTCTGACACTGAAAGACAGAATCCTCGCTCTGTCACTGAGACAGAAACCTCGCTCTGTCACTGAGAGACAGAAACCTCGCTCTGTCACTGAGAGACAGAAACCTCGCTCTGTCACTGAGAGACAGAAACCTCGTTCTGTCACTGAGACAGATACCTCGCTCTGTCACTGAGAGACAGAAACCTCGCTCCATCACTGAGAGACAGAAACCTCGCTCTGTCACTGAGGCAGATACCTCGCTCTGTCACTGAGTCAAAAACCTCGCTCTGTCACTGAGACAGAATCCTCGCTCTGTCACTGAGAGACAGAAACCTCGCTCTGTCACTGAGACAGAAACCTCGCTCTGTCACTGAGACAGAAACCTCGCTCTGTCACTGAGACAGAAACTTCGCTCTGTCACTGAGAGACAGAAACCTCGCTCTGTCACTGAGTGACAGAAACCTCGCTCTGTCACTGAGAGACAGAAACCTCGCTCTGTCACTGAGACAGAAACCTCGCTCTGTCACTGTGAGACAGAAACCTCGCTCTGTCACTGAGTCAAAAACGTCGCTCTGTCACTGAGACAGAAACCTCGCTCTGTCAATGAGACAGAAACCTCGCTATGTCACTGAGAGACAGAAACATCGCTTTGTCACTGAGACAGAAACCTCGCTCTGTCACTGAGACAGAAACCTCGCTCTGTCACTGAGAGACAGAAACCACGCTCTGTCACTGAGACAGAAACCTCGCTCTGTCACTGAGAGACAGAAACCTCGCTCTGTCACTGAGAGACAGAAACCTCGCTCTGTCACTGAGACAGAAACCTCGCTCTGTCACTGAGAGACAGAATCCTCGCTCTGTCACTGAGAGACAGAAACCTCGCTCTGTCACTGAGAGACAGAAACCTCGTTCTGTCACTGAGACAGATACCTCGCTCTGTCACTGAGAGACAGAAACCTCGCTCTATCACTGAGAGACAGAAACCTCGCTCTGTCACTGAGGCAGATACCTCGCTCTGTCACTGAGTCAAAAACCTCGCTCTGTCACTGAGACAGAAACCTAGCTCTGTCACTGAGAGACAGAAACATCGCTCTGTCACTGAGAGACAGAAACCTCGCTCTGTCACTGAGACAGATACCTCGCTCTGTCACTGAGTCAAAAACCTCGCTCTGTCACTGAGACAGAAACCTCGCTCTGTCACTGAGTGACAGAAACCTCGCTCTGTCACTGAGAGACAGAAACCTCGCTCTGTCACTGAGACAGAAACCTCGCTCTGTCACTGAGAGACAGAAACCTCGCTCTGTCACTGAGTCAAAAACCTCGCTCTGTCACTGAGACAGAAACCTCGCTCTGTCACTGAGAGACAGAAACCTAGCTCTGTCACTGAGAGACAGAAACCTCGCTCTGTCACTGAGAGACAGAAACCTCGCTCTGTCACTGAGAGACAGAAACCTCGCTCTGTCACTTGGAGACAGAAACATCGCTCTGTGACTGAGACAAAAACCTTGCTTTGTCACTGAGACAGAAACCTCGCTTTGTCACTGAGACAGAAACCTCGCTCTGTCACTGAGAGACAGAAACCTCGCTCTGTCACTGACAGACAGAAACCTCGTTCTGTCACTGAGACAGAAACCTCGCTCTGTCACTGAGAGACAGAAACCTCGCTCTGTCACTGAGACAGCAACCTCGCTTTGTCACTGAGACAGAAACCTCGCTCTGTCACTGAGACAGACACCTCGCTCTGTCACTGAGAGACAGAAACCTCGCTCTGTCACTGAGATACAGAAACCTCGCTCTGTCACTGAGAGACAGAAACCTCGCTCTGTCACTGAGACAGAAACCTCGCTCTGTCACTGAGAGACAGAAACCTCGCTCTGTCACTGAGACAGAAACCTCGCTCTGTCACTGAGACAGAAACCTCGCTCTGTCACTGAGACAGAAATCTCGCTCTGTCAATGAGACAGAAACCTCGCTATGTCACTGAGAGACAGAAACATCGCTTTGTCACTGAGACAGAAACCTCGCTCTGTCACTGAGACAGAAACCTCGCTCTGTCACTGAGAGACACAAACCTCGCTCTGTCACTGAGACAGCAACCTCGCTTTGTCACTGAGACAGAAACCTCGCTCTGTCACTGAGACAGACACCTCGCTCTGTCACTGAGAGACAGAAACCTCGCTCTGTCACTGAGATACAGAAACCTCGCTCTGTCACTGAGAGACAGAAACCTCGCTCTGTCACTGAGACAGAAACCTCGCTCTGTCACTGAGAGACAGAAACCTCGCTCTGTCACTGAGACAGAAACCTCGCTCTGTCACTGAGACAGAAACCTCGCTCTGTCACTGAGACAGAAACCTCGCTCTGTCAATGAGACAGAAACCTCGCTATGTCACTGAGAGACAGAAACATCGCTTTGTCACTGAGACAGAAACCTCGCTCTGTCACTGAGACAGAAACCTCGCTCTGTCACTGAGAGACAGAAACCTCGCTCTGTCACTGAGACAGAAACCTCGCTCTGTCACTGAGAGACAGAAACCTCGCTCTGTCACTGAGAGACAGAAACCCCGCTCTGTCACTGAGACAGAAACCTCGCTCTGTCACTGAGAGACAGAAACCTCGCTCTGTCACTGAGAGACAGAAAACTCGCTCTGTCACCTAGACAGAAACCTCGCTCTGTCACTGAGACAGAAACCTCGCTCTGTCACTGAGAGACAGAAACCTCGCTCTGTCACTGAGAGACAGAAACGTCGCTCTGTCACTGAGAGACAGAAACCTCGCTCTGTCACTGAGAGACAGAAACCTCGCATTGTCACTGAGAGACAGAAACCTCGCTCTGTCACTGAGACAGAAACCTCGCTCTGTCACTGAGAGACAGAAACCTCGCTCTGTCACTGAGGGACAGAAACCTCGCTCTGTCACTGAGAGACAGAAACCTCGCTCTGTCACTGAGACAGAAACCTCGCTCTGTCACTGAGAGACAGAAACCTCACTCTGTCACTGAGACAGAAATCTCGCTCTGTCACTGAGAGACAGAAACCTCGCTCTGTCACTGAGAGACAGAAACCACTCTCTGTAACTGAGAGACAGAAACCTCGCTCTGCCACTGAGAGACAGAAACCTCGCTCTGTCACTGAGAGACAGAAACCTCGCTCTGTCACTGAGGCAGATACCTCGCTCTGTCACTGAGTCAAAAACCTCGCTCTGTCACTGAGACAGAAACCTCGCTCTGTCACTGAGACAGATACCTCGCTCTGTCACTGAGTCAAAAAACTCGCTCTGTCACTGAGACAGAAACCTCGCTCTGTCACTGAGAGACAGAAACCTCGCTCTGTCACTGAGTGACAGAAACCTCGCTCTGTCACTGAGAGACAGAAACCTCGCTCTGTCACTGAGACAGAAACCTCGCTCTGTAACTCAGAGACAGAAACCTCGCTCTGTCACTGAGAGACAGAAACCTCGCTCTGTCACTGAGACAGAAACCTCGCTCTGTCACTGAGAGACAGAAACCTCGCTCTGTCACTGAGAGACACAAACTTCACTCTGTCACTGAGACAGAAACCTCGCTCTGTCACTGAGAGAAAGAAAGCTCGCTCTGTCACTGAGAGACAGAAACCTCGCTCTGTCACTTGGAGACAGAAACCTCGCTCTGTCACTGAGACAAAAACCTCGCTTTGTCACTGAGACAGAGACCTCGCTTTGTCACTGAGACAGAAACCTCGCTCTGTCACTGAGACAGCAACCTCGCTTTGTCACTGAGAGACAGAAACCTCGCTCTGTCACTGAGAGACAGAAACCTCGCTCTGTCACTGAGACAGAAACCTCGCTCTGTCACTGAGACAGAAACCTCGCTCTGTCACTGAGACAGAATCCTCGCTCTGTCACTGAGACAGAAACCTCGCTATGTCACTGAGAGACAGAAACCTCGCTTTGTCACTGAGACAGAAACCTCGCTCTGTCACTGAGACAGAAACCTCGCACTGTCACTGAGAGACAGAAACCTCGCTCTGTCACTGAGACAGAAACCTCGCTCTGTCACTGAGAGACAGAAACCTCGCTCTGTCACTTGGAGACAGAAACCCCGCTCAGTCACCTGGACAGAAACCTCGCTCTGTCACTGAGACAGAAACCTCGCTCTGTCACTGAGAGACAGAAACCTCGCTCTGTCACTGAGAGACAGAAACCTCGCTCTGTCACTGAGACAGAAACCTCGCTCTGTCACTGAGTCAAAAACCTCGCTCTGTCACTGAGACAGAAACCTAGCTCTGTCACTGAGAGACAGAAACATCGCTCTGTCACTGAGAGACAGAAACCTCGCTCTGTCACTGAGACAGATACCTCGCTCTGTCACTGAGTCAAAAACCTCGCTCTGTCACTGAGACAGAAACCTCGCTCTGTCACTGAGAGACAGAAACCTCGCTCTGTCACTGAGACAGAAACCTCGCTCTGTCACTGAGAGACAGAAACCTCGCTCTGTCACTAAGACAGAAACCTCGCTCTGTCACTGAGACAGAAACCTCGCTCTGTCACTGAGACAGAAACCTCGCTCTGTCAATGAGACAGAAACCTCGCTATGTCACTGAGAGACAGAAACATCGCTTTGTCACTGAGACAGAAACCTCGCTCTGTCACTAAGACAGAAACCTCGCTCTGTCACTGAGAGACAGAAACCTCGCTCTGTCACTGAGACAGAAACCTCGCTCTGTCACTGAGAGACAGAAACCTCGCTCTGTCACTGAGAGACAGTAACCCCGCTCTGTCACTGAGACAGAAACCTCGCTCTGTCACTGAGAGACAGAAACCTCGCTCTGTCACTGAGAGACAGAAAACTCGCTCTGTCACCTAGACAGAAACCTCGCTCTGTCACTGAGACAGAAACCTCGCTCTGTCACTGAGAGACAGAAACGTCGCTCTGTCACTGAGAGACAGAAACCTCGCTCTGTCAATGAGACAGAAACCTCGCTATGTCACTGAGAGACAGAAACATCGCTTTGTCACTGAGACAGAAACCTCGCTCTGTCACTGAGACAGAAACCTCGCTCTGTCACTGAGAGACAGAAACCACGCTCTGTCACTGAGACAGAAACCTCGCTCTGTCACTGAGAGACAGAAACCTCGCTCTGTCACTGAGAGACAGAAACCCCGCTCTGTCACCGAGACAGAAACCTCGCTCTGTCACTGAGACAGAATACTCGCTTTGTCACTGATAGACAGAATCCTCGCTCTGTCACTGAGAGACAGAAACCTCGCTCTGTCACTGAGAGACAGAAACCTCGTTCTGTCACTGAGACAGATACCTCGCTCTGTCACTGAGAGACAGAAACCTCGCTCTGTCACTGAGAGACAGAAACCTCGCTCTGTCACTGAGTCAAAAACCTCGCTCTGTCACTGAGACAGAAACCTAGCTCTGTCACTGAGAGACAGAAACATCGCTCTGTCACTGAGAGACAGAAACCTCGCTCTGTCACTGAGACAGATACCTCGCTCTGTCACTGAGTCAAAAACCTCGCTCTGTCACTGAGACAGAAACCTCGCTCTGTCACTGAGTGACAGAAACCTCGCTCTGTCACTGAGAGACAGAAACCTCGCTCTGTCACTGAGAGACAGAAACCTCGCTCTGTCACTGAGACAGAAACCTCGCTCTGTCACTGAGAGACAGAAACCTCGCTCTGTCACTGAGACAGAAACCTCGCTCTGTCACTGAGACAGAAACTTCGCTCTGTCACTGAGAGACAGAAACCTCGCTCTGTCACTGAGAGACAGAAACCTCGCTCTGTCACTGAGAGACAGAAACCTCGCTCTGTCACTGAGACAGAAACCTCGCTCTGTCACTGTGAGACAGAAACCTCGCTCTGTCACTGAGTCAAAAACCTCGCTCTGTCACTGAGACAGAAACCTCGCTCTGTCATTGAGACAGAAACCTCGCTCTGTCACTGAGAGACAGAAACCTAGCTCTGTCACTGAGAGACAGAAACCTCGCTCTGTCACTTGGAGACAGAAACCTCGCTCTGTGACTGAGACAAAAACCTTGCTTTGTCACTGAGACAGAAACCTCGCTTTGTCACTGAGACAGAAACCTCGCTCTGTCACTGAGAGACAGAAACCATGCTCTGTCACTGACAGACAGAAACCTCGTTCTGTCACTGAGACAGAAACCTCGCTCTGTCACTGAGAGACAGAAACCTCGCTCTGTCACTGAGACAGCAACCTCGCTTTGTCACTGAGACAGAAACCTCGCTCTGTCACTGAGACAGACACCTCGCTCTGTCACTGAGAGACAGAAACCTCGCTCTGTCACTGAGATACAGAAACCTCGCTCTGTCACTGAGAGACAGAAACCTCGCTCTGTCACTGAGACAGAAACCTCGCTCTGTCACTGAGAGACAGAAACCTCGCTCTGTCACTGAGACAGAAACCTCGCTCTGTCACTGAGACAGAAACCTCGCTCTGTCACTGAGACAGAAACCTCGCTCTGTCAATGAGACAGAAACCTCGCTATGTCACTGAGAGACAGAAACATCGCTTTGTCACTGAGACAGAAACCTCGCTCTGTCACTGAGACAGAAACCTCGCTCTGTCACTGAGAGACAGAAACCTCGCTCTGTCACTGAGACTGCAACCTCGCTTTGTCACTGAGACAGAAACCTCGCTCTGTCACTGAGACAGACACCTCGCTCTGTCACTGAGAGACAGAAACCTCGCTCTGTCACTGAGATACAGAAACCTCGCTCTGTCACTGAGAGACAGAAACCTCGCTCTGTCACTGAGACAGAAACCTCGCTCTGTCACTGAGAGACAGAAACCTCGCTCTGTCACTGAGACAGAAACCTCGCTCTGTCACTGAGACAGAAACCTCGCTCTGTCACTGAGACAGAAACCTCGCTCTGTCAATGAGACAGAAACCTCGCTATGTCACTGAGAGACAGAAACATCGCTTTGTCACTGAGACAGAAACCTCGCTCTGTCACTGAGACAGAAACCTCGCTCTGTCACTGAGAGACAGAAACCTCGCTCTGTCACTGAGACAGAAACCTCGCTCTGTCACTGAGAGACAGAAACCTCGCTCTGTCACTGAGAGACAGAAACCCCGCTCTGTCACTGAGACAGAAACCTCGCTCTGTCACTGAGAGACAGAAACCTCGCTCTGTCACTGAGAGACAGAAAACTCGCTCTGTCACCTAGACAGAAACCTCGCTCTGTCACTGAGACAGAAACCTCGCTCTGTCACTGAGAGACAGAAACGTCGCTCTGTCACTGAGAGACAGAAACCTCGCTCTGTCACTGAGAGACAGAAACCTCGCATTGTCACTGAGAGACAGAAACCTAGCTCTGTCACTGAGAGACAGAAACCTCGCTCTGTCACTTGGAGACAGAAACCTCGCTCTGTGACTGAGACAAAAACCTTGCTTTGTCACTGAGACAGAAACCTCGCTTTGTCACTGAGACAGAAACCTCGCTCTGTCACTGAGAGACAGAAACCATGCTCTGTCACTGACAGACAGAAACCTCGTTCTGTCACTGAGACAGAAACCTCGCTCTGTCACTGAGAGACAGAAACCTCGCTCTGTCACTGAGACAGCAACCTCGCTTTGTCACTGAGACAGAAACCTCGCTCTGTCACTGAGACAGACACCTCGCTCTGTCACTGAGAGACAGAAACCTCGCTCTGTCACTGAGATACAGAAACCTCGCTCTGTCACTGAGAGACAGAAACCTCGCTCTGTCACTGAGACAGAAACCTCGCTCTGTCACTGAGAGACAGAAACCTCGCTCTGTCACTGAGACAGAAACCTCGCTCTGTCACTGAGACAGAAACCTCGCTCTGTCACTGAGACAGAAACCTCGCTCTGTCAATGAGACAGAAACCTCGCTATGTCACTGAGAGACAGAAACATCGCTTTGTCACTGAGACAGAAACCTCGCTCTGTCACTGAGACAGAAACCTCGCTCTGTCACTGAGAGACAGAAACCTCGCTCTGTCACTGAGACTGCAACCTCGCTTTGTCACTGAGACAGAAACCTCGCTCTGTCACTGAGACAGACACCTCGCTCTGTCACTGAGAGACAGAAACCTCGCTCTGTCACTGAGATACAGAAACCTCGCTCTGTCACTGAGAGACAGAAACCTCGCTCTGTCACTGAGACAGAAACCTCGCTCTGTCACTGAGAGACAGAAACCTCGCTCTGTCACTGAGACAGAAACCTCGCTCTGTCACTGAGACAGAAACCTCGCTCTGTCACTGAGACAGAAACCTCGCTATGTCACTGAGAGACAGAAACATCGCTTTGTCACTGAGACAGAAACCTCGCTCTGTCACTGAGACAGAAACCTCGCTCTGTCACTGAGAGACAGAAACCTCGCTCTGTCACTGAGACAGAAACCTCGCTCTGTCACTGAGAGACAGAAACCTCGCTCTGTCACTGAGAGACAGAAACCCCGCTCTGTCACTGAGACAGAAACCTCGCTCTGTCACTGAGAGACAGAAACCTCGCTCTGTCACTGAGAGACAGAAAACTCGCTCTGTCACCTAGACAGAAACCTCGCTCTGTCACTGAGACAGAAACCTCGCTCTGTCACTGAGAGACAGAAACGTCGCTCTGTCACTGAGAGACAGAAACCTCGCTCTGTCACTGAGAGACAGAAACCTCGCATTGTCACTGAGAGACAGAAACCTCGCTCTGTCACTGAGACAGAAACCTCGCTCTGTCACTGAGAGACAGAAACCTCGCTCTGTCACTGAGGGACAGAAACCTCGCTCTGTCACTGAGAGACAGAAACCTCGCTCTGTCACTGAGACAGAAACCTCGCTCTGTCACTGAGAGACAGAAACCTCACTCTGTCACTGAGACAGAAATCTCGCTCTGTCACTGAGAGACAGAAACCTCGCTCTGTCACTGAGAGACAGAAACCTCGCTCTGTCACTGAGACAGAAACCTCGCTCTGTCATTGAGACAGAAACCTCGCTCTGTCACTGAGAGACAGAAACCTCGCTCTGTCACTGAGAGACAGAAACCACTCTCTGTAACTGAGAGACAGAAACCTCGCTCTGCCACTGAGAGACAGAAACCTCGCTCTGTCACTGAGAGAAAGAAAGCTCGCTCTGTCACTGAGAGACAGAAACCTCGCTCTGTCACTGAGGCAGATACCTCGCTCTGTCACTGAGTCAAAAACCTCGCTCTGCCACTGAGACAGAAACCTCGCTCTGTCACTGAGACAGATACCTCGCTCTGTCACTGAGAGACAGAAACCCCGCTCTGTCACCGAGACAGAAACCTCGCTCTGTCACTGAGACAGAATACTCGCTCTGTCACTGATAGACAGAATCCTCGCTCTGTCACTGAGAGACAGAAACCTCGCTCTGTCACTGAGAGACAGAAACCTCGTTCTGTCACTGAGACAGATACCTCGCTCTGTCACTGAGAGACAGAAACCTCGCTCTGTCACTGAGAGACAGAAACCTCGCTCTGTCACTGAGTCAAAAACCTCGCTCTGTCACTGAGACAGAAACCTAGCTCTGTCACTGAGAGACAGAAACATCGCTCTGTCACTGAGAGACAGAAACCTCGCTCTGTCACTGAGACAGATACCTCGCTCTGTCACTGAGTCAAAAACCTCGCTCTGTCACTGAGACAGAAACCTCGCTCTGTCACTGAGTGACAGAAACCTCGCTCTGTCACTGAGAGACAGAAACCTCGCTCTGTCACTGAGAGACAGAAACCTCGCTCTGTCACTGAGACAGAAACCTCGCTCTGTCACTGAGAGACAGAAACCTCGCTCTGTCACTGAGACAGAAACCTCGCTCTGTCACTGAGACAGAAACTTCGCTCTGTCACTGAGAGACAGAAACCTCGCTCTGTCACTGTGAGACAGAAACCTCGCTCTGTCACTGAGTCAAAAACCTCGCTCTGTCACTGAGACAGAAACCTCGCTCTGTCATTGAGAGACAGAAACCTAGCTCTGTCACTGAGAGACAGAAACCTCGCTCTGTCACTTGGAGACAGAAACCTCGCTCTGTGACTGAGACAAAAACCTTGCTTTGTCACTGAGACAGAAACCTCGCTTTGTCACTGAGACAGAAACCTCGCTCTGTCACTGAGAGACAGAAACCATGCTCTGTCACTGACAGACAGAAACCTCGTTCTGTCACTGAGACAGAAACCTCGCTCTGTCACTGAGAGACAGAAACCTCGCTCTGTCACTGAGACAGCAACCTCGCTTTGTCACTGAGACAGAAACCTCGCTCTGTCACTGAGACAGACACCTCGCTCTGTCACTGAGAGACAGAAACCTCGCTCTGTCACTGAGATACAGAAACCTCGCTCTGTCACTGAGAGACAGAAACCTCGCTCTGTCACTGAGACAGAAACCTCGCTCTGTCACTGAGAGACAGAAACCTCGCTCTGTCACTGAGACAGAAACCTCGCTCTGTCACTGAGACAGAAACCTCGCTCTGTCACTGAGACAGAAACCTCGCTCTGTCAATGAGACAGAAACCTCGCTATGTCACTGAGAGACAGAAACATCGCTTTGTCACTGAGACAGAAACCTCGCTCTGTCACTGAGACAGAAACCTCGCTCTGTCACTGAGAGACAGAAACCTCGCTCTGTCACTGAGACTGCAACCTCGCTTTGTCACTGAGACAGAAACCTCGCTCTGTCACTGAGACAGACACCTCGCTCTGTCACTGAGAGACAGAAACCTCGCTCTGTCACTGAGATACAGAAACCTCGCTCTGTCACTGAGAGACAGAAACCTCGCTCTGTCACTGAGACAGAAACCTCGCTCTGTCACTGAGAGACAGAAACCTCGCTCTGTCACTGAGACAGAAACCTCGCTCTGTCACTGAGACAGAAACCTCGCTCTGTCACTGAGACAGAAACCTCGCTCTGTCAATGAGACAGAAACCTCGCTATGTCACTGAGAGACAGAAACATCGCTTTGTCACTGAGACAGAAACCTCGCTCTGTCACTGAGACAGAAACCTCGCTCTGTCACTGAGAGACAGAAACCTCGCTCTGTCACTGAGACAGAAACCTCGCTCTGTCACTGAGAGACAGAAACCTCGCTCTGTCACTGAGAGACAGAAACCCCGCTCTGTCACTGAGACAGAAACCTCGCTCTGTCACTGAGAGACAGAAACCTCGCTCTGTCACTGAGAGACAGAAAACTCGCTCTGTCACCTAGACAGAAACCTCGCTCTGTCACTGAGACAGAAACCTCGCTCTGTCACTGAGAGACAGAAACGTCGCTCTGTCACTGAGAGACAGAAACCTCGCTCTGTCACTGAGAGACAGAAACCTCGCATTGTCACTGAGAGACAGAAACCTAGCTCTGTCACTGAGAGACAGAAACCTCGCTCTGTCACTTGGAGACAGAAACCTCGCTCTGTGACTGAGACAAAAACCTTGCTTTGTCACTGAGACAGAAACCTCGCTTTGTCACTGAGACAGAAACCTCGCTCTGTCACTGAGAGACAGAAACCATGCTCTGTCACTGACAGACAGAAACCTCGTTCTGTCACTGAGACAGAAACCTCGCTCTGTCACTGAGAGACAGAAACCTCGCTCTGTCACTGAGACAGCAACCTCGCTTTGTCACTGAGACAGAAACCTCGCTCTGTCACTGAGACAGACACCTCGCTCTGTCACTGAGAGACAGAAACCTCGCTCTGTCACTGAGATACAGAAACCTCGCTCTGTCACTGAGAGACAGAAACCTCGCTCTGTCACTGAGACAGAAACCTCGCTCTGTCACTGAGAGACAGAAACCTCGCTCTGTCACTGAGACAGAAACCTCGCTCTGTCACTGAGACAGAAACCTCGCTCTGTCACTGAGACAGACACCTCGCTCTGTCAATGAGACAGAAACCTCGCTATGTCACTGAGAGACAGAAACATCGCTTTGTCACTGAGACAGAAACCTCGCTCTGTCACTGAGACAGAAACCTCGCTCTGTCACTGAGAGACAGAAACCTCGCTCTGTCACTGAGACTGCAACCTCGCTTTGTCACTGAGACAGAAACCTCGCTCTGTCACTGAGACAGACACCTCGCTCTGTCACTGAGAGACAGAAACCTCGCTCTGTCACTGAGATACAGAAACCTCGCTCTGTCACTGAGAGACAGAAACCTCGCTCTGTCACTGAGACAGAAACCTCGCTCTGTCACTGAGAGACAGAAACCTCGCTCTGTCACTGAGACAGAAACCTCGCTCTGTCACTGAGACAGAAACCTCGCTCTGTCACTGAGACAGAAACCTCGCTCTGTCAATGAGACAGAAACCTCGCTATGTCACTGAGAGACAGAAACATCGCTTTGTCACTGAGACAGAAACCTCGCTCTGTCACTGAGACAGAAACCTCGCTCTGTCACTGAGAGACAGAAACCTCGCTCTGTCACTGAGACAGAAACCTCGCTCTGTCACTGAGAGACAGAAACCTCGCTCTGTCACTGAGAGACAGAAACCCCGCTCTGTCACTGAGACAGAAACCTCGCTCTGTCACTGAGAGACAGAAACCTCGCTCTGTCACTGAGAGACAGAAAACTCGCTCTGTCACCTAGACAGAAACCTCGCTCTGTCACTGAGACAGAAACCTCGCTCTGTCACTGAGAGACAGAAACGTCGCTCTGTCACTGAGAGACAGAAACCTCGCTCTGTCACTGAGAGACAGAAACCTCGCATTGTCACTGAGAGACAGAAACCTCGCTCTGTCACTGAGACAGAAACCTCGCTCTGTCACTGAGAGACAGAAACCTCGCTCTGTCACTGAGGGACAGAAACCTCGCTCTGTCACTGAGAGACAGAAACCTCGCTCTGTCACTGAGACAGAAACCTCGCTCTGTCACTGAGAGACAGAAACCTCACTCTGTCACTGAGACAGAAATCTCGCTCTGTCACTGAGAGACAGAAACCTCGCTCTGTCACTGAGAGACAGAAACCTCGCTCTGTCACTGAGACAGAAACCTCGCTCTGTCATTGAGACAGAAACCTCGCTCTGTCACTGAGAGACAGAAACCTCGCTCTGTCACTGAGAGACAGAAACCACTCTCTGTAACTGAGAGACAGAAACCTCGCTCTGCCACTGAGAGACAGAAACCTCGCTCTGTCACTGAGAGAAAGAAAGCTCGCTCTGTCACTGAGAGACAGAAACCTCGCTCTGTCACTGAGGCAGATACCTCGCTCTGTCACTGAGTCAAAAACCTCGCTCTGCCACTGAGACAGAAACCTCGCTCTGTCACTGAGACAGATACTTCGCTCTGTCACTGAGTCAAAAAACTCGCTCTGTCACTGAGACAGAAACCTCGCTCTGTCACTGAGAGACAGAAACCTCGCTCTGTCACTGAGTGACAGAAACCTCGCTCTGTCACTGAGAGACAGAAACCTCGCTCTGTCACTGAGACAGAAACCTCGCTCTGTAACTCAGAGACAGAAACCTCGCTCTGTCACTGAGAGACAGAAACCTCGCTCTGTCACTGAGACAGAAACCTCGCTCTGTCACTGAGACAGAAACTTCGCTCTGTCACTGAGAGACAGAAACCTCGCTCTGTCACTGAGAGACAGAAACCTCACTCTGTCACTGAGAGACAGAAACCTCGCTCTGTCACTGAGACAGAAACCTCGCTCTGTCACTGAGAGACAGAAACCTCGCTCTGTCACTGAGAGACAGAAACCTCGCTCTGTCACTGAGAGACAGAAACCTCGCTCTGTCACTGAGACAGAAACCTCACTCTGTCACTGAGAGACAGAAACCTCGCTCTGTCACTGAGAGACAGAAACCTCGCTCTGTCACTGAGAGACAGAAACCTCGCTCTGTCACTGAGAGAAAGAAAGCTCGCTCTGTCACTGAGAGACAGAAACCTCGCTCTGTCACTTGGAGACATAAACCTCGCTCTGTCACTGAGACAAAAACCTCGCTTTGTCACTGAGACAGAGACCTCGCTTTGTCACTGAGACAGAAACCTCGCTCTGTCACTGAGACAGCAACCTCGCTTTGTCACTGAGACAGAAACCTCGCCCTGTCACTGAGAGAGATACCTCGCTCTGTCACTGAGACAGAAACCTCGCTTTGTCACTGAGACAGAAACCTCGCTCTGTCACTGAGACAGCAACCTCGCTTTGTCACTGAGAGACAGAAACCTCGCTCTGTCACTGAGAGACAGAAACCTCGCTCTGTCACTGAGACAGAAACCTCGCTCTGTCACTGAGACAGAAACCTCGCTCTGTCACTGAGACAGAATCCTCGCTCTGTCACTGAGACAGAAACCTCGCTATGTCACTGAGAGACAGAAACCTCGCTTTGTCACTGAGACAGAAACCTCGCTCTGTCACTGAGACAGAAACCTCGCACTGTCACTGAGAGACAGAAACCTCGCTCTGTCACTGAGACAGAAACCTCGCTCTGTCACTGAGAGACAGAAACCTCGCTCTGTCACTTGGAGACAGAAACCCCGCTCTGTCACCAAGACAGAAACCTCGCTCTGTCACTGAGACAGAAACCTCGCTCTGTCACTGAGAGACAGAAACCTCGCTCTGACACTGAAAGACAGAAACCTCGCTCTGTCACTGAGAGACAGAAACCTCGCTCTGTCACTGAGAGACAGAAACCTCGCTCTGTCACTGAGACAGAAATCTCGCTCTGTCACTGAGAGACAGAAACCTCGCTCTGTCACTGAGAGACAGAAACCTCGCTCTGTCACTGAGAGACAGAAACCTCGCTCTGTCACTGAGACAGAAACCTCGCTCTGTCACTGAGTCAAAAACCTCGCTCTGTCACTGAGAGACAGAAACATCGCTCTGTCACTGAGAGACAGAAACCTCGCTCTGTCACTGAGACAGATACCTCGCTCTGTCACTGAGTCAAAAACCTCGCTCTGTCACTGAGACAGAAACCTCGCTCTGTCACTGAGAGACAGAAACCTCGCTCTGTCACTGAGACAGAAACCTCGCTCTGTCACTGAGAGACAGAAACCTCGCTCTGTCACTAAGACAGAAACCTCGCTCTGTCACTGAGACAGAAACCTCGCTCTGTCACTGAGACAGAAACCTCGCTCTGTCAATGAGACAGAAACCTCGCTATGTCACTGAGAGACAGAAACATCGCTTTGTCACTGAGACAGAAACCTCGCTCTGTCACTAAGACAGAAACCTCGCTCTGTCACTGAGAGACAGAAACCTCGCTCTGTCACTGAGACAGAAACCTCGCTCTGTCACTGAGAGACAGAAACCTCGCTCTGTCACTGAGAGACAGAAACCCCGCTCTGTCACTGAGACAGAAACCTCGCTCTGTCACTGAGAGACAGAAACCTCGCTCTGTCACTGAGAGACAGAAAACTCGCTCTGTCACCTAGACAGAAACCTCGCTCTGTCACTGAGACAGAAACCTCGCTCTGTCACTGAGAGACAGAAACGTCGCTCTGTCACTGAGAGACAGAAACCTCGCTCTGTCAATGAGACAGAAACCTCGCTATGTCACTGAGAGACAGAAACATCGCTTTGTCACTGAGACAGAAACCTCGCTCTGTCACTGAGACAGAAACCTCGCTCTGTCACTGAGAGACAGAAACCACGCTCTGTCACTGAGACAGAAACCTCGCTCTGTCACTGAGAGACAGAAACCTCGCTCTGTCACTGAGAGACAGAAACCCCGCTCTGTCACCTAGACAGAAACCTCGCTCTGTCACTGAGACAGAAACCTCGCTCTGTCACTGATAGACAGAATCCTCGCTCTGTCACTGAGAGACAGAAACCTCGCTCTGTCACTGAGAGACAGAAACCTCGTTCTGTCACTGAGACAGATACCTCGCTCTGTCACTGAGAGACAGAAACCTCGCTCTATCACTGAGAGACAGAAACCTCGCTCTGTCACTGAGGCAGATACCTCGCTCTGTCACTGAGTCAAAAACCTCGCTCTGTCACTGAGACAGAAACCTAGCTCTGTCACTGAGAGACAGAAACATCGCTCTGTCACTGAGAGACAGAAACCTCGCTCTGTCACTGAGACAGATACCTCGCTCTGTCACTGAGTCAAAAACCTCGCTCTGTCACTGAGACAGAAACCTCGCTCTGTCACTGAGTGACAGAAACCTCGCTCTGTCACTGAGAGACAGAAACCTCGCTCTGTCACTGAGACAGAAACCTCGCTCTGTCACTGAGAGACAGAAACCTCGCTCTGTCACTGAGACAGAAACCTCGCTCTGTCACTGAGACAGAAACTTCGCTCTGTCACTGAGAGACAGAAACCTCGCTCTGTCACTGAGAGACAGAAACCTCGCTCTGTCACTGAGACAGAAACCTCGCTCTGTCACTGTGAGACAGAAACCTCGCTCTGTCACTGAGTCAAAAACCTCGCTCTGTCACTGAGACAGAAACCTCGCTCTGTCATTGAGACAGAAACCTCGCTCTTTCACTGAGAGACAGAAACCTAGCTCTGTCACTGAGAGACAGAAACCTCGCTCTGTCACTGAGAGACAGAAACCTCGCTCTGTCACTGAGAAACGGAAACCTCGCTCTGTCACTGAGAGACAGAAACTTCGCTCTGTCACTGAGACAGAAACCTCGCTCTGTCACTGAAAGAAAGAAAGCTCGCTCTGTCACTGAGAGACAGAAACCTCGCTCTGTCACTTGGAGACAGAAACCTCGCTCTGTGACTGAGACAAAAACCTTGCTTTCTCACTGAGACAGAAACCTCGCTTTGTCACTGAGACAGAAACCTCGCTCTGTCACTGAGAGACAGAAACCTCGCTCTGTCACTGACAGACAGAAACCTCGTTCTGTCACTGAGACAGAAACCTCGCTCTGTCACTGAGAGACAGAAACCTCGCTCTGTCACTGAGACAGCAACCTCGCTTTGTCACTGAGACAGAAACCTCGCTCTGTCACTGAGACAGACACCTCGCTCTGTCACTGAGAGACAGAAACCTCGCTCTGTCACTGAGATACAGAAACCTCGCTCTGTCACTGAGAGACAGAAACCTCGCTCTGTCACTGAGACAGAAACCTCGCTCTGTCACTGAGAGACAGAAACCTCGCTCTGTCACTGAGACAGAAACCTCGCTCTGTCACTGAGACAGAAACCTCGCTCTGTCACTGAGACAGAAACCTCGCTCTGTCAATGAGACAGAAACCTCGCTATGTCACTGAGAGACAGAAACATCGCTTTGTCACTGAGACAGAAACCTCGCTCTGTCACTGAGACAGAAACCTCGCTCTGTCACTGAGAGACAGAAACCTCGCTCTGTCACTGAGACAGCAACCTCGCTTTGTCACTGAGACAGAAACCTCGCTCTGTCACTGAGACAGACACCTCGCTCTGTCACTGAGAGACAGAAACCTCGCTCTGTCACTGAGATACAGAAACCTCGCTCTGTCACTGAGAGACAGAAACCTCGCTCTGTCACTGAGACAGAAACCTCGCTCTGTCACTGAGAGACAGAAACCTCGCTCTGTCACTGAGACAGAAACCTCGCTCTGTCACTGAGACAGAAACCTCGCTCTGTCACTGAGACAGAAACCTCGCTCTGTCAATGAGACAGAAACCTCGCTATGTCACTGAGAGACAGAAACATCGCTTTGTCACTGAGACAGAAACCTCGCTCTGTCACTGAGACAGAAACCTCGCTCTGTCACTGAGAGACAGAAACCTCGCTCTGTCACTGAGACAGAAACCTCGCTCTGTCACTGAGAGACAGAAACCTCGCTCTGTCACTGAGAGACAGAAACCCCGCTCTGTCACTGAGACAGAAACCTCGCTCTGTCACTGAGAGACAGAAACCTCGCTCTGTCACTGAGAGACAGAAAACTCGCTCTGTCACCTAGACAGAAACCTCGCTCTGTCACTGAGACAGAAACCTCGCTCTGTCACTGAGAGACAGAAACGTCGCTCTGTCACTGAGAGACAGAAACCTCGCTCTGTCACTGAGAGACAGAAACCTCGCATTGTCACTGAGAGACAGAAACCTCGCTCTGTCACCTAGACAGAAACCTCGCTCTGTCACTGAGACAGAAACCTCGCTCTGTCACTGAGAGACAGAAACGTCGCTCTGTCACTGAGAGACAGAAACCTCGCTCTGTCACTGAGAGACAGAAACCTCGCATTGTCACTGAGAGACAGAAACCTCGCTCTGTCACTGAGACAGAAACCTCGCTCTGTCACTGAGAGACAGAAACCTCGCTCTGTCACTGAGGGACAGAAACCTCGCTCTGTCACTGAGAGACAGAAACCTCGCTCTGTCACTGAGACAGAAACCTCGCTCTGTCACTGAGAGACAGAAACCTCACTCTGTCACTGAGACAGAAATCTCGCTCTGTCACTGAGAGACAGAAACCTCGCTCTGTCACTGAGAGACAGAAACCACTCTCTGTAACTGAGAGACAGAAACCTCGCTCTGCCACTGAGAGACAGAAACCTCGCTCTGTCACTGAGAGAAAGAAAGCTCGCTCTGTCACTGAGAGACAGAAACCTCGCTCTGTCACTGAGGCAGATACCTCGCTCTGTCACTGAGTCAAAAACCTCGCTCTGTCACTGAGACAGAAACCTCGCTCTGTCACTGAGACAGATACCTCGCTCTGTCACTGAGTCAAAAAACTCGCTCTGTCACTGAGACAGAAACCTCGCTCTGTCACTGAGAGACAGAAACCTCGCTCTGTCACTGAGTGACAGAAACCTCGCTCTGTCACTGAGACAGAAACCTCGCTCTGTAACTCAGAGACAGAAACCTCGCTCTGTCACTGAGAGACAGAAACCTCGCTCTGTCACTGAGACAGAAACCTCGCTCTGTCACTGAGACAGAAACTTCGCTCTGTCACTGAGAGACAGAAACCTCGCTCTGTCACTTAGAGACAGAAACCTCACTCTGTCACTGAGAGACAGAAACCTCGCTCTGTCACTGAGACAGAAACCTCGCTCTGTCACTGAGAGACAGAAACCTCGCTCTGTCACTGAGAGACAGAAACCTCGCTCTGTCACTGAGACAGAAACCTCACTCTGTCACTGAGAGACAGAAACCTCGCTCTGTCACTGAGAGACAGAAACCTCGCTCTGTCACTGAGAGACAGAAACCTCGCTCTGTCACTGAGATACAGAAACCTCGCTCTGTCACTGAGACAGAAACCTCGCTCTGTCACTGAGACAGAAACCTCGCTCTGTCACTGAGAGACAGAAACCTCGCTCTGTCACTGAGACAGAAACCTCGCTCTGTCACTGAGACAGAAACCTCGCTCTGTCACTGAGACAGAAACCTCGCTCTGTCAATGAGACAGAAACCTCGCTATGTCACTGAGAGACAGAAACATCGCTTTGTCACTGAGACAGAAACCTCGCTCTGTCACTGAGACAGAAACCTCGCTCTGTCACTGAGAGACAGAAACCTCGCTCTGTCACTGAGACAGCAACCTCGCTTTGTCACTGAGACAGAAACCTCGCTCTGTCACTGAGACAGACACCTCGCTCTGTCACTGAGAGACAGAAACCTCGCTCTGTCACTGAGATACAGAAACCTCGCTCTGTCACTGAGAGACAGAAACCTCGCTCTGTCACTGGGACAGAAACCTCGCTCTGTCACTGAGAGACAGAAACCTCGCTCTGTCACTGAGACAGAAACCTCGCTCTGTCACTGAGACAGAAACCTCGCTCTGTCACTGAGACAGAAACCTCGCTCTGTCACTGAGACAGAAACCTCGCTCTGTCAATGAGACAGAAACCTCGCTATGTCACTGAGAGACAGAAACATCGCTTTGTCACTGAGACAGAAACCTCGCTCTGTCACTGAGACAGAAACCTCGCTCTGTCACTGAGAGACAGAAACCTCGCTCTGTCACTGAGACAGAAACCTCGCTCTGTCACTGAGAGACAGAAACCTCGCTCTGTCACTGAGAGACAGAAACCCCGCTCTGTCACTGAGACAGAAACCTCGCTCTGTCACTGAGACAGAAACCTCGCTCTGTCACTGAGACAGAAACCTCGCTCTGTCACTGAGAGACAGAAACCTCGCTCTGTCACTGAGACAGAAACCTAGCTCTGTCACTGAGAGACAGAAACATCGCTCTGTCACTGAGAGACAGAAACCTCGCTCTGTCACTGAGACAGATACCTCGCTCTGTCACTGAGTCAAAAACCTCGCTCTGTCACTGAGACAGAAACCTCGCTCTGTCACTGAGAGACAGAAACCTCGCTCTGTCACTGAGACAGAAACCTCGCTCTGTCACTGAGAGACAGAAACCTCGCTCTGTCACTAAGACAGAAACCTCGCTCTGTCACTGAGACAGAAACCTCGCTCTGTCACTGAGACAGAAACCTCGCTCTGTCAATGAGACAGAAACCTCGCTATGTCACTGAGAGACAGAAACATCGCTTTGTCACTGAGACAGAAACCTCGCTCTGTCACTAAGACAGAAACCTCGCTCTGTCACTGAGAGACAGAAACCTCGCTCTGTCACTGAGACAGAAACCTCGCTCTGTCACTGAGAGACAGAAACCTCGCTCTGTCACTGAGAGACAGAAACCTCGCTCTGTCACTGAGAGACAGAAACCTCGCTCTGTCACTGAGAGACAGAAAACTCGCTCTGTCACCTAGACAGAAACCTCGCTCTGTCACTGAGACAGAAACCTCGCTCTGTCACTGAGAGACAGAAACGTCGCTCTGTCACTGAGAGACAGAAACCTCGCTCTGTCAATGAGACAGAAACCTCGCTATGTCACTGAGAGACAGAAACATCGCTTTGTCACTGAGACAGAAACCTCGCTCTGTCACTGAGACAGAAACCTCGCTCTGTCACTGAGAGACAGAAACCACGCTCTGTCACTGAGACAGAAACCTCGCTCTGTCACTGAGAGACAGAAACCTCGCTCTGTCACTGAGAGACAGAAACCCCGCTCTGTCACCTAGACAGAAACCTCGCTCTGTCACTGAGACAGAAACCTCGCTCTGTCACTGATAGACAGAATCCTCGCTCTGTCACTGAGAGACAGAAACCTCGCTCTGTCACTGAGAGACAGAAACCTCGTTCTGTCACTGAGACAGATACCTCGCTCTGTCACTGAGAGACAGAAACCTCGCTCTATCACTGAGAGACAGAAACCTCGCTCTGTCACTGAGGCAGATACCTCGCTCTGTCACTGAGTCAAAAACCTCGCTCTGTCACTGAGACAGAAACCTAGCTCTGTCACTGAGAGACAGAAACATCGCTCTGTCACTGAGAGACAGAAACCTCGCTCTGTCACTGAGACAGATACCTCGCTCTGTCACTGAGTCAAAAACCTCGCTCTGTCACTGAGACAGAAACCTCGCTCTGTCACTGAGTGACAGAAACCTCGCTCTGTCACTGAGAGACAGAAACCTCGCTCTGTCACTGAGACAGAAACCTCGCTCTGTCACTGAGAGACAGAAACCTCGCTCTGTCACTGAGACAGAAACCTCGCTCTGTCACTGAGACAGAAACTTCGCTCTGTCACTGAGAGACAGAAACCTCGCTCTGTCACTGAGAGACAGAAACCTCGCTCTGTCACTGAGACAGAAACCTCGCTCTGTCACTGTGAGACAGAAACCTCGCTCTGTCACTGAGTCAAAAACCTCGCTCTGTCACTGAGACAGAAACCTCGCTCTGTCATTGAGACAGAAACCTCGCTCTTTCACTGAGAGACAGAAACCTAGCTCTGTCACTGAGAGACAGAAACCTCGCTCTGTCACTGAGAGACAGAAACCTCGCTCTGTCACTGAGAAACGGAAACCTCGCTCTGTCACTGAGAGACAGAAACTTCGCTCTGTCACTGAGACAGAAACCTCGCTCTGTCACTGAAAGAAAGAAAGCTCGCTCTGTCACTGAGAGACAGAAACCTCGCTCTGTCACTTGGAGACAGAAACCTCGCTCTGTGACTGAGACAAAAACCTTGCTTTCTCACTGAGACAGAAACCTCGCTTTGTCACTGAGACAGAAACCTCGCTCTGTCACTGAGAGACAGAAACCTCGCTCTGTCACTGACAGACAGAAACCTCGTTCTGTCACTGAGACAGAAACCTCGCTCTGTCACTGAGAGACAGAAACCTCGCTCTGTCACTGAGACAGCAACCTCGCTTTGTCACTGAGACAGAAACCTCGCTCTGTCACTGAGACAGACACCTCGCTCTGTCACTGAGAGACAGAAACCTCGCTCTGTCACTGAGATACAGAAACCTCGCTCTGTCACTGAGAGACAGAAACCTCGCTCTGTCACTGAGACAGAAACCTCGCTCTGTCACTGAGAGACAGAAACCTCGCTCTGTCACTGAGACAGAAACCTCGCTCTGTCACTGAGACAGAAACCTCGCTCTGTCACTGAGACAGAAACCTCGCTCTGTCAATGAGACAGAAACCTCGCTATGTCACTGAGAGACAGAAACATCGCTTTGTCACTGAGACAGAAACCTCGCTCTGTCACTGAGACAGAAACCTCGCTCTGTCACTGAGAGACAGAAACCTCGCTCTGTCACTGAGACAGCAACCTCGCTTTGTCACTGAGACAGAAACCTCGCTCTGTCACTGAGACAGACACCTCGCTCTGTCACTGAGAGACAGAAACCTCGCTCTGTCACTGAGATACAGAAACCTCGCTCTGTCACTGAGAGACAGAAACCTCGCTCTGTCACTGAGACAGAAACCTCGCTCTGTCACTGAGAGACAGAAACCTCGCTCTGTCACTGAGACAGAAACCTCGCTCTGTCACTGAGACAGAAACCTCGCTCTGTCACTGAGACAGAAACCTCGCTCTGTCAATGAGACAGAAACCTCGCTATGTCACTGAGAGACAGAAACATCGCTTTGTCACTGAGACAGAAACCTCGCTCTGTCACTGAGACAGAAACCTCGCTCTGTCACTGAGAGACAGAAACCTCGCTCTGTCACTGAGACAGAAACCTCGCTCTGTCACTGAGAGACAGAAACCTCGCTCTGTCACTGAGAGACAGAAACCCCGCTCTGTCACTGAGACAGAAACCTCGCTCTGTCACTGAGAGACAGAAACCTCGCTCTGTCACTGAGAGACAGAAAACTCGCTCTGTCACCTAGACAGAAACCTCGCTCTGTCACTGAGACAGAAACCTCGCTCTGTCACTGAGAGACAGAAACGTCGCTCTGTCACTGAGAGACAGAAACCTCGCTCTGTCACTGAGAGACAGAAACCTCGCATTGTCACTGAGAGACAGAAACCTCGCTCTGTCACCTAGACAGAAACCTCGCTCTGTCACTGAGACAGAAACCTCGCTCTGTCACTGAGAGACAGAAACGTCGCTCTGTCACTGAGAGACAGAAACCTCGCTCTGTCACTGAGAGACAGAAACCTCGCATTGTCACTGAGAGACAGAAACCTCGCTCTGTCACTGAGACAGAAACCTCGCTCTGTCACTGAGAGACAGAAACCTCGCTCTGTCACTGAGGGACAGAAACCTCGCTCTGTCACTGAGAGACAGAAACCTCGCTCTGTCACTGAGACAGAAACCTCGCTCTGTCACTGAGAGACAGAAACCTCACTCTGTCACTGAGACAGAAATCTCGCTCTGTCACTGAGAGACAGAAACCTCGCTCTGTCACTGAGAGACAGAAACCACTCTCTGTAACTGAGAGACAGAAACCTCGCTCTGCCACTGAGAGACAGAAACCTCGCTCTGTCACTGAGAGAAAGAAAGCTCGCTCTGTCACTGAGAGACAGAAACCTCGCTCTGTCACTGAGGCAGATACCTCGCTCTGTCACTGAGTCAAAAACCTCGCTCTGTCACTGAGACAGAAACCTCGCTCTGTCACTGAGACAGATACCTCGCTCTGTCACTGAGTCAAAAAACTCGCTCTGTCACTGAGACAGAAACCTCGCTCTGTCACTGAGAGACAGAAACCTCGCTCTGTCACTGAGTGACAGAAACCTCGCTCTGTCACTGAGACAGAAACCTCGCTCTGTAACTCAGAGACAGAAACCTCGCTCTGTCACTGAGAGACAGAAACCTCGCTCTGTCACTGAGACAGAAACCTCGCTCTGTCACTGAGACAGAAACTTCGCTCTGTCACTGAGAGACAGAAACCTCGCTCTGTCACTTAGAGACAGAAACCTCACTCTGTCACTGAGAGACAGAAACCTCGCTCTGTCACTGAGACAGAAACCTCGCTCTGTCACTGAGAGACAGAAACCTCGCTCTGTCACTGAGAGACAGAAACCTCGCTCTGTCACTGAGAGACAGAAACCTCGCTCTGTCACTGAGACAGAAACCTCACTCTGTCACTGAGAGACAGAAACCTCGCTCTGTCACTGAGAGACAGAAACCTCGCTCTGTCACTGAGAGACAGAAACCTCGCTCTGTCACTGAGATACAGAAACCTCGCTCTGTCACTGAGACAGAAACCTCGCTCTGTCACTGAGACAGAAACCTCGCTCTGTCACTGAGAGACAGAAACCTCGCTCTGTCACTGAGACAGAAACCTCGCTCTGTCACTGAGACAGAAACCTCGCTCTGTCACTGAGACAGAAACCTCGCTCTGTCAATGAGACAGAAACCTCGCTATGTCACTGAGAGACAGAAACATCGCTTTGTCACTGAGACAGAAACCTCGCTCTGTCACTGAGACAGAAACCTCGCTCTGTCACTGAGAGACAGAAACCTCGCTCTGTCACTGAGACAGCAACCTCGCTTTGTCACTGAGACAGAAACCTCGCTCTGTCACTGAGACAGACACCTCGCTCTGTCACTGAGAGACAGAAACCTCGCTCTGTCACTGAGATACAGAAACCTCGCTCTGTCACTGAGAGACAGAAACCTCGCTCTGTCACTGGGACAGAAACCTCGCTCTGTCACTGAGAGACAGAAACCTCGCTCTGTCACTGAGACAGAAACCTCGCTCTGTCACTGAGACAGAAACCTCGCTCTGTCACTGAGACAGAAACCTCGCTCTGTCAATGAGACAGAAACCTCGCTATGTCACTGAGAGACAGAAACATCGCTTTGTCACTGAGACAGAAACCTCGCTCTGTCACTGAGACAGAAACCTCGCTCTGTCACTGAGAGACAGAAACCTCGCTCTGTCACTGAGACAGAAACCTCGCTCTGTCACTGAGAGACAGAAACCTCGCTCTGTCACTGAGAGACAGAAACCCCGCTCTGTCACTGAGACAGAAACCTCGCTCTGTCACTGAGACAGAAACCTCGCTCTGTCACTGAGACAGAAACCTCGCTCTGTCACTGAGAGACAGAAACCTCGCTCTGTCACTGAGACAGAGACCTCGCTTTGTCACTGAGACAGAAACCTCGCTCTGTCACTGAGACAGCAACCTCGCTTTGTCACTGAGACAGAAACCTCGCCCTGTCACTGAGAGAGATACCTCGCTCTGTCACTGAGACAGAAACCTCGCTTTGTCACTGAGACAGAAACCTCGCTCTGTCACTGAGACAGCAACCTCGCTTTGTCACTGAGAGACAGAAACCTCGCTCTGTCACTGAGAGACAGAAACCTCGCTCTGTCACTGAGACAGAAACCTCGCTCTGTCACTGAGACAGAAACCTCGCTCTGTCACTGAGACAGAATCCTCGCTCTGTCACTGAGACAGAAACCTCGCTATGTCACTGAGAGACAGAAACCTCGCTTTGTCACTGAGACAGAAACCTCGCTCTGTCACTGAGACAGAAACCTCGCACTGTCACTGAGAGACAGAAACCTCGCTCTGTCACTGAGACAGAAACCTCGCTCTGTCACTGAGAGACAGAAACCTCGCTCTGTCACTTGGAGACAGAAACCCCGCTCTGTCACCTAGACAGAAACCTCGCTCTGTCACTGAGACAGAAACCTCGCTCTGTCACTGAGAGACAGAAACCTCGCTCTGACACTGAAAGACAGAAACCTCGCTCTGTCACTGAGAGACAGAAACCTCGCTCTGTCACTGAGAGACAGAAACCTCGCTCTGTCACTGAGACAGAAATCTCGCTCTGTCACTGAGAGACAGAAACCTCGCTCTGTCACTGAGAGACAGAAACCTCGCTCTGTCACTGAGAGACAGAAACCTCGCTCTGTCAGTGAGACAGAAACCTCGCTCTGTCACTGAGTCAAAAACCTCGCTCTGTCACTGAGACAGAAACCTAGCTCTGTCACTGAGAGACAGAAACATCGCTCTGTCACTGAGAGACAGAAACCTCGCTCTGTCACTGAGACAGATACCTCGCTCTGTCACTGAGTCAAAAACCTCGCTCTGTCACTGAGACAGAAACCTCGCTCTGTCACTGAGAGACAGAAACCTCGCTCTGTCACTGAGACAGAAACCTCGCTCTGTCACTGAGAGACAGAAACCTCGCTCTGTCACTAAGACAGAAACCTCGCTCTGTCACTGAGACAGAAACCTCGCTCTGTCACTGAGACAGAAACCTCGCTCTGTCAATGAGACAGAAACCTCGCTATGTCACTGAGAGACAGAAACATCGCTTTGTCACTGAGACAGAAACCTCGCTCTGTCACTAAGACAGAAACCTCGCTCTGTCACTGAGAGACAGAAACCTCGCTCTGTCACTGAGACAGAAACCTCGCTCTGTCACTGAGAGACAGAAACCTCGCTCTGTCACTGAGAGACAGAAACCTCGCTCTGTCACTGAGAGACAGAAACCTCGCTCTGTCACTGAGAGACAGAAAACTCGCTCTGTCACCTAGACAGAAACCTCGCTCTGTCACTGAGACAGAAACCTCGCTCTGTCACTGAGAGACAGAAACGTCGCTCTGTCACTGAGAGACAGAAACCTCGCTCTGTCAATGAGACAGAAACCTCGCTATGTCACTGAGAGACAGAAACATCGCTTTGTCACTGAGACAGAAACCTCGCTCTGTCACTGAGACAGAAACCTCGCTCTGTCACTGAGAGACAGAAACCACGCTCTGTCACTGAGACAGAAACCTCGCTCTGTCACTGAGAGACAGAAACCTCGCTCTGTCACTGAGAGACAGAAACCCCGCTCTGTCACCTAGACAGAAACCTCGCTCTGTCACTGAGACAGAAACCTCGCTCTGTCACTGATAGACAGAATCCTCGCTTTGTCACTGAGAGACAGAAACCTCGCTCTGTCACTGAGAGACAGAAACCTCGTTCTGTCACTGAGACAGATACCTCGCTCTGTCACTGAGAGACAGAAACCTCGCTCTATCACTGAGAGACAGAAACCTCGCTCTGTCACTGAGGCAGATACCTCGCTCTGTCACTGAGTCAAAAACCTCGCTCTGTCACTGAGACAGAAACCTAGCTCTGTCACTGAGAGACAGAAACATCGCTCTGTCACTGAGAGACAGAAACCTCGCTCTGTCACTGAGACAGATACCTCGCTCTGTCACTGAGTCAAAAACCTCGCTCTGTCACTGAGACAGAAACCTCGCTCTGTCACTGAGTGACAGAAACCTCGCTCTGTCACTGAGAGACAGAAACCTCGCTCTGTCACTGAGAGACAGAAACCTCGCTCTGTCACTGAGACAGAAACCTCGCTCTGTCACTGAGAGACAGAAACCTCGCTCTGTCACTGAGACAGAAACCTCGCTCTGTCACTGAGACAGAAACTTCGCTCTGTCACTGAGAGACAGAAACCTCGCTCTGTCACTGAGAGACAGAAACCTCGCTCTGTCACTGAGACAGAAACCTCGCTCTGTCACTGTGAGACAGAAACCTCGCTCTGTCACTGAGTCAAAAACCTCGCTCTGTCACTGAGACAGAAACCTCGCTCTGTCATTGAGACAGAAACCTCGCTCTGTCACTGAGAGACAGAAACCTAGCTCTGTCACTGAGAGACAGAAACCTCGCTCTGTCACTGAGAGACAGAAACCTCGCTCTGTCACTGAGAGACAGAAACCTCGCTCTGTCACTGGGAAACGGAAACCTCGCTCTGTCACTGAGAGACAGAAACTTCGCTCTGTCACTGAGACAGAAACCTCGCTCTGTCACTGAAAGAAAGAAAGCTCGCTCTGTCACTGAGAGACAGAAACCTCGCTCTGTCACTTGGAGACAGAAACCTCGCTCTGTGACTGAGACAAAAACCTTGCTTTCTCACTGAGACAGAAACCTCGCTTTGTCACTGAGACAGAAACCTCGCTCTGTCACTGAGAGACAGAAACCTCGCTCTGTCACTGACAGACAGAAACCTCGTTCTGTCACTGAGACAGAAACCTCGCTCTGTCACTGAGAGACAGAAACCTCGCTCTGTCACTGAGACAGCAACCTCGCTTTGTCACTGAGACAGAAACCTCGCTCTGTCACTGAGACAGACACCTCGCTCTGTCACTGAGAGACAGAAACCTCGCTCTGTCACTGAGATACAGAAACCTCGCTCTGTCACTGAGAGACAGAAACCTCGCTCTGTCACTGAGACAGAAACCTCGCTCTGTCACTGAGAGACAGAAACCTCGCTCTGTCACTGAGTCAGAAACCTCGCTCTGTCACTGAGACAGAAACCTCGCTCTGTCACTGAGACAGAAACCTCGCTCTGTCAATGAGACAGAAACCTCGCTATGTCACTGAGAGACAGAAACATCGCTTTGTCACTGAGACAGAAACCTCGCTCTGTCACTGAGACAGAAACCTCGCTCTGTCACTGAGAGACAGAAACCTCGCTCTGTCACTGAGACAGCAACCTCGCTTTGTCACTGAGACAGAAACCTCGCTCTGTCACTGAGACAGACACCTCGCTCTGTCACTGAGAGACAGAAACCTCGCTCTGTCACTGAGATACAGAAACCTCGCTCTGTCACTGAGAGACAGAAACCTCGCTCTGTCACTGAGACAGAAACCTCGCTCTGTCACTGAGAGACAGAAACCTCGCTCTGTCACTGAGACAGAAACCTCGCTCTGTCACTGAGACAGAAACCTCGCTCTGTCACTGAGACAGAAACCTCGCTCTGTCAATGAGACAGAAACCTCGCTATGTCACTGAGACAGAAACCTCGCTCTGTCACTGAGACAGAAACCTCGCTCTGTCACTGAGACAGAAACCTCGCTCTGTCACTGAGAGACAGAAACCTCGCTCTGTCACTGAGACAGAAAACTCGCTCTGTCACTGAGAGACAGAAACCTCGCTCTGTCACTGAGAGACAGAAACCCCGCTCTGTCACTGAGACAGAAACCTCGCTCTGTCACTGAGAGACAGAAACCTCGCTCTGTCACTGAGAGACAGAAAACTCGCTCTGTCACCTAGACAGAAACCTCGCTCTGTCACTGAGACAGAAACCTCGCTCTGTCACTGAGAGACAGAAACGTCGCTCTGTCACTGAGAGACAGAAACCTCGCTCTGTCACTGAGAGACAGAAACCTCGCATTGTCACTGAGAGACAGAAACCTCGCTCTGTCACTGAGACAGAAACCTCGCTCTGTCACTGAGAAACAGAAACCTCGCTCTGTCACTGAGGGACAGAAACCTCGCTCTGTCACTGAGAGACAGAAACCTCGCTCTGTCACTGAGACAGAAACCTCGCTCTGTCACTGAGAGACAGAAACCTCACTCTGTCACTGAGACAGAAATCTCGCTCTGTCACTGAGAGACAGAAACCTCGCTCTGTCACTGAGAGACAGAAACCACTCTCTGTAACTGAGAGACAGAAACCTCGCTCTGCCACTGAGAGACAGAAACCTCGCTCTGTCACTGAGAGAAAGAAAGCTCGCTCTGTCACTGAGAGACAGAAACCTCGCTCTGTCACTGAGGCAGATACCTCGCTCTGTCACTGAGTCAAAAACCTCGCTCTGTCACTGAGACAGAAACCTCGCTCTGTCACTGAGACAGATACCTCGCTCTGTCACTGAGTCAAAAAACTCGCTCTGTCACTGAGACAGAAACCTCGCTCTGTCACTGAGAGACAGAAACCTCGCTCTGTCACTGAGTGACAGAAACCTCGCTCTGTCACTGAGACAGAAACCTCGCTCTGTAACTCAGAGACAGAAACCTCGCTCTGTCACTGAGAGACAGAAACCTCGCTCTGTCACTGAGACAGAAACCTCGCTCTGTCACTGAGAGACAGAAACCTCGCTCTGTCACTGAGACAGAAACCTCGCTCTGTCACTGAGAGACAGAAACCTCGCTCTGTCACTGAGAGACAGAAACCTCGCTCTGTCACTGAGAGACAGAAACCTCGCTCTGTCACTGAGACAGAAACCTCACTCTGTCACTGAGAGACAGAAACCTCGCTCTGTCACTGAGAGACAGAAACCTCGCTCTGTCACTGAGAGACAGAAACCTCGCTCTGTCACTGAGATACAGAAACCTCGCTCTGTCACTGAGACAGAAACCTCGCTCTGTCACTGAGAGACAGAAACCTCGCTCTGTCACTGAGACAGAAACCTCGCTCTGTCACTGAGACAGAAACCTCGCTCTGTCACTGAGACAGAAACCTCGCTCTGTCAATGAGACAGAAACCTCGCTATGTCACTGAGAGACAGAAACATCGCTTTGTCACTGAGACAGAAACCTCGCTCTGTCACTGAGACAGAAACCTCGCTCTGTCACTGAGAGACAGAAACCTCGCTCTGTCACTGAGACAGCAACCTCGCTTTGTCACTGAGACAGAAACCTCGCTCTGTCACTGAGACAGACACCTCGCTCTGTCACTGAGGGACAGAAACCTCGCTCTGTCACTGAGATACAGAAACCTCGCTCTGTCACTGAGAGACAGAAACCTCGCTCTGTCACTGAGACAGAAACCTCGCTCTGTCACTGAGAGACAGAAACCTCGCTCTGTCACTGAGACAGAAACCTCGCTCTGTCACTGAGACAGAAACCTCGCTCTGTCACTGAGACAGAAACCTCGCTCTGTCAATGAGACAGAAACCTCGCTATGTCACTGAGAGACAGAAACATCGCTTTGTCACTGAGACAGAAACCTCGCTCTGTCACTGAGACAGAAACCTCGCTCTGTCACTGAGAGACAGAAACCTCGCTCTGTCACTGAGACAGAAACCTCGCTCTGTCACTGAGAGACAGAAACCTCGCTCTGTCACTGAGAGACAGAAACCCCGCTCTGTCACTGAGACAGAAACCTCGCTCTGTCACTGAGAGACAGAAACCTCGCTCTGTCACTGAGAGACAGAAAACTCGCTCTGTCACCTAGACAGAAACCTCGCTCTGTCACTGAGACAGAAACCTCGCTCTGTCACTGAGAGACAGAAACGTCGCTCTGTCACTGAGAGACAGAAACCTCGCATTGTCACTGAGAGACAGAAACCTCGCTCTGTCACTGAGACAGAAACCTCGCTCTGTCACTGAGAGACAGAAACCTCGCTCTGTCACTGAGGGACAGAAACCTCGCTCTGTCACTGAGAGACAGAAACCTCGCTCTGTCACTGAGACAGACACCTCGCTCTGTCACTGAGAGACAGAAACCTCACTCTGTCACTGAGACAGAAATCTCGCTCTGTCACTGAGAGACAGAAACCTCGCTCTGTCACTGAGAGACAGAAACCACTCTCTGTAACTGAGAGACAGAAACCTCGCTCTGCCACTGAGAGACAGAAACCTCGCTCTGTCACTGAGAGAAAGAAAGCTCGCTCTGTCACTGAGAGACAGAAACCTCGCTCTGTCACTGAGGCAGATACCTCGCTCTGTCACTGAGTCAAAAACCTCGCTCTGTCACTGAGACAGAAACCTCGCTCTGTCACTGAGACAGAAACCTCGCTCTGTCACTGAGAGACAGAAACCTCGCTCTGTCACTGAGAGACAGAAACCCCGCTCTGTCACTGAGACAGAAACCTCGCTCTGTCACTGAGAGACAGAAACCTCGCTCTGTCACTGAGAGACAGAAAACTCGCTCTGTCACCTAGACAGAAACCTCGCTCTGTCACTGAGACAGAAACCTCGCTCTGTCACTGAGAGACAGAAACGTCGCTCTGTCACTGAGAGACAGAAACCTCGCTCTGTCAATGAGACAGAAACCTCGCTATGTCACTGAGAGACAGAAACATCGCTTTGTCACTGAGACAGAAACCTCGCTCTGTCACTGAGACAGAAACCTCGCTCTGTCACTGAGAGACAGAAACCACGCTCTGTCACTGAGACAGAAACCTCGCTCTGTCACTGAGAGACAGAAACCTCGCTCTGTCACTGAGAGACAGAAACCCCGCTCTGTCACCTAGACAGAAACCTCGCTCTGTCACTGAGACAGAAACCTCGCTCTGTCACTGAGAGACAGAATCCTCGCTCTGTCACTGAGAGACAGAAACCTCGCTCTGTCACTGAGAGACAGAAACCTCGTTCTGTCACTGAGACAGATACCTCGCTCTGTCACTGAGAGACAGAAACCTCGCTCTATCACTGAGAGACAGAAACCTCGCTCTGTCACTGAGGCAGATACCTCGCTCTGTCACTGAGTCAAAAACCTCGCTCTGTCACTGAGACAGAAACCTAGCTCTGTCACTGAGAGACAGAAACATCGCTCTGTCACTGAGAGACAGAAACCTCGCTCTGTCACTGAGACAGATACCTCGCTCTGTCACTGAGTCAAAAACCTCGCTCTGTCACTGAGACAGAAACCTCGCTCTGTCACTGAGTGACAGAAACCTCGCTCTGTCACTGAGAGACAGAAACCTCGCTCTGTCACTGAGAGACAGAAACCTCGCTCTGTCACTGAGACAGAAACCTCGCTCTGTCACTGAGAGACAGAAACCTCGCTCTGTCACTGAGAGACAGAAACCTCGCTCTGTCACTGAGACAGAAACCTCGCTCTGTCACTGAGACAGAAACTTCGCTCTGTCACTGAGAGACAGAAACCTCGCTCTGTCACTGAGAGACAGAAACCTCGCTCTGTCACTGAGACAGAAACCTCGCTCTGTCACTGTGAGACAGAAACCTCGCTCTGTCATTGAGTCAAAAACCTCGCTCTGTCACTGAGACAGGAACCTCGCTCTGTCATTGAGACAGAAACCTCGCTCTGTCACTGAGAGACAGAAACCTAGCTCTGTCACTGAGAGACAGAAACCTCGCTCTGTCACTGAGAGACAGAAACCTCGCTCTGTCACTGAGAGACAGAAACCTCGCTCTATCACTGAGAAACGGAAACCTCGCTCTGTCACTGAGAGACAGAAACTTCGCTCTGTCACTGAGACAGAAACCTCGCTCTGTCACTGAAAGAAAGAAAGCTCGCTCTGTCACTGAGAGACAGAAACCTCGCTCTGTCACTTGGAGACAGAAACCTCGCTCTGTGACTGAGACAAAAACCTTGCTTTGTCACTGAGACAGAAACCTCGCTTTGTCACTGAGACAGAAACCTCGCTCTGTCACTGAGAGACAGAAACCTCGCTCTGTCACTGACAGACAGAAACCTCGTTCTGTCACTGAGACAGAAACCTCGCTCTGTCACTGAGAGACAGAAACCTCGCTCTGTCACTGAGACAGCAACCTCGCTTTGTCACTGAGACAGAAACCTCGCTCTGTCACTGAGACAGACACCTCGCTCTGTCACTGAGAGACAGAAACCTCGCTCTGTCACTGAGATACAGAAACCTCGCTCTGTCACTGAGAGACAGAAACCTCGCTCTGTCACTGAGACAGAAACCTCGCTCTGTCACTGAGAGACAGAAACCTCGCTCTGTCACTGAGACAGAAACCTCGCTCTGTCACTGAGACAGAAACCTCGCTCTGTCACTGAGACAGAAACCTCGCTCTGTCAATGAGACAGAAACCTCGCTATGTCACTGAGACAGAAACCTCGCTCTGTCACTGAGACAGAAACCTCGCTCTGTCACTGAGACAGAAACCTCGCTCTGTCACTGAGAGACAGAAACCTCGCTCTGTCACTGAGACAGAAACCTCGCTCTGTCACTGAGAGACAGAAACGTCGCATTGTCACTGAGAGACAGAAACCTCGCTCTGTCACTGAGACAGAAACCTCGCTCTGTCACTGAGAGACAGAAACCTCGCTCTGTCACTGAGGGACAGAAACCTCGCTCTGTCACTGAGAGACAGAAACCTCGCTCTGTCACTGAGACAGAAACCTCGCTCTGTCACTGAGACAGAAATCTCGCTCTGTCACTGAGAGACAGAAACCTCGCTCTGTCACTGAGAGACAGAAACCACTCTCTGTAACTGAGAGACAGAAACCTCGCTCTGCCACTGAGAGACAGAAACCTCGCTCTGTCACTGAGAGAAAGAAAGCTCGCTCTGTCACTGAGAGACAGAAACCTCGCTCTGTCACTGAGGCAGATACCTCGCTCTGTCACTGAGTCAAAAACCTCGCTCTGTCACTGAGACAGAAACCTCGCTCTGTCACTGAGACAGATACCTCGCTCTGTCACTGAGTCAAAAAACTCGCTCTGTCACTGAGACAGAAACCTCGCTCTGTCACTGAGAGACAGAAACCTCGCTCTGTCACTGAGTGACAGAAACCTCGCTCTGTCACTGAGACAGAAACCTCGCTCTGTAACTCAGAGACAGAAACCTCGCTCTGTCACTGAAAGACAGAAACCTCGCTCTGTCACTGAGACAGAAACCTCGCTCTGTCACTGAAAGACAGAAACCTCGCTCTGTCACTGAGACAGAAACCTCGCTCTGTCACTGAGAGACAGAAACCTCGCTCTGTCACTGAGACAGAAACCTCGCTCTGTCACTGAGAGACAGAAACCTCGCTCTGTCACTGAGAGACAGAAACCTCGCTCTGTCACTGAGAGACAGAAACCTCGCTCTGTCACTGAGACAGAAACCTCACTCTGTCACTGAGAGACAGAAACCTCGCTCTGTCACTGAGAGACAGAAACCTCGCTCTGTCACTGAGAGACAGAAACCTCGCTCTGTCACTGAGATACAGAAACCTCGCTCTGTCACTGAGACAGAAACCTCGCTCTGTCACTGAGACAGAAACCTCGCTCTGTCACTGAGAGACAGAAACCTCGCTCTGTCACTGAGACAGAAACCTCGCTCTGTCACTGAGACAGAAACCTCGCTCTGTCACTGAGACAGAAACCTCGCTCTGTCAATGAGACAGAAACCTCGCTATGTCACTGAGAGACAGAAACATCGCTTTGTCACTGAGACAGAAACCTCGCTCTGTCACTGAGACAGAAACCTCGCTCTGTCACTGAGAGACAGAAACCTCGCTCTGTCACTGAGACAGCAACCTCGCTTTGTCACTGAGACAGAAACCTCGCTCTGTCACTGAGACAGACACCTCGCTCTGTCACTGAGGGACAGAAACCTCGCTCTGTCACTGAGATACAGAAACCTCGCTCTGTCACTGAGAGACAGAAACCTCGCTCTGTCACTGAGACAGAAACCTCGCTCTGTCACTGAGAGACAGAAACCTCGCTCTGTCACTGAGACAGAAACCTCGCTCTGTCACTGAGACAGAAACCTCGCTCTGTCACTGAGACAGAAACCTCGCTCTGTCAATGAGACAGAAACCTCGCTATGTCACTGAGAGACAGAAACATCGCTTTGTCACTGAGACAGAAACCTCGCTCTGTCACTGAGACAGAAACCTCGCTCTGTCACTGAGAGACAGAAACCTCGCTCTGTCACTGAGACAGAAACCTCGCTCTGTCACTGAGAGACAGAAACCTCGCTCTGTCACTGAGAGACAGAAACCCCGCTCTGTCACTGAGACAGAAACCTCGCTCTGTCACTGAGAGACAGAAACCTCGCTCTGTCACTGAGAGACAGAAAACTCGCTCTGTCACTGAGAGACAGAAACCTCGCTCTGTCACTGAGAGACAGAAACCTCGCTCTGTCACTGAGAGACAGAAACCTCGCTCTGTCACTGAGAGACAGAAACCTCGCTCTGTCACCTAGACAGAAACCTCGCTCTGTCACTGAGACAGAAACCTCGCTCTGTCACTGAGAGACAGAAACCTCGCTCTGACACTGAAAGACAGAAACCTCGCTCTGTCACTGAGAGACAGAAACCTCGCTCTGTCACTGAGACAGAAACCTCGCTCTGTCACTGAGACAGAAACCTCGCTCTGTCACTGAGACAGAAACCTCGCTCTGTCACTGAGAGACAGAAACCTCGCTCTGTCACTGAGAGACAGAAAACTCGCTCTGTCACTGAGAGACAGAAACCTCGCTCTGTCACTGAGGCAGATACCTCGCTCTGTCACTGAGTCAAAAACCTCGCTCTGTCACTGAGACAGAAACCTAGCTCTGTCACTGAGAGACAGAAACATCGCTCTGTCACTGAGAGACAGAAACCTCGCTCTGTCACTGAGACAGATACCTCGCTCTGTCACTGAGTCAAAAACCTCGCTCTGTCACTGAGATAGAAACCTCGCTCTGTCACTGAGAGACAGAAACCTCGCTCTGTCACTGAGACAGAAACCTCGCTCTGTCACTGAGTGACAGAAACCTCGCTCTGTCACTGAGAGACAGAAACCTCGCTCTGTCACTGAGACAGAAACCTCGCTCTGTCACTGAGAGACAGAAACCTCGCTCTGTCACTGAGACAGAAACCTCGCTCTGTCACTGAGACAGAAACTTCGCTCTGTCACTGAGAGACAGAAACCTCTCTCTGTCACTGAGAGACAGAAACCTCGCTCTGTCACTGAGACAGAAACCTCGCTCTGTCACTGTGAAAAACCTCGCTCTGTCAGAGACAGAAACCTCGCTCTGTCATTGAGACATAAACCTCGCTCTGTCACTGAGAGACAGAAACCTCGCTCTGTCACTGAGAGACAGAAACCTCGCTCTGTCACTGAGAGACAGAAACCTCGCTCTGTCACTTAGAGACAGAAACCTCGCTCTGTCACTGAGAGACAGAAACCTCGCATTGTCACTGAGAGACAGAAACCTCGCTCTGTCACTGAGACAGAAACCTCGCTCTGTCACTGAGAGACAGAAACCTCGCTCTGTCACTGAGGGACAGAAACCTCGCTCTGTCACTGAGAGACAGAAACCTCGCTCTGTCACTGAGACAGAAACCTCGCTCTGTCACTGAGAGACAGAAACCTCACTCTGTCACTGAGACAGAAATCTCGCTCTGTCACTGAGAGACAGAAATCTCGCTCTGTCACTGAGAGACAGAAACCACTCTCTGTAACTGAGAGAAAGAAAGCTCGCTCTGTCACTGAGAGACAGAAACCTCGCTCTGTCACTGAGAGACAGTAACCTCGCTCTGTCACTGAGAGACAGTAACCTCGCTCTGTCACTGAGAGACAGAAACCTCGCTCTGCCACTGAGACAGAAACCTCGCTCTGTCACTGAGAGACAGAAACCTCGCTCTGTCACTGAGACAGAAACCTCGCTCTGTCACTGGGAGACAGAAACCTCACTCTGTCACTGAGGCAGATACCTCGCTCTGTCACTGAGTCAAAAACCTCGCTCTGTCACTGAGACAGAAACCTCGCTCTGTCACTGAGACAGATACCTCGCTCTGTCACTGAGTCAAAAAACTCGCTCTGTCACTGAGACAGAAACCTCGCTCTGTCACTGAGAGACAGAAACCTCGCTCTGTCACTGAGTGACAGAAACCTCGCTCTGTCACTGAGAGACAGAAACCTCGCTCTGTCACTGAGACAGAAACCTCGCTCTGTAACTCAGAGACAGAAACGTCGCTCTGTCACTGAGAGACAGAAACCCCGCTCTGCCACTGAGACAGAAACCTCGCTCTGTCACTGAGACAGAAACCTCGCTCTGTCACTGAGAGACAGAAACCTCGCCCTGTCACTGAGAGACAGAAACCTCGCTCTGTCACTGAGAGACAGAAACCTCGCTCTGTCACTGAGAGACAGAAACCTCGCTCTGTCACTGAGACAGAAACCTCACTCTGTCACTGAGAGACAGAAACCTCGCTCTGTCACTGAGAGACAGAAACCTCGCTCTGTCACTGAGAGACAGAAACCTCGCTTTGTCACTGAGAGACAGAAACTTCGTTCTGTCACTGAGACAGAAACCTCGCTCTGTCACTGAGAGAAAGAAAGCTCGCTCTGTCACTTGCAGACAGAAACCTCGCTCTGTCACTGAGACAAAAACCTCGCTTTGTCACTGAGACAGAGACCTCGCTTTGTCACTGAGACAGAAACCTCGCTCTGTCACTGAGACAGCAACCTCGCTTTGTCACTGAGACAGAAACCTCGCCCTGTCACTGAGAGAGATACCTCGCTCTGTCACTGAGACAGAAACCTCGCTTTGTCACTGAGACAGAAACCTCGCTCTGTCACTGAGACAGCAACCTCGCTTTGTCACTGAGAGACAGAAACCTCGCTCTGTCACTGAGAGACAGAAACCTCGCTCTGTCACTGAGACAGAAACCTCGCTCTGTCACTGAGACAGAAACCTCGCTCTGTCACTGAGAGACAGAAACCTCGCTCTGTCACTGAGAGACAGAAACCCCGCTCTGTCACTGAGACAGAATCCTCGCTCTGTCACTGAGGGACAGAAACCTCGCTCTGTCACTGAGAGACAGAAACCTCGCTCTGTCACTGAGAGACAGAAACCTCACTCTGTCACTGAGAGACAGAAACCTCGCTCTGTCACTGAGACAGAAACCTCGCTCTGTCACTGAGAGACAGAAACCTCGCTCCGTCACTAAGACAGAAACCTCGCTCTGTCACTGAGAGACAGAAACCTCGCTCTGTCACTGAGAGACAGAAAACTCGCTCTGTCACCTAGACAGAAACCTCGCTCTGTCACTGAGAGACAGAAACCTCGCTCTGTCACTGAGAGACAGAAACCTCGCTCTGTCACTGAGAGACAGAAACCTCGTTCTGTCACTGAGACAGATACCTCGCTCTGTCACTGAGAGACAGAAACCTCGCTCTGTCACTGAGAGACAGAAACCTCGATCTGTCACTGAGAGACAGAAACCTCGCTCTGTCACCTAGACAGAAACCTCGCTCTGTCACTGAGACAGAAACCTCGCTCTGTCACTGAGAGACAGAAACCTCGCTCTGACACTGAAAGACAGAAACCTCGCTCTGTCACTGAGAGACAGAAACCTCACTCTCTCACTGAGAGACAGAAACCTCGCTCTGTCACTGAGACAGAAACCTCGCTCTGTCACTGAGAGACAGAAACCTCGCTCTGTCACTGAGAGACAGAAACCTCGCTCTGTCACTGAGAGACAGAAACCTCGCTCTGTCACTGAGGCAGATACCTCGCTCTGTCACTGAGTCAAAAACCTCGCTCTGTCACTGAGACAGAAACCTAGCTCTGTCACTGAGAGACAGAAACATCGCTCTGTCACTGAGAGACAGAAACCTCGCTCTGTCACTGAGAGACAGAAACCTCGCTCTGTCACTGAGACAGATACCTCGCTCTGTCACTGAATCAAAAACCTCGCTCTGTCACTGAGACAGAAACCTCGCTCTGTCACTGAGAGACAGGAACCTCGCTCTGTCACTGAGATAGAAACCTCGCTCTGTCACTGAGAGACAGAAACCTCGCTCTGTCACTGAGACAGAAACCTCGCTCTGTCACTGAGAGACAGAAACCTCGCTCTGTCACTGAGACAGAAATCTCGCTCTGTCACTGAGACAGAAACCTCGCTCTGTCACTGAGTGACAGAAACCTCGCTCTGTCACTGGGAGACAGAACCCTCGCTCTGTCACTGAGAGACAGAAACCTCGCTCTGTCACTGAGAGGCAGAAACCTCGCTCTGTCACTGAGAGACAGAAACCTCGCTCTGTCACTGAGACAGAAACCTCGCTCTGTCACTGAGAGACAGAAACCTCACTCTGTCACTGAGACAGAAATCTCGCTCTGTCACTGAGAGACAGAAACCTCGCTCTGTCACTGAGAGACAGAAACCACTCTCTGTAACTGAGAGACAGAAACCTCGCTCTGCCACTGAGAGACAGAAACCTCGCTCTGTCACTGAGAGAAAGAAAGCTCGCTCTGTCACTGAGAGACAGAAACCTCGCTCTGTCACTGAGGCAGATACCTCGCTCTGTCACTGAGTCAAAAACCTCGCTCTGTCACTGAGACAGAAACCTCGCTCTGTCACTGAGACAGATACCTCGCTCTGTCACTGAGTCAAAAAACTCGCTCTGTCACTGAGACAGAAACCTCGCTCTGTCACTGAGAGACAGAAACCTCGCTCTGTCACTGAGTGACAGAAACCTCGCTCTGTCACTGAGACAGAAACCTCGCTCTGTAACTCAGAGACAGAAACCTCGCTCTGTCACTGAGAGACAGAAACCTCGCTCTGTCACTGAGACAGAAACCTCGCTCTGTCACTGAGAGACAGAAACCTCGCTCTGTCACTGAGACAGAAACCTCGCTCTGTCACTGAGAGACAGAAACCTCGCTCTGTCACTGAGAGACAGAAACCTCGCTCTGTCACTGAGAGACAGAAACCTCGCTCTGTCACTGAGACAGAAACCTCACTCTGTCACTGAGAGACAGAAACCTCGCTCTGTCACTGAGAGACAGAAACCTCGCTCTGTCACTGAGAGACAGAAACCTCGCTCTGTCACTGAGATACAGAAACCTCGCTCTGTCACTGAGACAGAAACCTCGCTCTGTCACTGAGAGACAGAAACCTCGCTCTGTCACTGAGACAGAAACCTCGCTCTGTCACTGAGACAGAAACCTCGCTCTGTCACTGAGACAGAAACCTCGCTCTGTCAATGAGACAGAAACCTCGCTATGTCACTGAGAGACAGAAACATCGCTTTGTCACTGAGACAGAAACCTCGCTCTGTCACTGAGACAGAAACCTCGCTCTGTCACTGAGAGACAGAAACCTCGCTCTGTCACTGAGACAGCAACCTCGCTTTGTCACTGAGACAGAAACCTCGCTCTGTCACTGAGACAGACACCTCGCTCTGTCACTGAGGGACAGAAACCTCGCTCTGTCACTGAGATACAGAAACCTCGCTCTGTCACTGAGAGACAGAAACCTCGCTCTGTCACTGAGACAGAAACCTCGCTCTGTCACTGAGAGACAGAAACCTCGCTCTGTCACTGAGACAGAAACCTCGCTCTGTCACTGAGACAGAAACCTCGCTCTGTCACTGAGACAGAAACCTCGCTCTGTCAATGAGACAGAAACCTCGCTATGTCACTGAGAGACAGAAACATCGCTTTGTCACTGAGACAGAAACCTCGCTCTGTCACTGAGACAGAAACCTCGCTCTGTCACTGAGAGACAGAAACCTCGCTCTGTCACTGAGACAGAAACCTCGCTCTGTCACTGAGAGACAGAAACCTCGCTCTGTCACTGAGAGACAGAAACCCCGCTCTGTCACTGAGACAGAAACCTCGCTCTGTCACTGAGAGACAGAAACCTCGCTCTGTCACTGAGAGACAGAAAACTCGCTCTGTCACCTAGACAGAAACCTCGCTCTGTCACTGAGACAGAAACCTCGCTCTGTCACTGAGAGACAGAAACGTCGCTCTGTCACTGAGAGACAGAAACCTCGCATTGTCACTGAGAGACAGAAACCTCGCTCTGTCACTGAGACAGAAACCTCGCTCTGTCACTGAGAGACAGAAACCTCGCTCTGTCACTGAGGGACAGAAACCTCGCTCTGTCACTGAGAGACAGAAACCTCGCTCTGTCACTGAGACAGACACCTCGCTCTGTCACTGAGAGACAGAAACCTCACTCTGTCACTGAGACAGAAATCTCGCTCTGTCACTGAGAGACAGAAACCTCGCTCTGTCACTGAGAGACAGAAACCACTCTCTGTAACTGAGAGACAGAAACCTCGCTCTGCCACTGAGAGACAGAAACCTCGCTCTGTCACTGAGAGAAAGAAAGCTCGCTCTGTCACTGAGAGACAGAAACCTCGCTCTGTCACTGAGGCAGATACCTCGCTCTGTCACTGAGTCAAAAACCTCGCTCTGTCACTGAGACAGAAACCTCGCTCTGTCACTGAGACAGAAACCTCGCTCTGTCACTGAGAGACAGAAACCTCGCTCTGTCACTGAGAGACAGAAACCCCGCTCTGTCACTGAGACAGAAACCTCGCTCTGTCACTGAGAGACAGAAACCTCGCTCTGTCACTGAGAGACAGAAAACTCGCTCTGTCACCTAGACAGAAACCTCGCTCTGTCACTGAGACAGAAACCTCGCTCTGTCACTGAGAGACAGAAACGTCGCTCTGTCACTGAGAGACAGAAACCTCGCTCTGTCAATGAGACAGAAACCTCGCTATGTCACTGAGAGACAGAAACATCGCTTTGTCACTGAGACAGAAACCTCGCTCTGTCACTGAGACAGAAACCTCGCTCTGTCACTGAGAGACAGAAACCACGCTCTGTCACTGAGACAGAAACCTCGCTCTGTCACTGAGAGACAGAAACCTCGCTCTGTCACTGAGAGACAGAAACCCCGCTCTGTCACCTAGACAGAAACCTCGCTCTGTCACTGAGACAGAAACCTCGCTCTGTCACTGAGAGACAGAATCCTCGCTCTGTCACTGAGAGACAGAAACCTCGCTCTGTCACTGAGAGACAGAAACCTCGTTCTGTCACTGAGACAGATACCTCGCTCTGTCACTGAGAGACAGAAACCTCGCTCTATCACTGAGAGACAGAAACCTCGCTCTGTCACTGAGGCAGATACCTCGCTCTGTCACTGAGTCAAAAACCTCGCTCTGTCACTGAGACAGAAACCTAGCTCTGTCACTGAGAGACAGAAACATCGCTCTGTCACTGAGAGACAGAAACCTCGCTCTGTCACTGAGACAGATACCTCGCTCTGTCACTGAGTCAAAAACCTCGCTCTGTCACTGAGACAGAAACCTCGCTCTGTCACTGAGTGACAGAAACCTCGCTCTGTCACTGAGAGACAGAAACCTCGCTCTGTCACTGAGAGACAGAAACCTCGCTCTGTCACTGAGACAGAAACCTCGCTCTGTCACTGAGAGACAGAAACCTCGCTCTGTCACTGAGAGACAGAAACCTCGCTCTGTCACTGAGACAGAAACCTCGCTCTGTCACTGAGACAGAAACTTCGCTCTGTCACTGAGAGACAGAAACCTCGCTCTGTCACTGAGAGACAGAAACCTCGCTCTGTCACTGAGACAGAAACCTCGCTCTGTCACTGTGAGACAGAAACCTCGCTCTGTCACTGAGTCAAAAACCTCGCTCTGTCACTGAGACAGGAACCTCGCTCTGTCATTGAGACAGAAACCTCGCTCTGTCACTGAGAGACAGAAACCTAGCTCTGTCACTGAGAGACAGAAACCTCGCTCTGTCACTGAGAGACAGAAACCTCGCTCTGTCACTGAGAGACAGAAACCTCGCTCTATCACTGAGAAACGGAAACCTCGCTCTGTCACTGAGAGACAGAAACTTCGCTCTGTCACTGAGACAGAAACCTCGCTCTGTCACTGAAAGAAAGAAAGCTCGCTCTGTCACTGAGAGACAGAAACCTCGCTCTGTCACTTGGAGACAGAAACCTCGCTCTGTGACTGAGACAAAAACCTTGCTTTGTCACTGAGACAGAAACCTCGCTTTGTCACTGAGACAGAAACCTCGCTCTGTCACTGAGAGACAGAAACCTCGCTCTGTCACTGACAGACAGAAACCTCGTTCTGTCACTGAGACAGAAACCTCGCTCTGTCACTGAGAGACAGAAACCTCGCTCTGTCACTGAGACAGCAACCTCGCTTTGTCACTGAGACAGAAACCTCGCTCTGTCACTGAGACAGACACCTCGCTCTGTCACTGAGAGACAGAAACCTCGCTCTGTCACTGAGATACAGAAACCTCGCTCTGTCACTGAGAGACAGAAACCTCGCTCTGTCACTGAGACAGAAACCTCGCTCTGTCACTGAGAGACAGAAACCTCGCTCTGTCACTGAGACAGAAACCTCGCTCTGTCACTGAGACAGAAACCTCGCTCTGTCACTGAGACAGAAACCTCGCTCTGTCAATGAGACAGAAACCTCGCTATGTCACTGAGACAGAAACCTCGCTCTGTCACTGAGACAGAAACCTCGCTCTGTCACTGAGACAGAAACCTCGCTCTGTCACTGAGAGACAGAAACCTCGCTCTGTCACTGAGACAGAAACCTCGCTCTGTCACTGAGAGACAGAAACGTCGCATTGTCACTGAGAGACAGAAACCTCGCTCTGTCACTGAGACAGAAACCTCGCTCTGTCACTGAGAGACAGAAACCTCGCTCTGTCACTGAGGGACAGAAACCTCGCTCTGTCACTGAGAGACAGAAACCTCGCTCTGTCACTGAGACAGAAACCTCGCTCTGTCACTGAGACAGAAATCTCGCTCTGTCACTGAGAGACAGAAACCTCGCTCTGTCACTGAGAGACAGAAACCACTCTCTGTAACTGAGAGACAGAAACCTCGCTCTGCCACTGAGAGACAGAAACCTCGCTCTGTCACTGAGAGAAAGAAAGCTCGCTCTGTCACTGAGAGACAGAAACCTCGCTCTGTCACTGAGGCAGATACCTCGCTCTGTCACTGAGTCAAAAACCTCGCTCTGTCACTGAGACAGAAACCTCGCTCTGTCACTGAGACAGATACCTCGCTCTGTCACTGAGTCAAAAAACTCGCTCTGTCACTGAGACAGAAACCTCGCTCTGTCACTGAGAGACAGAAACCTCGCTCTGTCACTGAGTGACAGAAACCTCGCTCTGTCACTGAGACAGAAACCTCGCTCTGTAACTCAGAGACAGAAACCTCGCTCTGTCACTGAAAGACAGAAACCTCGCTCTGTCACTGAGACAGAAACCTCGCTCTGTCACTGAAAGACAGAAACCTCGCTCTGTCACTGAGACAGAAACCTCGCTCTGTCACTGAGAGACAGAAACCTCGCTCTGTCACTGAGACAGAAACCTCGCTCTGTCACTGAGAGACAGAAACCTCGCTCTGTCACTGAGAGACAGAAACCTCGCTCTGTCACTGAGAGACAGAAACCTCGCTCTGTCACTGAGACAGAAACCTCACTCTGTCACTGAGAGACAGAAACCTCGCTCTGTCACTGAGAGACAGAAACCTCGCTCTGTCACTGAGAGACAGAAACCTCGCTCTGTCACTGAGATACAGAAACCTCGCTCTGTCACTGAGACAGAAACCTCGCTCTGTCACTGAGACAGAAACCTCGCTCTGTCACTGAGAGACAGAAACCTCGCTCTGTCACTGAGACAGAAACCTCGCTCTGTCACTGAGACAGAAACCTCGCTCTGTCACTGAGACAGAAACCTCGCTCTGTCAATGAGACAGAAACCTCGCTATGTCACTGAGAGACAGAAACATCGCTTTGTCACTGAGACAGAAACCTCGCTCTGTCACTGAGACAGAAACCTCGCTCTGTCACTGAGAGACAGAAACCTCGCTCTGTCACTGAGACAGCAACCTCGCTTTGTCACTGAGACAGAAACCTCGCTCTGTCACTGAGACAGACACCTCGCTCTGTCACTGAGGGACAGAAACCTCGCTCTGTCACTGAGATACAGAAACCTCGCTCTGTCACTGAGAGACAGAAACCTCGCTCTGTCACTGAGACAGAAACCTCGCTCTGTCACTGAGAGACAGAAACCTCGCTCTGTCACTGAGACAGAAACCTCGCTCTGTCACTGAGACAGAAACCTCGCTCTGTCACTGAGACAGAAACCTCGCTCTGTCAATGAGACAGAAACCTCGCTATGTCACTGAGAGACAGAAACATCGCTTTGTCACTGAGACAGAAACCTCGCTCTGTCACTGAGACAGAAACCTCGCTCTGTCACTGAGAGACAGAAACCTCGCTCTGTCACTGAGACAGAAACCTCGCTCTGTCACTGAGAGACAGAAACCTCGCTCTGTCACTGAGAGACAGAAACCCCGCTCTGTCACTGAGACAGAAACCTCGCTCTGTCACTGAGAGACAGAAACCTCGCTCTGTCACTGAGAGACAGAAAACTCGCTCTGTCACTGAGAGACAGAAACCTCGCTCTGTCACTGAGAGACAGAAACCTCGCTCTGTCACTGAGAGACAGAAACCTCGCTCTGTCACTGAGAGACAGAAACCTCGCTCTGTCACCTAGACAGAAACCTCGCTCTGTCACTGAGACAGAAACCTCGCTCTGTCACTGAGAGACAGAAACCTCGCTCTGACACTGAAAGACAGAAACCTCGCTCTGTCACTGAGAGACAGAAACCTCGCTCTGTCACTGAGACAGAAACCTCGCTCTGTCACTGAGACAGAAACCTCGCTCTGTCACTGAGACAGAAACCTCGCTCTGTCACTGAGAGACAGAAACCTCGCTCTGTCACTGAGAGACAGAAAACTCGCTCTGTCACTGAGAGACAGAAACCTCGCTCTGTCACTGAGGCAGATACCTCGCTCTGTCACTGAGTCAAAAACCTCGCTCTGTCACTGAGACAGAAACCTAGCTCTGTCACTGAGAGACAGAAACATCGCTCTGTCACTGAGAGACAGAAACCTCGCTCTGTCACTGAGACAGATACCTCGCTCTGTCACTGAGTCAAAAACCTCGCTCTGTCACTGAGATAGAAACCTCGCTCTGTCACTGAGAGACAGAAACCTCGCTCTGTCACTGAGACAGAAACCTCGCTCTGTCACTGAGTGACAGAAACCTCGCTCTGTCACTGAGAGACAGAAACCTCGCTCTGTCACTGAGACAGAAACCTCGCTCTGTCACTGAGAGACAGAAACCTCGCTCTGTCACTGAGACAGAAACCTCGCTCTGTCACTGAGACAGAAACTTCGCTCTGTCACTGAGAGACAGAAACCTCTCTCTGTCACTGAGAGACAGAAACCTCGCTCTGTCACTGAGACAGAAACCTCGCTCTGTCACTGTGAAAAACCTCGCTCTGTCAGAGACAGAAACCTCGCTCTGTCATTGAGACATAAACCTCGCTCTGTCACTGAGAGACAGAAACCTCGCTCTGTCACTGAGAGACAGAAACCTCGCTCTGTCACTGAGAGACAGAAACCTCGCTCTGTCACTTAGAGACAGAAACCTCGCTCTGTCACTGAGAGACAGAAACCTCGCATTGTCACTGAGAGACAGAAACCTCGCTCTGTCACTGAGACAGAAACCTCGCTCTGTCACTGAGAGACAGAAACCTCGCTCTGTCACTGAGGGACAGAAACCTCGCTCTGTCACTGAGAGACAGAAACCTCGCTCTGTCACTGAGACAGAAACCTCGCTCTGTCACTGAGAGACAGAAACCTCACTCTGTCACTGAGACAGAAATCTCGCTCTGTCACTGAGAGACAGAAATCTCGCTCTGTCACTGAGAGACAGAAACCACTCTCTGTAACTGAGAGAAAGAAAGCTCGCTCTGTCACTGAGAGACAGAAACCTCGCTCTGTCACTGAGAGACAGTAACCTCGCTCTGTCACTGAGAGACAGTAACCTCGCTCTGTCACTGAGAGACAGAAACCTCGCTCTGCCACTGAGACAGAAACCTCGCTCTGTCACTGAGAGACAGAAACCTCGCTCTGTCACTGAGACAGAAACCTCGCTCTGTCACTGGGAGACAGAAACCTCACTCTGTCACTGAGGCAGATACCTCGCTCTGTCACTGAGTCAAAAACCTCGCTCTGTCACTGAGACAGAAACCTCGCTCTGTCACTGAGACAGATACCTCGCTCTGTCACTGAGTCAAAAAACTCGCTCTGTCACTGAGACAGAAACCTCGCTCTGTCACTGAGAGACAGAAACCTCGCTCTGTCACTGAGTGACAGAAACCTCGCTCTGTCACTGAGAGACAGAAACCTCGCTCTGTCACTGAGACAGAAACCTCGCTCTGTAACTCAGAGACAGAAACGTCGCTCTGTCACTGAGAGACAGAAACCCCGCTCTGCCACTGAGACAGAAACCTCGCTCTGTCACTGAGACAGAAACCTCGCTCTGTCACTGAGAGACAGAAACCTCGCCCTGTCACTGAGAGACAGAAACCTCGCTCTGTCACTGAGAGACAGAAACCTCGCTCTGTCACTGAGAGACAGAAACCTCGCTCTGTCACTGAGACAGAAACCTCACTCTGTCACTGAGAGACAGAAACCTCGCTCTGTCACTGAGAGACAGAAACCTCGCTCTGTCACTGAGAGACAGAAACCTCGCTTTGTCACTGAGAGACAGAAACTTCGTTCTGTCACTGAGACAGAAACCTCGCTCTGTCACTGAGAGAAAGAAAGCTCGCTCTGTCACTTGCAGACAGAAACCTCGCTCTGTCACTGAGACAAAAACCTCGCTTTGTCACTGAGACAGAGACCTCGCTTTGTCACTGAGACAGAAACCTCGCTCTGTCACTGAGACAGCAACCTCGCTTTGTCACTGAGACAGAAACCTCGCCCTGTCACTGAGAGAGATACCTCGCTCTGTCACTGAGACAGAAACCTCGCTTTGTCACTGAGACAGAAACCTCGCTCTGTCACTGAGACAGCAACCTCGCTTTGTCACTGAGAGACAGAAACCTCGCTCTGTCACTGAGAGACAGAAACCTCGCTCTGTCACTGAGACAGAAACCTCGCTCTGTCACTGAGACAGAAACCTCGCTCTGTCACTGAGAGACAGAAACCTCGCTCTGTCACTGAGAGACAGAAACCCCGCTCTGTCACTGAGACAGAATCCTCGCTCTGTCACTGAGGGACAGAAACCTCGCTCTGTCACTGAGAGACAGAAACCTCGCTCTGTCACTGAGAGACAGAAACCTCACTCTGTCACTGAGAGACAGAAACCTCGCTCTGTCACTGAGACAGAAACCTCGCTCTGTCACTGAGAGACAGAAACCTCGCTCCGTCACTAAGACAGAAACCTCGCTCTGTCACTGAGAGACAGAAACCTCGCTCTGTCACTGAGAGACAGAAAACTCGCTCTGTCACCTAGACAGAAACCTCGCTCTGTCACTGAGAGACAGAAACCTCGCTCTGTCACTGAGAGACAGAAACCTCGCTCTGTCACTGAGAGACAGAAACCTCGTTCTGTCACTGAGACAGATACCTCGCTCTGTCACTGAGAGACAGAAACCTCGCTCTGTCACTGAGAGACAGAAACCTCGATCTGTCACTGAGAGACAGAAACCTCGCTCTGTCACCTAGACAGAAACCTCGCTCTGTCACTGAGACAGAAACCTCGCTCTGTCACTGAGAGACAGAAACCTCGCTCTGACACTGAAAGACAGAAACCTCGCTCTGTCACTGAGAGACAGAAACCTCACTCTCTCACTGAGAGACAGAAACCTCGCTCTGTCACTGAGACAGAAACCTCGCTCTGTCACTGAGAGACAGAAACCTCGCTCTGTCACTGAGAGACAGAAACCTCGCTCTGTCACTGAGAGACAGAAACCTCGCTCTGTCACTGAGGCAGATACCTCGCTCTGTCACTGAGTCAAAAACCTCGCTCTGTCACTGAGACAGAAACCTAGCTCTGTCACTGAGAGACAGAAACATCGCTCTGTCACTGAGAGACAGAAACCTCGCTCTGTCACTGAGAGACAGAAACCTCGCTCTGTCACTGAGACAGATACCTCGCTCTGTCACTGAATCAAAAACCTCGCTCTGTCACTGAGACAGAAACCTCGCTCTGTCACTGAGAGACAGGAACCTCGCTCTGTCACTGAGATAGAAACCTCGCTCTGTCACTGAGAGACAGAAACCTCGCTCTGTCACTGAGACAGAAACCTCGCTCTGTCACTGAGAGACAGAAACCTCGCTCTGTCACTGAGACAGAAATCTCGCTCTGTCACTGAGACAGAAACCTCGCTCTGTCACTGAGTGACAGAAACCTCGCTCTGTCACTGGGAGACAGAACCCTCGCTCTGTCACTGAGAGACAGAAACCTCGCTCTGTCACTGAGAGGCAGAAACCTCGCTCTGTCACTGAGACAGAAACCTCGCTCTGTCACTGAGTGAAAAACCTCGCTCTGTCAGAGACAGAAACCTCGCTCTGTCATTGAGACATAAACCTCGCTCTGTAACTGAGAGACAGAAACCTCGCTCTGTCACTGAGAGACAGAAACCTCGCTCTGTCACTGAGAGACAGAAACCTCGCTCTGTCACTGAGAGACAGAAACCTCGCTCTGTCACTGAGAGACAGAAACCTCGCATTGTCACTGAGAGACAGAAACCTCGCTCTGTCACTGAGAGACAGAAACCTCGCTCTGTCACTGAGAGACAGAAACCTCGCTCTGTCACTGAGACAGAAACCTCGCTCTGTCACTGAGAGACAGAAACCTCACTCTGTCACTGAGACAGAAATCTCGCTCTGTCACTGAGAGACAGAAACCTCGCTCTGTCACTGAGAGACAGAAACCACTCTCTGAAACTGAGAGACAGAAACCTCGCTCTGTCACTGAGAGAAAGAAAGCTCGCTCTGTCACTGAGAGACAGAAACCTCGCTCTGTCACTGAGAGACAGTAACCTCGCTCTGTCACTGAGAGACAGTAACCTCGCTCTGTCACTGAGAGACAGAAACTTCGCTCTGCCACTGAGACAGAAACCTCGCTCTGTCACTGAGAGACAGAAACCTCGCTCTGTCACTGAGACAGAAACCTCGCTCTGTCACTGGGAGACAGAAACCTCGCTCTGTCACTGAGGCAGATACCTCGCTCTGTCACTGAGTCAAAAACCTCGCTCTGTCACTGAGACAGAAACCTCGCTCTGTCACTGAGACAGATACCTCGCTCTGTCACTGAGTCAAAAAACTCGCTCTGTCACTGAGACAGAAACCTCGCTCTGTCACTGAGAGACAGAAACCTCGCTCTCTCACTGAGTGACAGAAACCTCGCTCTGTCACTGAGAGACAGAAACCTCGCTCTGTCACTGAGACAGAAACCTCGCTCTGTAACTCAGAGACAGAAACCTCGCTCTGTCACTGAGAGACAGAAACCCCGCTCTGTCACTGAGACAGAAACCTCGCTCTGTCACTGAGACAGAAACCTCGCTCTGTCACTGAGAGACAGAAACCTCGCCCTGTCACTGAGAGACAGAAACCTCGCTCTGTCACTGAGAGACAGAAACCTCGCTCTGTCACTGAGAGACAGAAACCTCGCTCTGTCACTGAGAGACAGAAACCTCGCTCTGTCACTGAGGCAGATACCTCGCTCTGTCACTGAGTCAAAAACCTCGCTCTGTCACTGAGACAGAAACCTAGCTCTGTCACTGAGAGACAGAAACATCGCTCTGTCACTGAGAGACAGAAACCTCGCTCTGTCACTGAGAGACAGAAACCTCGCTCTGTCACTGAGACAGATACCTCGCTCTGTCACTGAATCAAAAACCTCGCTCTGTCACTGAGACAGAAACCTCGCTCTGTCACTGAGAGACAGGAACCTCGCTCTGTCACTGAGATAGAAACCTCGCTCTGTCACTGAGAGACAGAAACCTCGCTCTGTCACTGAGACAGAAACCTCGCTCTGTCACTGAGAGACAGAAACCTCGCTCTGTCACTGAGACAGAAATCTCGCTCTGTCACTGAGACAGAAACCTCGCTCTGTCACTGAGTGACAGAAACCTCGCTCTGTCACTGGGAGACAGAACCCTCGCTCTGTCACTGAGAGACAGAAACCTCGCTCTGTCACTGAGAGGCAGAAACCTCGCTCTGTCACTGAGACAGAAACCTCGCTCTGTCACTGAGTGAAAAACCTCGCTCTGTCAGAGACAGAAACCTCGCTCTGTCATTGAGACATAAACCTCGCTCTGTAACTGAGAGACAGAAACCTCGCTCTGTCACTGAGAGACAGAAACCTCGCTCTGTCACTGAGAGACAGAAACCTCGCTCTGTCACTGAGAGACAGAAACCTCGCTCTGTCACTGAGAGACAGAAACCTCGCTCTGTCACTGAGAGACAGAAACCTCGCATTGTCACTGAGAGACAGAAACCTCGCTCTGTCACTGAGAGACAGAAACCTCGCTCTGTCACTGAGAGACAGAAACCTCGCTCTGTCACTGAGACAGAAACCTCGCTCTGTCACTGAGAGACAGAAACCTCACTCTGTCACTGAGACAGAAATCTCGCTCTGTCACTGAGAGACAGAAACCTCGCTCTGTCACTGAGAGACAGAAACCACTCTCTGAAACTGAGAGACAGAAACCTCGCTCTGTCACTGAGAGAAAGAAAGCTCGCTCTGTCACTGAGAGACAGAAACCTCGCTCTGTCACTGAGAGACAGTAACCTCGCTCTGTCACTGAGAGACAGTAACCTCGCTCTGTCACTGAGAGACAGAAACTTCGCTCTGCCACTGAGACAGAAACCTCGCTCTGTCACTGAGAGACAGAAACCTCGCTCTGTCACTGAGACAGAAACCTCGCTCTGTCACTGGGAGACAGAAACCTCGCTCTGTCACTGAGGCAGATACCTCGCTCTGTCACTGAGTCAAAAACCTCGCTCTGTCACTGAGACAGAAACCTCGCTCTGTCACTGAGACAGATACCTCGCTCTGTCACTGAGTCAAAAAACTCGCTCTGTCACTGAGACAGAAACCTCGCTCTGTCACTGAGAGACAGAAACCTCGCTCTCTCACTGAGTGACAGAAACCTCGCTCTGTCACTGAGAGACAGAAACCTCGCTCTGTCACTGAGACAGAAACCTCGCTCTGTAACTCAGAGACAGAAACCTCGCTCTGTCACTGAGAGACAGAAACCCCGCTCTGTCACTGAGACAGAAACCTCGCTCTGTCACTGAGACAGAAACCTCGCTCTGTCACTGAGAGACAGAAACCTCGCCCTGTCACTGAGAGACAGAAACCTCGCTCTGTCACTGAGAGACAGAAACCTCGCTCTGTCACTGAGAGACAGAAACCTCGCTCTGTCACTGAGACAGAAACCTCACTCTGTCACTGAGAGACAGAAACCTCGCTCTGTCACTGAGAGACAGAAACCTCGCTCTGTCACTGAGAGACAGAAACCTCGCTCTGTCACTGAGAGACAGAAACCTCGCTCTGTCACCTAGACAGAAACCTCGCTCTGTCACTGAGACAGAAACCTCGCTCTGTCACTGAGAGACAGAAACCTCGCTCTGACACTGAAAGACAGAAACCTCGCTCTGTCACTGAGAGACAGAAACCTCACTCTCTCACTGAGAGACAGAAACCTCGCTCTGTCACTGAGACAGAAACCTCGCTCTGTCACTGAGAGACAGAAACCTCGCTCTGTCACTGAGAGACAGAAACCTCGCTCTGTCACTGAGAGACAGAAACCTCGCTCTGTCACTGAGGCAGATACCTCGCTCTGTCACTGAGTCAAAAACCTCGCTCTGTCACTGAGACAGAAACCTAGCTCTGTCACTGAGAGACAGAAACATCGCTCTGTCACTGAGAGACAGAAACCTCGCTCTGTCACTGAGAGACAGAAACCTCGCTCTGTCACTGAGACAGATACCTCGCTCTGTCACTGAATCAAAAACCTCGCTCTGTCACTGAGACAGAAACCTCGCTCTGTCACTGAGAGACAGGAACCTCGCTCTGTCACTGAGATAGAAACCTCGCTCTGTCACTGAGAGACAGAAACCTCGCTCTGTCACTGAGACAGAAACCTCGCTCTGTCACTGAGAGACAGAAACCTCGCTCTGTCACTGAGACAGAAATCTCGCTCTGTCACTGAGACAGAAACCTCGCTCTGTCACTGAGTGACAGAAACCTCGCTCTGTCACTGGGAGACAGAACCCTCGCTCTGTCACTGAGAGACAGAAACCTCGCTCTGTCACTGAGAGGCAGAAACCTCGCTCTGTCACTGAGACAGAAACCTCGCTCTGTCACTGAGTGAAAAACCTCGCTCTGTCAGAGACAGAAACCTCGCTCTGTCATTGAGACATAAACCTCGCTCTGTAACTGAGAGACAGAAACCTCGCTCTGTCACTGAGAGACAGAAACCTCGCTCTGTCACTGAGAGACAGAAACCTCGCTCTGTCAGTGAGAGACAGAAACCTCGCTCTGTCACTGAGAGACAGAAACCTCGCTCTGTCACTGAGAGACAGAAACCTCGCATTGTCACTGAGAGACAGAAACCTCGCTCTGTCACTGAGAGACAGAAACCTCGCTCTGTCACTGAGAGACAGAAACCTCGCTCTGTCACTGAGACAGAAACCTCGCTCTGTCACTGAGAGACAGAAACCTCACTCTGTCACTGAGACAGAAATCTCGCTCTGTCACTGAGAGACAGAAACCTCGCTCTGTCACTGAGAGACAGAAACCACTCTCTGAAACTGAGAGACAGAAACCTCGCTCTGTCACTGAGAGAAAGAAAGCTCGCTCTGTCACTGAGAGACAGAAACCTCGCTCTGTCACTGAGAGACAGTAACCTCGCTCTGTCACTGAGAGACAGTAACCTCGCTCTGTCACTGAGAGACAGAAACTTCGCTCTGCCACTGAGACAGAAACCTCGCTCTGTCACTGAGAGACAGAAACCTCGCTCTGTCACTGAGACAGAAACCTCGCTCTGTCACTGGGAGACAGAAACCTCGCTCTGTCACTGAGGCAGATACCTCGCTCTGTCACTGAGTCAAAAACCTCGCTCTGTCACTGAGACAGAAACCTCGCTCTGTCACTGAGACAGATACCTCGCTCTGTCACTGAGTCAAAAAACTCGCTCTGTCACTGAGACAGAAACCTCGCTCTGTCACTGAGAGACAGAAACCTCGCTCTCTCACTGAGTGACAGAAACCTCGCTCTGTCACTGAGAGACAGAAACCTCGCTCTGTCACTGAGACAGAAACCTCGCTCTGTAACTCAGAGACAGAAACCTCGCTCTGTCACTGAGAGACAGAAACCCCGCTCTGTCACTGAGACAGAAACCTCGCTCTGTCACTGAGACAGAAACCTCGCTCTGTCACTGAGAGACAGAAACCTCGCCCTGTCACTGAGAGACAGAAACCTCGCTCTGTCACTGAGAGACAGAAACCTCGCTCTGTCACTGAGAGACAGAAACCTCGCTCTGTCACTGAGACAGAAACCTCACTCTGTCACTGAGAGACAGAAACCTCGCTCTGTCACTGAGAGACAGAAACCTCGCTCTGTCACTGAGAGACAGAAACCTCGCTTTGTCACTGAGAGACAGAAACTTCGTTCTGTCACTGAGACAGAAACCTCGCTCTGTCACTGAGAGAAAGAAAGCTCGCTCTGTCACTGAGAGACAGAAACCTCGCTCTGTCACTTGGAGACAGAAACCTCGCTCTGTCACTGAGACAAAAACCTCGCTTTGTCACTGAGACAGAGACCTCGCTTTGTCACTGAGACAGAAACCTCGCTCTGTCACTGAGACAGCAACCTCGCTTTGTCACTGAGACAGAAACCTCGCCCTGTCACTGAGAGAGATACCTCGCTCTGTCACTGAGACAGAAACCTCGCTTTGTCACTGAGACAGAAACCTCGCTCTGTCACTGAGACAGCAACCTCGCTTTGTCACTGAGAGACAGAAACCTCGCTCTGTCACTCAGAGACAGAAACCTCGCTCTGTCACTGAGACAGAAACCTCGCTCTGTCACTGAGACAGAAACCTCGCTCTGTCACTGAGACAGAAACCTCGCTCTGTCACTGAGACAGAAACCTCGCTCTGTCACTGAGACAGAAACCTCGCTATGTCACTGAGAGACAGAAACCTCGCTTTGTCACTGAGACAGAAACCTCGCTCTGTCACTGAGACAGAAACCTCGCTCTGTCACTGAGAGACAGAAACCTCGCTCTCTCACTGAGTGACAGAAACCTCGCTCTGTCACTGAGAGACAGAAACCTCGCTCTGTCACTGAGACAGAAACCTCGCTCTGTAACTCAGAGACAGAAACCTCGCTCTGTCACTGAGAGACAGAAACCCCGCTCTGTCACTGAGACAGAAACCTCGCTCTGTCACTGAGACAGAAACCTCGCTCTGTCACTGAGAGACAGAAACCTCGCCCTGTCACTGAGAGACAGAAACCTCGCTCTGTCACTGAGAGACAGAAACCTCGCTCTGTCACTGAGAGACAGAAACCTCGCTCTGTCACTGAGACAGAAACCTCACTCTGTCACTGAGAGACAGAAACCTCGCTCTGTCACTGAGAGACAGAAACCTCGCTCTGTCACTGAGAGACAGAAACCTCGCTCTGTCACTGAGAGACAGAAACCTCGCTCTGTCACCTAGACAGAAACCTCGCTCTGTCACTGAGACAGAAACCTCGCTCTGTCACTGAGAGACAGAAACCTCGCTCTGACACTGAAAGACAGAAACCTCGCTCTGTCACTGAGAGACAGAAACCTCACTCTCTCACTGAGAGACAGAAACCTCGCTCTGTCACTGAGACAGAAACCTCGCTCTGTCACTGAGAGACAGAAACCTCGCTCTGTCACTGAGAGACAGAAACCTCGCTCTGTCACTGAGAGACAGAAACCTCGCTCTGTCACTGAGGCAGATACCTCGCTCTGTCACTGAGTCAAAAACCTCGCTCTGTCACTGAGACAGAAACCTAGCTCTGTCACTGAGAGACAGAAACATCGCTCTGTCACTGAGAGACAGAAACCTCGCTCTGTCACTGAGAGACAGAAACCTCGCTCTGTCACTGAGACAGATACCTCGCTCTGTCACTGAATCAAAAACCTCGCTCTGTCACTGAGACAGAAACCTCGCTCTGTCACTGAGAGACAGAAACCTCGCTCTGTCACTGAGACAGAAATCTCGCTCTGTCACTGAGACAGAAACCTCGCTCTGTCACTGAGTGACAGAAACCTCGCTCTGTCACTGGGAGACAGAAACCTCACTCTGTCACTGAGAGACAGAAACCTCGCTCTGTCACTGAGAGACAGAAACCTCGCTCTGTCACTGAGAGACAGAAACCTCGCTTTGTCACTGAGAGACAGAAACTTCGTTCTGTCACTGAGACAGAAACCTCGCTCTGTCACTGAGAGAAAGAAAGCTCGCTCTGTCACTGAGAGACAGAAACCTCGCTCTGTCACTTGGAGACAGAAACCTCGCTCTGTCACTGAGACAAAAACCTCGCTTTGTCACTGAGACAGAGACCTCGCTTTGTCACTGAGACAGAAACCTCGCTCTGTCACTGAGACAGCAACCTCGCTTTGTCACTGAGACAGAAACCTCGCCCTGTCACTGAGAGAGATACCTCGCTCTGTCACTGAGACAGAAACCTCGCTTTGTCACTGAGACAGAAACCTCGCTCTGTCACTGAGACAGCAACCTCGCTTTGTCACTGAGAGACAGAAACCTCGCTCTGTCACTCAGAGACAGAAACCTCGCTCTGTCACTGAGACAGAAACCTCGCTCTGTCACTGAGACAGAAACCTCGCTCTGTCACTGAGACAGAAACCTCGCTCTGTCACTGAGACAGAAACCTCGCTCTGTCACTGAGACAGAAACCTCGCTATGTCACTGAGAGACAGAAACCTCGCTTTGTCACTGAGACAGAAACCTCGCTCTGTCACTGAGACAGAAACCTCGCTCTGTCACTGAGAGACAGAAACCTCGCTCTCTCACTGAGTGACAGAAACCTCGCTCTGTCACTGAGAGACAGAAACCTCGCTCTGTCACTGAGACAGAAACCTCGCTCTGTAACTCAGAGACAGAAACCTCGCTCTGTCACTGAGAGACAGAAACCCCGCTCTGTCACTGAGACAGAAACCTCGCTCTGTCACTGAGACAGAAACCTCGCTCTGTCACTGAGAGACAGAAACCTCGCCCTGTCACTGAGAGACAGAAACCTCGCTCTGTCACTGAGAGACAGAAACCTCGCTCTGTCACTGAGAGACAGAAACCTCGCTCTGTCACTGAGACAGAAACCTCACTCTGTCACTGAGAGACAGAAACCTCGCTCTGTCACTGAGAGACAGAAACCTCGCTCTGTCACTGAGAGACAGAAACCTCGCTCTGTCACTGAGAGACAGAAACCTCGCTCTGTCACCTAGACAGAAACCTCGCTCTGTCACTGAGACAGAAACCTCGCTCTGTCACTGAGAGACAGAAACCTCGCTCTGACACTGAAAGACAGAAACCTCGCTCTGTCACTGAGAGACAGAAACCTCACTCTCTCACTGAGAGACAGAAACCTCGCTCTGTCACTGAGACAGAAACCTCGCTCTGTCACTGAGAGACAGAAACCTCGCTCTGTCACTGAGAGACAGAAACCTCGCTCTGTCACTGAGAGACAGAAACCTCGCTCTGTCACTGAGGCAGATACCTCGCTCTGTCACTGAGTCAAAAACCTCGCTCTGTCACTGAGACAGAAACCTAGCTCTGTCACTGAGAGACAGAAACATCGCTCTGTCACTGAGAGACAGAAACCTCGCTCTGTCACTGAGAGACAGAAACCTCGCTCTGTCACTGAGACAGATACCTCGCTCTGTCACTGAATCAAAAACCTCGCTCTGTCACTGAGACAGAAACCTCGCTCTGTCACTGAGAGACAGAAACCTCGCTCTGTCACTGAGACAGAAATCTCGCTCTGTCACTGAGACAGAAACCTCGCTCTGTCACTGAGTGACAGAAACCTCGCTCTGTCACTGGGAGACAGAACCCTCGCTCTGTCACTGAGAGACAGAAACCTCGCTCTGTCACTGAGAGGCAGAAACCTCGCTCTGTCACTGAGACAGAAACCTCGCTCTGTCACTGAGTGAAAAACCTCGCTCTGTCAGAGACAGAAACCTCGCTCTGTCATTGAGACATAAACCTCGCTCTGTAACTGAGAGACAGAAACCTCGCTCTGTCACTGAGAGACAGAAACCTCGCTCTGTCACTGAGAGACAGAAACCTCGCTCTGTCACTGAGAGACAGAAACCTCGCTCTGTCACTGAGAGACAGAAACCTCGCTCTGTCACTGAGAGACAGAAACCTCGCATTGTCACTGAGAGACAGAAACCTCGCTCTGTCACTGAGAGACAGAAACCTCGCTCTGTCACTGAGAGACAGAAACCTCGCTCTGTCACTGAGACAGAAACCTCGCTCTGTCACTGAGAGACAGAAACCTCACTCTGTCACTGAGACAGAAATCTCGATCTGTCACTGAGAGACAGAAACCTCGCTCTGTCACTGAGAGACAGAAACCACTCTCTGAAACTGAGAGACAGAAACCTCGCTCTGTCACTGAGAGAAAGAAAGCTCGCTCTGTCACTGAGAGACAGAAACCTCGCTCTGTCACTGAGAGACAGTAACCTCGCTCTGTCACTGAGAGACAGTAACCTCGCTCTGTCACTGAGAGACAGAAACTTCGCTCTGCCACTGAGACAGAAACCTCGCTCTGTCACTGAGAGACAGAAACCTCGCTCTGTCACTGAGACAGAAACCTCGCTCTGTCACTGGGAGACAGAAACCTCGCTCTGTCACTGAGGCAGATACCTCGCTCTGTCACTGAGTCAAAAACCTCGCTCTGTCACTGAGACAGAAACCTCGCTCTGTCACTGAGACAGATACCTCGCTCTGTCACTGAGTCAAAAAACTCGCTCTGTCACTGAGACAGAAACCTCGCTCTGTCACTGAGAGACAGAAACCTCGCTCTCTCACTGAGTGACAGAAACCTCGCTCTGTCACTGAGAGACAGAAACCTCGCTCTGTCACTGAGACAGAAACCTCGCTCTGTAACTCAGAGACAGAAACCTCGCTCTGTCACTGAGAGACAGAAACCCCGCTCTGTCACTGAGACAGAGACCTCGCTCTGTCACTGAGACAGAAACCTCGCTCTGTCACTGAGAGACAGAAACCTCGCCCTGTCACTGAGAGACAGAAACCTCGCTCTGTCACTGAGAGACAGAAACCTCGCTCTGTCACTGAGAGACAGAAACCTCGCTCTGTCACTGAGACAGAAACCTCACTCTGTCACTGAGAGACAGAAACCTCGCTCTGTCACTGAGAGACAGAAACCTCGCTCTGTCACTGAGAGACAGAAACCTCGCTTTGTCACTGAGAGACAGAAACTTCGTTCTGTCACTGAGACAGAAACCTCGCTCTGTCACTGAGAGACAGAAACCTCGCTCTGTCACTGAGAGACAGAAACCTCGCTCTGTCACTGAGACAAAAACCTCGCTTTGTCACTGAGACAGAGACCTCGCTTTGTCACTGAGACAGAAACCTCGCTCTGTCACTGAGACAGCAACCTCGCTTTGTCACTGAGACAGAAACCTCGCCCTGTCACTGAGAGAGATACCTCGCTCTGTCACTGAGACAGAAACCTCGCTTTGTCACTGAGACAGAAACCTCGCTCTGTCACTGAGACAGCAACCTCGCTTTGTCACTGAGAGACAGAAACCTCGCTCTGTCACTCAGAGACAGAAACCTCGCTCTGTCACTGAGACAGAAACCTCGCTCTGTCACTGAGACAGAAACCTCGCTCTGTCACTGAGACAGAAACCTCGCTCTGTCACTGAGACAGAAACCTCGCTATGTCACTGAGAGACAGAAACCTCGCTTTGTCACTGAGACAGAAACCTCGCTCTGTCACTGAGACAGAAACCTCGCACTGTCACTGAGAGACAGAAACCTCGCTCTGTCACTGAGACAGAAACCTCGCTCTGTCACTGAGAGACAGAAACCTCGCTCTGTCACTGAGAGACAGAAACCCCGCTCTGTCACTGCGACAGAAACCTCGCTCTGTCACTGAGGGACAGAAACCTCGCTCTGTCACTGAGAGACAGAAACCTCGCTCTGTCACTGAGAGACAGAAACCTCGCTCTGTCACTGAGACAGAAACCTCGCTCTGTCACTGAGAGACAGAAACCTCGCTCCGTCACTAAGACAGAAACCTCGCTCTGTCACTGAGAGACAGATACCTCGCTCTGTCACTGAGAGACAGAAACCTCGCTCTGTCACTGAGAGACAGAAAACTCGCTCTGTCACCTAGACAGAAACCTCGCTCTGTCACTGAGAGACAGAAACCTCGCTCTGACACTGAAAGACAGAAACCTCGCTCTGTCACTGAGAGACAGAAACCTCGCTCTGTCACTGAGAGACAGAAACCTCGCTCTGTCACTGAGAGACAGAAACCTCGTTCTGTCACTGAGACAGATACCTCGCTCTGTCACTGAGAGACAGAAACCTCGCTCTGTCACTGAGAGACAGAAACCTCGCTCTGTCACTGAGAGACAGAAACCTCGCTCTGTCACCTAGACAGAAACCTCGCTCTGTCACTGAGACAGAAACCTCGCTCTGTCACTGAGAGACAGAAACCTCGCTCTGACACTGAAAGACAGAAACCTCGCTCTGTCACTGAGAGACAGAAACCTCACTCTGTCACTGAGAGACAGAAACCTCGCTCTGTCACTGAGACAGAAACCTCGCTCTGTCACTGAGAGACAGAAAACTCGCTCTGTCACTGAGAGACAGAAACCTCGCTCTGTCACTGAGAGACAGAAACCTCGCTCTGTCACTGAGACAGATACCTCGCTCTGTCACTGAGTCAAAAACCTCGCTCTGTCACTGAGACAGAAACCTCGCTCTGTCACTGAGAGACAGAAACCTCGCTCTGTCACTGAGACAGAAACCTCGCTCTGTCACTGAGACAGAAACCTCGCTCTGTCACTGAGACAGAAACCTAGCTCTGTCACTGAGAGACAGAAACATCGCTCTGTCACTGAGAGACAGAAACCTCGCTCTGTCACTGAGACAGATACCTCGCTCTGTCACTGAGTCAAAAACCTCGCTCTGTCACTGAGACAGAAACCTCGCTCTGTCACTGAGAGACAGAAACCTCGCTCTGTCACTGAGACAGAAACCTCGCTCTGTCACTGAGTGACAGAAACCTCGCTCTGTCACTGAGAGACAGAAACCTCGCTCTGTCACTGAGACAGAAACCTCGCTCTGTCACTGAGAGACAGAAACCTCGCTCTGTCACTGAGACAGAAACCTCGCTCTGTCACTGAGACAGAAACTTTGCTCTGTCACTGAGAGACAGAAACCTCGCTCTGTCACTGAGTGACAGAAACCTCGCTCTGTCACTGGGAGACAGAAACCTCGCTCTGTCACTGAGACAGAAACCTCGCTCTGTCACTGAGTGAAAAACCTCGCTCTGTCAGAGACAGAAACCTCGCTCTGTCATTGAGACAGAAACCTCGCTCTGTCACTGAGAGACAGAAACCTCGCTCTGTCACTGAGAGACAGAAACCTCGCTCTGTCACTGAGAGACAGAAACCTCGCTCTGTCACTGAGACAAAAACCTCGCTTTGTCACTGAGACAGAAACCTCGCTTTGTCACTGAGACGGAAAACTCGCTCTGTCACTGAGACAGCAACCTCGCTTTGTCACTGAGACAGAACCTCGCTCTGTCACTGAGACAGATACCTCGCTCTGTCACTGTGAGACAGAAAAATCGCTCTGTCACTGAGAGACAGAAACCTCGCTCTGTCACTGAGAGACAGAAACCTCGCTCTGTCACTGAGAGACAGAAACCTCGCTCTGTCACTGAGACAGAAACCTCGCTCTGTCACTGAGAGACAGAAACCTCGCTCTGTCACTGAGAGACAGAAACCTCGCTCTGTCACTGAGACAGAAACCTCACTCTGTCACTGAGAGACAGAAACCTCGCTCTGTCACTGAGACAGAAACCTCGCTCTGTCACTGAGACAGAAACCTCGCTCTGTCAATGAGACAGAAACCTCGCTATGTCACTGAGAGACAGAAACCTCGCTTTGTCACTGAGACAGAAACCTCGCTCTGTCACTGACACAGAAACCTCGCTCTGTCACTGAGAGACAGAAACCTCGCTCTGTCACTGAGAGAGAAACCTCGCTCTGTCACTGAGAGACAGAAAACTCGCTCTGTCACCTAGACAGAAACCTCGCTCTGTCACTGAGACAGAAACTTCGCTCTGTCACTGAGAGACAGAAACCTCGCTCTGTCAATGAGTGACAGAAACCTCGCTCTGTCACTGAGAGACAGAAACCTCGCTCTGTCACTGAGACAGAAACCTCGCTCTGTCACTGTGAGACAGAAACCTCGCTCTGTCACTGTGAGACAGAAACCTCGCTCTGTCACTGAGTCAAAAACCTCGCTCTGTCACTGAGACAGAAACCTCGCTCTGTCATTGAGACAGAAACCTCGCTCTGTCACTGAGAGACAGAAACCTAGCTCTGTCACTGAGAGACAGAAACCTCGCTCTGTCACTGAGAGACAGAAACCTCGCTCTGTCACTGAGAGACAGAAACCTCGCTCTGTCACTGAGAGACGGAAACCTCGCTCTGTCACTGAGAGACGGAAACTTCGCTCTGTCACTGAGACAGAAACCTCGCTCTGTCACTGAGAGAAAGAAACCTCGCTCTGTCACTGAGAGACAGAAACCTCGCTCTGTCACTTGGAGACAGAAACCTCGCTCTGTCACTGAGACAGATACCTCGCTCTGTCACTGTGAGACAGAAACCTCGCTCTGTCACTGAGAGACAGAAACCTCGCTCTGTCACTGAGACAGAAACCTCGCTCTGTCACTGAGAGACAGAAACCTCGCTCTGTCACTGAGACAGAAACCTCGCTCTGTCACTGAGACAGCAACCGCGCTCTGTCACTGAGACAGAAACCTCGCTCTGTCAATGAGACAGAAACCTCGCTATGTCATTGAGAGACAGAAACCTCGCTTTGTCACTGAGACAGAAACCTCGCTCTGTCACTGAGACAGAAACCTCGCTCTGTCACTGAGAGACAGAAACCTCGCTCTGACACTGAGAGACAGAAACCTCGCTCTGTCACTGAGAGACAGAAACCTCGCTCTGTCACTGAGAAACGGAAACCTCGCTCTGTCACTGAGAGACGGAAACCTCGCTCTGTCACTGAGAGACAGAAACCTCGCTCTGTCACTGAGAGACAGAAACCTCGCTCTGTCACTGAGACAGAAACCTCGCTCTGTCACTGAGAGACAGAAACCTCGCTCTGTCACTGAGAGACAGAAACCTCGCTCTGTCACTGAGAGACAGAAACCTCGCTCTGTCACTGAGAGACAGAAACCTCGCTTCGTCACTGAGACAGAAACCTCGCCCTGTCACTGTGAGACAGAAACCTCGCTCTGTCACTGAGAGACAGAAACCTCGCTCTGTCACTGAGAGACAGAAACCTCGCTCTGTCACTGAGAGACAGAAACCTCGCTCTGTCACTGAGAGACAGAAACCTCGCTTCGTCACTGAGACAGAAACCTCGCCCTGTCACTGAGAGACAGAAACCTCGCTCTGTCACTGAGAGACAGAAACCTCGCTCTGTCACTGAGACAGATACCTCGCTCTGTCACTGAGAGACAGAAACCTCGCTCTGTCACTGAGACAGAAACCTCGCTCTGTCACTGAGACAGAAACCTCGCTCTGTCAATGAGACAGAAACCTCGCTATGTCATTGAGAGACAGAAACCTCGCTTTGTCACTGAGACAGAAACCTCGCTCTGTCACTGAGACAGAAACCTCGCTCTGTCACTGAGAGACAGAAACCTCGCTCTGACACTGAAAGACAGAAACCTCGCTCTGTCACTGAGACAGATACCTCGCTCTGTGACTGAGACAGATACCTCGCTCTGTCACTGAGTCAAAAACCTCGCTCTGTCACTGAGACAGAAACCTCGCTCTGTCACTGAGAGACAGAAACCTCGCTCTGTCACTGAGAGACAGAAACCTCGCTCTGTCACTGAGAGACAGAAACCTCGCTCTGTCACTGAGGCAGATACCTCGCTCTGTCACTGAGTCAAAAACCTCGCTCTGTCACTGAGACAGAAACCTCGCTCTGTCACTGAGAGACAGAAACATCGCTCTGTCACTGAGAGACAGAAACCTCGCTCTGTCACTGAGAGACAGAAACCTCGCTCTGTCACTGAGAGACAGAAACCTCGTTCTGTCACTGAGACAGATACCTCGCTCTGTCACTGAGAGACAGAAACCTCGCTCTGTCACTGAGAGACAGAAACCTCGCTCTGTCACTGAGAGACAGAAACCTCGCTCTGTCACTGAGAGACAGAAACCTCGCTCTGTCACCTAGACAGAAATCTCGCTCTGTCACTGAGACAGAAACCTCGCTCTGTCACTGAGAGACAGAAATCTCGCTCTGACACTGAAAGACAGAAACCTCGCTCTGTCACTGAGAGACAGAAACCTCACTCTGTCACTGAGAGACAGAAACCTCGCTCTGTCACTGAGACAGAAACCTCGCTCTGTCACTGAGAGACAGAAACCTCGCTCTGTCACTGAGAGACAGAAACCTCGCTCTGTCACTGAGACAGAAACCTCGCTCTGTCACTGAGAGACAGAAACCTCGCTCTGTCACTGAGAGACAGAAACCTCGCTCTGTCACTGAGAGACAGAAACCTCGCTCTGTCACTGAGAGACAGAAACCTCGCTCTGTCACTGAGAGACAGAAACCTCGCTTCGTCACTGAGACAGAAACCTCGCTCTGTCACTGAGAGACAGAAACCTCGCTCTGTCACTGAGACACGGAAACCTCGCTCTGTCACTGAGAGACAGAAACCTCGCTCTGTCACTGAGACACGGAAACCTCGCTCTGTCACTGTGAGACAGAAACCTCGCTCTGTCACTGAGAGACAGAAACCTCGCTCTGTCACTGAGAGACAGAAACCTCGCTCTGTCACTGAGACACGGAAACCTCGCTCTGTCACTGAGAGACAGAAACCTCGCTTCGTCACTGAGACAGAAACCTCGCTCTGTCACTGAGAGACAGAAACCTCGCTCTGTCACTGAGACAGAAACCTCGCTCTGTCACTGAGAGACAGAAACCTCGCTCTGTCACTGAGACAGAAACCTCGCTCTGTCACTGAGACAGAAACCTCGCTCTGTCACTGAGACAGAAACCTCGCTCTGTCAATGAGACAGAAACCTCGCTATGTCATTGAGAGACAGAAACCTCGCTTTGTCACTGAGACAGAAACCTCGCTCTGTCACTGAGACAGAAACCTCGCTCTGTCACTGAGAGACAGAAACCTCGCTCTGACACTGAAAGACAGAAACCTCGCTCTGTCACTGAGAGACAGAAACCTCGCTCTGTCACTGAGAGACAGAAACCTCGCTCTGTCACTGAGACAGAAACCTCGCTCTGTCACTGAGAGACAGAAACCTCGCTCTGTCACTGAGAGACAGAAACCTCGCTCTGTCACTGAGACAGAAACCTCGCTCTGTCACTGAGAGACAGAAACCTCGCTCTGTCACTGAGGCAGATACCTCGCTCTGTCACTGAGTCAAAAACCTCGCTCTGTCACTGAGACAGTAACCTAGCTCTGTCACTGAGAGACAGAAACATCGCTCTGTCACTGAGAGACAGAAACCTCACTCTGTCACTGAGACAGATACCTCGCTCTGTCACTGAGTCAAAAACCTCGCTCTGTCACTGAGACAGAAACCTCGCTCTGTCACTGAGAGACAGAAACCTCGCTCTGTCACTGAGACAGAAACCTCGCTCTGTCACTGAGTGACAGAAACCTCGCTCTGTCACTGAGAGACAGAAACCTCGCTCTGTCACTGAGAGACAGAAACCTCGCTCTGTCACTGAGAGACAGAAACCTCGCTCTGTCACTGAGGCAGATACCTCGCTCTGTCACTGAGTCAAAAACCTCGCTCTGTCACTGAGACAGAAACCTAGCTCTGTCACTGAGAGACAGAAACATCGCTCTGTCACTGAGAGACAGAAACCTCGCTCTGTCACTGAGAGACAGAAACCTCGCTCTGTCACTGAGAGACAGAAACCTCGTTCTGTCACTGAGACAGATACCTCGCTCTGTCACTGAGAGACAGAAACCTCGCTCTGTCACTGAGAGACAGAAACCTCGCTCTGTCACTCAGAGACAGAAACCTCGCTCTGTCACTGAGAGACAGAAACCTCGCTCTGTCACCTAGACAGAAATCTCGCTCTGTCACTGAGACAGAAACCTCGCTCAGTCACTGAGAGACAGAAATCTCGCTCTGACACTGAAAGACAGAAACCTCGCTCTGTCACTGAGAGACAGAAACCTCACTCTGTCACTGAGAGACAGAAACCTCGCTCTGTCACTGAGACAGAAACCTCGCTCTGTCACTGAGAGACAGAAACCTCGCTCTGTCACTGAGAGACAGAAACCTCGCTCTGTCACTGAGAGACAGAAACCTCGCTCTGTCACTGAGACAGATACCTCGCTCTGTCACTGAGTCAAAAACCTCGCTCTGTCACTGAGACAGAAACCTAGCTCTGTCACTGAGAGACAGAAACATCGCTCTGTCACTGAGAGACAGAAACCTCGCTCTGTCACTGAGACAGATACTTCGCTCTGTCACTGAGTCAAAAACCTCGCTCTGTCACTGAGACAGAAAGCTCGCTCTGTCACTGAGAGACAGAAACCTTGCTCTGTCACTGAGACAGAAACCTCGCTCTGTCACTGAGTGACAGAAACCTCGCTCTGTCACTGAGAGACAGAAACCTCGCTCTGTCACTGAGACAGAAACCTCGATCTGTCACTGAGAGACAGAAACCTCGCTCTGTCACTGAGACAGAAACCTCGCTCTGTCACTGAGACAGAAACTTTGCTCTGTCACTGAGAGACAGAAACCTCGCTCTGTCACTGAGTGACAGAAACGTCGCTCTGTCACTGGGAGACAGAAACCTCGCTCTGTCACTGAGACAGAAACCTCGCTCTGTCACTGAGTGAAAAACCTCGCTCTGTCAGAGACAGAAACCTCGCTCTGTCATTGAGACAGAAACCTCGCTCTGTCACTGAGAGACAGAAACCTCGCTCTGTCACTGAGAGACAGAAACCTCGCTCTGTCACTGAGAGACAGAAACCTCGCTCTGTCACTGAGACAAAAACCTCGCTTTGTCACTGAGACAGAAACCTCGCTTTGTCACTGAGACAGAAACCTCGCTCTGTCACTGAGACAGCAACCTCGCTTTGTCACTGAGACAGAAACCTCGCTCTGTCACTGAGACAGATACCTCGCTCTGTCACTGTGAGACAGAAAAATCGCTCTGTCACTGAGAGACAGAAACCTCGCTCTGTCACTGAGACACAGAAACCTCGCTCTGTCACTGAGAGACAGAAACCTCGCTCTGTCACTGAGACAGAAACCTCGCTCTGTCACTGAGAGACAGAAACCTCGCTCTGTCACTGAGACAGAAACCTCGCTCTGTCACTGAGACAGAAACCTCGCTCTGTCAATGAGACAGAAACCTCGCTCTGTCACTGAGAGACAGAAACCTCGCTCTGTCACTGAGAGACAGAAACCTCGTTCTGTCACTGAGACAGATACCTCGCTCTGTCACTGAGAGACAGAAACCTCGCTCTGTCACTGAGAGACAGAAACCTCGCTCTGTCACTGAGAGACAGAAACCTCGCTCTGTCACTGAGAGACAGAAACCTCGCTCTGTCACCGAGACAGAAATCTCGCTCTGTCACTGAGACAGAAACCTCGCTCTGTCACTGAGAGACAGAAATCTCGCTCTGTCACTGAGACAGAAACCTCGCTCTGTCACTGAGAGACAGAAACCTCGCTCTGTCACTGAGACAGAAACCTCGCTCTGTCACTGAGAGACAGAAACCTCGCTCTGTCACTGAGAGACAGAAACCTCGCTCTGTCACTGAGAGACAGAAACCTCGCTCTGTCACTGAGACAGAAACCTCGCTCTGTCACTGAGAGACAGAAACCTCGCTCTGTCACTGAGAGACAGAAACCTCGCTCTGTCACTGAGAGACAGAAACCTCGCTCTGTCACTGAGAGACAGAAACCTCGCTCTGTCACTGAGAGACAGAAACCTCGCTTCGTCACTGAGACAGAAACCTCGCCCTGTCACTGTGAGACAGAAACCTCGCTCTGTCACTGAGAGACAGAAACCTCGCTCTGTCACTGAGAGACAGAAACCTCGCTCTGTCACTGAGACACGGAAACCTCGCTCTGTCACTGAGAGACAGAAACCTCGCTCTGTCACTGAGACAGAAACCTCGCTCTGTCACTGAGAGACAGAAACCTCGCTCTGTCACTGAGACAGAAACCTCGCTCTGTCACTGAGACAGAAACCTCGCTCTGTCACTGAGACAGAAACCTCGCTCTGTCAATGAGACAGAAACCTCGCTATGTCATTGAGAGACAGAAACCTCGCTTTGTCACTGAGACAGAAACCTCGCTCTGTCACTGAGACAGAAACCTCGCTCTGTCACTGAGAGACAGAAACCTCGCTCTGACACTGAAAGACAGAAACCTCGCTCTGTCACTGAGAGACAGAAACCTCGCTCTGTCACTGAGAGACAGAAACCTCGCTCTGTCACTGAGACAGAAACCTCGCTCTGTCACTGAGAGACAGAAACCTCGCTCTGTCACTGAGAGACAGAAACCTCGCTCTGTCACTGAGTCAAAAACCTCGCTCTGTCACTGAGACAGAAACCTAGCTCTGTCACTGAGAGACAGAAACATCGCTCTGTCACTGAGAGACAGAAACCTCACTCTGTCACTGAGACAGATACCTCGCTCTGTCACTGAGTCAAAAACCTCGCTCTGTCACTGAGACAGAAACCTCGCTCTGTCACTGAGAGACAGAAACCTCGCTCTGTCACTGAGACAGAAACCTCGCTCTGTCACTGAGTGACAGAAACCTCGCTCTGTCACTGAGAGACAGAAACCTCGCTCTGTCACTGAGAGACAGAAACCTCGCTCTGTCACTGAGAGACAGAAACCTCGCTCTGTCACTGAGGCAGATACCTCGCTCTGTCACTGAGTCAAAAACCTCGCTCTGTCACTGAGACAGAAACCTAGCTCTGTCACTGAGAGACAGAAACATCGCTCTGTCACTGAGAGACAGAAACCTCGCTCTGTCACTGAGAGACAGAAACCTCGCTCTGTCACTGAGAGACAGAAACCTCGTTCTGTCACTGAGACAGATACCTCGCTCTGTCACTGAGAGACAGAAAGCTCGCTCTGTCACTGAGAGACAGAAACCTCGCTCTGTCACTCAGAGACAGAAACCTCGCTCTGTCACTGAGAGACAGAAACCTCGCTCTGTCACCTAGACAGAAATCTCGCTCTGTCACTGAGACAGAAACCTCGATCAGTCACTGAGAGACAGAAATCTCGCTCTGACACTGAAAGACAGAAACCTCGCTCTGTCACTGAGAGACAGAAACCTCACTCTGTCACTGAGAGACAGAAACCTCGCTCTGTCACTGAGACAGAAACCTCGCTCTGTCACTGAGAGACAGAAACCTCGCTCTGTCACTGAGAGACAGAAACCTCGCTCTGTCACTAAGAGACAGAAACCTCGCTCTGTCACTGAGACAGAAACCTCGCTCTGTCACTGAGACAGAAACCTCGCTCTGTCACTGAGAGACAGAAACCTCGCTCTGTCACTGAGAGACAGAAACCTCGCTCTGTCACTGAGTCAAAAACCTCGCTCTGTCACTGAGACAGAAACCTCGCTCTGTCACTGAGAGACAGAAACATCGCTCTGTCACTGAGAGACAGAAACCTCGCTCTGTCACTGAGACAGATACCTCGCTCTGTCACTGAGTCAAAAACCTCGCTCTGTCACTGAGACAGAAACCTCGCTCTGTCACTGAGAGACAGAAACCTCGCTCTGTCACTGAGACAGAAACCTCGCTCTGTCACTGAGTGACAGAAACCTCGCTCTGTCACTGAGAGACAGAAACCTCGCTCTGTCACTGAGACAGAAACCTCGATCTGTCACTGAGAGACAGAAACCTCGCTCTGTCACTGAGTGACAGAAACGTCGCTCTGTCACTGGGAGACAGAAACCTCGCTCTGTCACTGAGACAGAAACCTCGCTCTGTCACTGAGTGAAAAACCTCGCTCTGTCAGAGACAGAAACCTCGCTCTGTCATTGAGACAGAAACCTCGCTCTGTCACTGAGAGACAGAAACCTCGCTCTGTCACTGAGAGACAGAAACCTCGCTCTGTCACTGAGAGACAGAAACCTCGCTCTGTCACTGAGACAAAAACCTCGCTTTGTCACTGAGACAGAAACCTCGCTTTGTCACTGAGACAGAAACCTCGCTCTGTCACTGAGACAGCAACCTCGCTTTGTCACTGAGACAGAAACCTCGCTCTGTCACTGAGACAGATACCTCGCTCTGTCACTGTGAGACAGAAAAATCGCTCTGTCACTGAGAGACAGAAACCTCGCTCTGTCACTGAGACACAGAAACCTCGCTCTGTCACTGAGAGACAGAAACCTCGCTCTGTCACTTAGACAGAAACCTCGCTCTGTCACTGAGAGACAGAAACCTCGCTCTGTCACTGAGACAGAAACCTCGCTCTGTCACTGAGACACAGAAACCTCGCTCTGTCACTGAGAGACAGAAACCTCGCTCTGTCACTGAGACAGAAACCTCGCTCTGTCACTGAGAGACAGAAACCTCGCTCTGTCACTGAGACAGAAACCTCGCTCTGTCACTGAGACAGAAACCTCGCTCTGTCAATGAGACAGAAACCTCGCTATGTCACTGAGAGACAGAAACCTCGCTTTGTCACTGAGACAGAAACCTCGCTCTGTCACTGACACAGAAACCTCGCTCTGTCACTGAGAGACAGAAACCTCGCTCTGTCACTGAGACAGAAACCTCGCTCTGTCACTGAGAGACAGAAAACTCGCTCTGTCACCTAGACAGAAACCTCGCTCTGTCACTGAGACAGAAACTTCGCTCTGTCACTGAGAGACAGAAACATCGCTCTGTCACTGAGTGACAGAAACCTCGCTCTGTCACTGAGAGACAGAAACCTCGCTCTGTCACTGAGACAGAAACCTCGCTCTGTCACTGTGAGACAGAAACCTCGCTCTGTCACTGAGAGACAGAAACCTCGCTCTGTCACTGAGACAGAAACCTCGCTCTGTCACTGAGACAGAAACCTCGCTCTGTCAATGAGACAGAAACCTCGCTATGTCATTGAGAGACAGAAACCTCGCTTTGTCACTGAGACAGAAACCTCGCTCTGTCACTGAGACAGAAACCTCGCTCTGTCACTGAGAGACAGAAACCTCGCTCTGACACTGAAAGACAGAAACCTCGCTCTGTCACTGAGAGACAGAAACCTCGCTCTGTCACTGAGAGACAGAAACCTCGCTCTGTCACTGAGACAGAAACCTCGCTCTGTCACTGAGAGACAGAAACCTCGCTCTGTCACTGAGAGACAGAAACCTCGCTCTGTCACTGAGAGACAGAAACCTCGCTCTGTCACTGAGGCAGATACCTCGCTCTGTCACTGAGTCAAAAACCTCGCTCTGTCACTGAGACAGAAACCTAGCTCTGTCACTGAGAGACAGAAACATCGCTCTGTCACTGAGAGACAGAAAACTCGCTCTGTCACTGAGACAGATACCTCGCTCTGTCACTGAGTCAAAAACCTCGCTCTGTCACTGAGACAGAAACCTCGCTCTGTCACTGAGAGACAGAAACCTCGCTCTGTCACTGAGACAGAAACCTCGCTCTGTCACTGAGTGACAGAAACCTCGCTCTGTCACTGAGAGACAGAAACCTCGCTCTGTCACTGAGAGACAGAAACCTCGCTCTGTCACTGAGTGACAGAAACCTCGCTCTGTCACTGAGAGACAGAAACCTCGCTCTGTCACTGAGAGACAGAAACCTCGCTCTGTCACTGAGAGACAGAAACCTCGCTCTGTCACTGAGGCAGATACCTCGCTCTGTCACTGAGTCAAAAACCTCGCTCTGTCACTGAGACAGAAACCTAGCTCTGTCACTGAGAGACAGAAACATCGCTCTGTCACTGAGAGACAGAAACCTCGCTCTGTCACTGAGAGACAGAAACCTCGCTCTGTCACTGAGAGACAGAAACCTCGTTCTGTCACTGAGACAGATACCTCGCTCTGTCACTGAGAGACAGAAAGCTCGCTCTGTCACTGAGAGACAGAAACCTCGCTCTGTCACTCAGAGACAGAAACCTCGCTCTGTCACTGAGAGACAGAAACCTCGCTCTGTCACCTAGACAGAAATCTCGCTCTGTCACTGAGACAGAAACCTCGATCAGTCACTGAGAGACAGAAATCTCGCTCTGACACTGAAAGACAGAAACCTCGCTCTGTCACTGAGAGACAGAAACCTCACTCTGTCACTGAGAGACAGAAACCTCGCTCTGTCACTGAGACAGAAACCTCGCTCTGTCACTGAGAGACAGAAACCTCGCTCTGTCACTGAGAGACAGAAACCTCGCTCTGTCACTAAGAGACAGAAACCTCGCTCTGTCACTGAGACAGAAACCTCGCTCTGTCACTGAGACAGAAACCTCGCTCTGTCACTGAGAGACAGAAACCTCGCTCTGTCACTGAGAGACAGAAACCTCGCTCTGTCACTGAGTCAAAAACCTCGCTCTGTCACTGAGACAGAAACCTCGCTCTGTCACTGAGAGACAGAAACATCGCTCTGTCACTGAGAGACAGAAACCTCGCTCTGTCACTGAGACAGATACCTCGCTCTGTCACTGAGTCAAAAACCTCGCTCTGTCACTGAGACAGAAACCTCGCTCTGTCACTGAGAGACAGAAACCTCGCTCTGTCACTGAGACAGAAACCTCGCTCTGTCACTGAGTGACAGAAACCTCGCTCTGTCACTGAGAGACAGAAACCTCGCTCTGTCACTGAGACAGAAACCTCGCTCTGTCATTGAGACAGAAACCTCGCTCTGTCACTGAGAGACAGAAACCTCGCTCTGTCACTGAGAGACAGAAACCTCGCTCTGTCACTGAGAGACAGAAACCTCGCTCTGTCACTGAGACAAAAACCTCGCTTTGTCACTGAGACAGAAACCTCGCTTTGTCACTGAGACAGAAACCTCGCTCTGTCACTGAGACAGCAACCTCGCTTTGTCACTGAGACAGAAACCTCGCTCTGTCACTGAGACAGATACCTCGCTCTGTCACTGTGAGACAGAAAAATCGCTCTGTCACTGAGAGACAGAAACCTCGCTCTGTCACTGAGACACAGAAACCTCGCTCTGTCACTGAGAGACAGAAACCTCGCTCTGTCACTGAGACAGAAACCTCGCTCTGTCACTGAGAGACAGAAACCTCGCTCTGTCACTGAGACAGAAACCTCGCTCTGTCACTGAGACACAGAAACCTCGCTCTGTCACTGAGAGACAGAAACCTCGCTCTGTCACTGAGACAGAAACCTCGCTCTGTCACTGAGAGACAGAAACCTCGCTCTGTCACTGAGACAGAAACCTCGCTCTGTCACTGAGACAGAAACCTCGCTCTGTCAATGAGACAGAAACCTCGCTATGTCACTGAGAGACAGAAACCTCGCTTTGTCACTGAGACAGAAACCTCGCTCTGTCACTGACACAGAAACCTCGCTCTGTCACTGAGAGACAGAAACCTCGCTCTGTCACTGAGACAGAAACCTCGCTCTGTCACTGAGAGACAGAAAACTCGCTCTGTCACCTAGACAGAAACCTCGCTCTGTCACTGAGACAGAAACTTCGCTCTGTCACTGAGAGACAGAAACATCGCTCTGTCACTGAGTGACAGAAACCTCGCTCTGTCACTGAGAGACAGAAACCTCGCTCTGTCACTGAGACAGAAACCTCGCTCTGTCACTGTGAGACAGAAACCTCGCTCTGTCACTGAGAGACAGAAACCTCGCTCTGTCACTGAGACACGGAAACCTCGCTCTGTCACTGAGAGACAGAAACCTCGCTCTGTCACTGAGACAGAAACCTCGCTCTGTCACTGAGAGACAGAAACCTCGCTCTGTCACTGAGACAGAAACCTCGCTCTGTCACTGAGACAGAAACCTCGCTCTGTCACTGAGACAGAAACCTCGCTCTGTCAATGAGACAGAAACCTCGCTATGTCATTGAGAGACAGAAACCTCGCTTTGTCACTGAGACAGAAACCTCGCTCTGTCACTGAGACAGAAACCTCGCTCTGTCACTGAGAGACAGAAACCTCGCTCTGACACTGAAAGACAGAAACCTCGCTCTGTCACTGAGAGACAGAAACCTCGCTCTGTCACTGAGAGACAGAAACCTCGCTCTGTCACTGAGACAGAAACCTCGCTCTGTCACTGAGAGACAGAAACCTCGCTCTGTCACTGAGAGACAGAAACCTCGCTCTGTCACTGAGAGACAGAAACCTCGCTCTGTCACTGAGGCAGATACCTCGCTCTGTCACTGAGTCAAAAACCTCGCTCTGTCACTGAGACAGAAACCTAGCTCTGTCACTGAGAGACAGAAACATCGCTCTGTCACTGAGAGACAGAAAACTCGCTCTGTCACTGAGACAGATACCTCGCTCTGTCACTGAGTCAAAAACCTCGCTCTGTCACTGAGACAGAAACCTCGCTCTGTCACTGAGAGACAGAAACCTCGCTCTGTCACTGAGACAGAAACCTCGCTCTGTCACTGAGTGACAGAAACCTCGCTCTGTCACTGAGAGACAGAAACCTCGCTCTGTCACTGAGAGACAGAAACCTCGCTCAGTCACTGAGAGACAGAAACCTCGCTCTGTCACTGAGACAGAAACCTCGCTCTGTCACTGAGACAGAAACTTCGCTCTGTCACTGAGAGACAGAAACCTCGCTCTGTCACTGAGTGACAGAAACCTCGCTCTGTCACTGGGAGACAGAAACCTCGCTCTGTCACTGAGACAGAAACCTCGCTCTGTCACTGAGTGAAAAACCTCGCTCTGTCAGAGACAGAAACCTCGCTCTGTCATTGAGACAGAAACCTCGCTCTGTCACTGAGAGACAGAAACCTCGCTCTGTCACTGAGAGACAGAAACCTCGCTCTGTCACTGAGAGACAGAAACCTCGCTCTGTCACTGAGACAAAAACCTCGCTTTGTCACTGAGACAGAAACCTCGCTTTGTCACTGAGACAGAAACCTCGCTCTGTCACTGAGACAGCAACCTCGCTTTGTCACTGAGACAGAAACCTCGCTCTGTCACTGAGACAGATACCTCGCTCTGTCACTGTGAGACAGAAAAATCGCTCTGTCACTGAGAGACAGAAACCTCGCTCTGTCACTGAGACACAGAAACCTCGCTCAGTCACTGAGAGACAGAAACCTCGCTCTGTCACTGAGACAGAAACCTCGCTCTGTCACTGAGAGACAGAAACCTCGCTCTGTCACTGAGACAGAAACCTCGCTCTGTCACTGAGACAGAAACCTCGCTCTGTCAATGAGACAGAAACCTCGCTATGTCACTGAGAGACAGAAACCTCGCTTTGTCACTGAGACAGAAACCTCGCTCTGTCACTGAGACAGAAACCTCGCTCTGTCACTGAGAGACAGAAACCTCGCTATGTCACTGAGACAGAAACCTCGCTCTGTCACTGAGAGACAGAAAACTCGCTCTGTCACCTAGACAGAAACCTCGCTCTGTCACTGAGACAGAAACTTCGCTCTGTCACTGAGAGACAGAAACCTCGCTCTGTCACTGAGTGACAGAAACCTCGCTCTGTCACTGAGAGACAGAAACCTCGCTCTGTCACTGAGACAGAAACCTCGCTCTGTCACTGTGAGACAGAAACCTCGCTCTGTCACTGAGTCAAAAACCTCGCTCTGTCACTGAGACAGAAACCTCGCTCTGTCATTGAGACAGAAACCTCGCTCTGTCACTGAGAGACAGAAACCTAGCTCTGTCACTGAGAAACAGAAACCTCGCTCTGTCACTGAGAGACAGAAACCTCGCTCTGTCACTGAGAGACAGAAACCTCGCTCTGTCACTGAGAGACGGAAACCTCGCTCTGTCACTGAGAGACAGAAACTTCGCTCTGTCACTGAGACAGAAACCTCGCTCTGTCACTGAGAGAAAGAAAGCTCGCTCTGTCACTGAGAGACAGAAACCTCGCTCTGTCACTTGGAGACAGAAACCTCGCTTCGTCACTGAGACAGAAACCTCGCTCTGTCACTGAGACAGCAACCTCGCTTTGTCACTGAGACAGAAACCTAGCTCTGTCACTGAGACAGATACCTCGCTCTGTCACTGAGAGACAGAAACCTCGCTCTGTCACTGAGAGACAGAAACCTCGCTCTGTCACTGAGAGACGGAAACCTCGCTCTGTCACTGAGAGACAGAAACTTCGCTCTGTCACTGAGACAGAAACCTCGCTCTGTCACTGAGAGAAAGAAAGCTCGCTCTGTCACTGAGAGACAGAAACCTCGCTCTGTCACTTGGAGACAGAAACCTCGCTCTGTCACTGAGACAGCAACCTCGCTTTGTCACTGAGACAGAAACCTCGCTCTGTCACTGAGAGACAGAAACCTCGCTCAGTCACTGAGAGACAGAAACCTCGCTCTGTCACTGAGACAGAAACCTCGCTCTGTCACTGAGAGACAGAAACCTCGCTCTGTCACTGAGACAGAAACCTCGCTCTGTCACTGAGACAGAAACCTCGCTCTGTCAATGAGACAGAAACCTCGCTATGTCACTGAGAGACAGAAACCTCGCTTTGTCACTGAGACAGAAACCTCGCTCTGTCACTGAGACAGAAACCTCGCTCTGTCACTGAGAGACAGAAACCTCGCTATGTCACTGAGACAGAAACCTCGCTCTGTCACTGAGAGACAGAAAACTCGCTCTGTCACCTAGACAGAAACCTCGCTCTGTCACTGAGACAGAAACTTCGCTCTGTCACTGAGAGACAGAAACCTCGCTCTGTCACTGAGTGACAGAAACCTCGCTCTGTCACTGAGAGACAGAAACCTCGCTCTGTCACTGAGACAGAAACCTCGCTCTGTCACTGTGAGACAGAAACCTCGCTCTGTCACTGAGTCAAAAACCTCGCTCTGTCACTGAGAGACAGAAACCTAGCTCTGTCACTGAGAGACAGAAACCTCGCTCTGTCACTGAGAGACAGAAACCTCGCTCTGTCACTGAGAGACAGAAACCTCGCTCTGTCACTGAGAGACGGAAACCTCGCTCTGTCACTGAGAGACAGAAACTTCGCTCTGTCACTGAGACAGAAACCTCGCTCTGTCACTGAGAGAAAGAAAGCTCGCTCTGTCACTGAGAGACAGAAACCTCGCTCTGTCACTTGGAGACAGAAACCTCGCTTCGTCACTGAGACAGAAACCTCGCTCTGTCACTGAGACAGCAACCTCGCTTTGTCACTGAGACAGAAACATAGCTCTGTCACTGAGACAGATACCTCGCTCTGTCACTGAGAGACAGAAACCTCACTCTGTCACTGAGAGACAGAAACCTCGCTCTGTCACTGAGAGACGGAAACCTCGCTCTGTCACTGAGAGACAGAAACTTCGCTCTGTCACTGAGACAGAAACCTCGCTCTGTCACTGAGAGAAAGAAAGCTCGCTCTGTCACTGAGAGACAGAAACCTCGCTCTGTCACTTGGAGACAGAAACCTCGCTCTGTCACTGAGACAGCAACCTCGCTTTGTCACTGAGACAGAAACCTAGCTCTGTCACTGAGACAGATACCTCGCTCTGTCACTGTGAGACAGAAACCTCGCTCTGTCACTGAGAGACAGAAACCTCGCTCTGTCACTGAGACACGGAAACCTCGCTCTGTCACTGAGACACGGAAACCTCGCTCTGTCAATGAGACAGAAACCTCGCTCTGTCACTGAGAGACAGAAACCTCGCTCTGTCACTGAGACAGAAACCTCGCTCTGTCACTGAGACAGAAACCTCGCTCTGTCACTGAGACAGAAACCTCGCTCTGTCAATGAGACAGAAACCTCGCTATGTCATTGAGAGACAGAAACCTCGCTTTGTCACTGAGACAGAAACCTCGCTCTGTCACTGAGACAGAAACCTCGCTCTGTCACTGAGAGACAGAAACCTCGCTCTGTCACTGAGAGACAGAAACCTCGCTCTGTCACTGAGAGACAGAAACCTCGCTCTGTCAATGAGACAGAAACCTCGCTATGTCACTGAGAGACAGAAACCTCGCTCTGTCACTGAGACAGAAACCTCGCTCTGTCACTGAGAGACAGAAACCTCGCTCTGTCACTGAGACAGAAACCTCGCTCTGTCACTGAGACAGAAACTTCGATCTGTCACTGAGAGACAGAAACCTCGCTCTGTCACTGAGTGACATAAACCTCGCTCTGTCACTGGGAGACAGAAACCTCGCTCTGTCACTGAGAGACAGAAACCTCGCTCTGTCACTGAGAGACAGAAACCTCGCTCTGTCACTGAGAGACAGAAACCTCGCTCTGTCACTGAGAGACAGAAACCTCGCATTGTCACTGAGAGACAGAAACCTCGCTCTGTCACTGAGACAGAAACCTCGCTCTGTCACTGAGAGACAGAAACCTCGCTCTGTCACTGAGGGACAGAAACCTCGCTCTGTCACTGAGACAGAAACCTCGCTCTGTCACTGAGACAGAAATCTCGCTCTGTCACTGAGAGACAGAAATCTCGCTCTGTCACTGAGAGACAGAAACCTAGCTCTGTCACTGAGAGACAGAAACATCGCTCTGTCACTGAGAGACAGAAACCTCGCTCTGTCACTGAGAGACAGAAACCTCGCTCTGTCACTGAGAGACAGAAACCTCGCTCTGTCACTGAGACAAAAACCTCGCTTTGTCACTGAGACAGAAACCTCGCTTTGTCACTGAGACAGAAACCTCGCTCTGTCACTGAGACAGCAACCTCGCTTTGTCACTGAGACAGAAACCTCGCTCTGTCACTGAGACAGATACCTCGCTCTGTCACTGTGAGACAGAAAAATCGCTCTGTCACTGAGAGACAGAAACCTCGCTCTGTCACTGAGACACAGAAACCTCGCTCAGTCACTGAGAGACAGAAACCTCGCTCTGTCACTGAGACAGAAACCTCGCTCTGTCACTGAGAGACAGAAACCTCGCTCTGTCACTGAGACAGAAACCTCGCTCTGTCACTGAGACAGAAACCTCGCTCTGTCAATGAGACAGAAACCTCGCTATGTCACTGAGAGACAGAAACCTCGCTTTGTCACTGAGACAGAAACCTCGCTCTGTCACTGAGACAGAAACCTCGCTCTGTCACTGAGAGACAGAAACCTCGCTATGTCACTGAGACAGAAACCTCGCTCTGTCACTGAGAGACAGAAAACTCGCTCTGTCACCTAGACAGAAACCTCGCTCTGTCACTGAGACAGAAACTTCGCTCTGTCACTGAGAGACAGAAACCTCGCTCTGTCACTGAGTGACAGAAACCTCGCTCTGTCACTGAGAGACAGAAACCTCGCTCTGTCACTGAGACAGAAACCTCGCTCTGTCACTGTGAGACAGAAACCTCGCTCTGTCACTGAGTCAAAAACCTCGCTCTGTCACTGAAACAGAAACCTCGCTCTGTCATTGAGACAGAAACCTCGCTCTGTCACTGAGAGACAGAAACCTAGCTCTGTCACTGAGAAACAGAAACCTCGCTCTGTCACTGAGAGACAGAAACCTCGCTCTGTCACTGAGAGACAGAAACCTCGCTCTGTCACTGAGAGACGGAAACCTCGCTCTGTCACTGAGAGACAGAAACTTCGCTCTGTCACTGAGACAGAAACCTCGCTCTGTCACTGAGAGAAAGAAAGCTCGCTCTGTCACTGAGAGACAGAAACCTCGCTCTGTCACTTGGAGACAGAAACCTCGCTTCGTCACTGAGACAGAAACCTCGCTCTGTCACTGAGACAGCAACCTCGCTTTGTCACTGAGACAGAAACCTAGCTCTGTCACTGAGACAGATACCTCGCTCTGTCACTGAGAGACAGAAACCTCGCTCTGTCACTGAGAGACAGAAACCTCGCTCTGTCACTGAGAGACGGAAACCTCGCTCTGTCACTGAGAGACAGAAACTTCGCTCTGTCACTGAGACAGAAACCTCGCTCTGTCACTGAGAGAAAGAAAGCTCGCTCTGTCACTGAGAGACAGAAACCTCGCTCTGTCACTTGGAGACAGAAACCTCGCTCTGTCACTGAGACAGCAACCTCGCTTTGTCACTGAGACAGAAACCTCGCTCTGTCACTGAGAGACAGAAACCTCGCTCAGTCACTGAGAGACAGAAACCTCGCTCTGTCACTGAGACAGAAACCTCGCTCTGTCACTGAGAGACAGAAACCTCGCTCTGTCACTGAGACAGAAACCTCGCTCTGTCACTGAGACAGAAACCTCGCTCTGTCAATGAGACAGAAACCTCGCTATGTCACTGAGAGACAGAAACCTCGCTTTGTCACTGAGACAGAAACCTCGCTCTGTCACTGAGACAGAAACCTCGCTCTGTCACTGAGAGACAGAAACCTCGCTATGTCACTGAGACAGAAACCTCGCTCTGTCACTGAGAGACAGAAAACTCGCTCTGTCACCTAGACAGAAACCTCGCTCTGTCACTGAGACAGAAACTTCGCTCTGTCACTGAGAGACAGAAACCTCGCTCTGTCACTGAGTGACAGAAACCTCGCTCTGTCACTGAGAGACAGAAACCTCGCTCTGTCACTGAGACAGAAACCTCGCTCTGTCACTGTGAGACAGAAACCTCGCTCTGTCACTGAGTCAAAAACCTCGCTCTGTCACTGAGACAGAAACCTCGCTCTGTCATTGAGACAGAAACCTCGCTCTGTCACTGAGAGACAGAAACCTAGCTCTGTCACTGAGAGACAGAAACCTCGCTCTGTCACTGAGAGACAGAAACCTCGCTCTGTCACTGAGAGACAGAAACCTCGCTCTGTCACTGAGAGACGGAAACCTCGCTCTGTCACTGAGAGACAGAAACTTCGCTCTGTCACTGAGACAGAAACCTCGCTCTGTCACTGAGAGAAAGAAAGCTCGCTCTGTCACTGAGAGACAGAAACCTCGCTCTGTCACTTGGAGACAGAAACCTCGCTTCGTCACTGAGACAGAAACCTCGCTCTGTCACTGAGACAGCAACCTCGCTTTGTCACTGAGACAGAAACATAGCTCTGTCACTGAGACAGATACCTCGCTCTGTCACTGAGAGACAGAAACCTCACTCTGTCACTGAGAGACAGAAACCTCGCTCTGTCACTGAGAGACGGAAACCTCGCTCTGTCACTGAGAGACAGAAACTTCGCTCTGTCACTGAGACAGAAACCTCGCTCTGTCACTGAGAGAAAGAAAGCTCGCTCTGTCACTGAGAGACAGAAACCTCGCTCTGTCACTTGGAGACAGAAACCTCGCTCTGTCACTGAGACAGCAACCTCGCTTTGTCACTGAGACAGAAACCTAGCTCTGTCACTGAGACAGATACCTCGCTCTGTCACTGTCAGACAGAAACCTCGCTCTGTCACTGAGAGACAGAAACCTCGCTCTGTCACTGAGACACGGAAACCTCGCTCTGTCACTGAGACACGGAAACCTCGCTCTGTCAATGAGACAGAAACCTCGCTCTGTCACTGAGAGACAGAAACCTCGCTCTGTCACTGAGACAGAAACCTCGCTCTGTCACTGAGACAGAAACCTCGCTCTGTCACTGAGACAGAAACCTCGCTCTGTCAATGAGACAGAAACCTCGCTATGTCATTGAGAGACAGAAACCTCGCTTTGTCACTGAGACAGAAACCTCGCTCTGTCACTGAGACAGAAACCTCGCTCTGTCACTGAGAGACAGAAACCTCGCTCTGTCACTGAGAGACAGAAACCTCGCTCTGTCACTGAGAGACAGAAACCTCGCTCTGTCAATGAGACAGAAACCTCGCTATGTCACTGAGAGACAGAAACCTCGCTCTGTCACTGAGACAGAAACCTCGCTCTGTCACTGAGAGACAGAAACCTCGCTCTGTCACTGAGACAGAAACCTCGCTCTGTCACTGAGACAGAAACTTCGATCTGTCACTGAGAGACAGAAACCTCGCTCTGTCACTGAGTGACATAAACCTCGCTCTGTCACTGGGAGACAGAAACCTCGCTCTGTCACTGAGAGACAGAAACCTCGCTCTGTCACTGAGAGACAGAAACCTCGCTCTGTCACTGAGAGACAGAAACCTCGCTCTGTCACTGAGAGACAGAAACCTCGCATTGTCACTGAGAGACAGAAACCTCGCTCTGTCACTGAGACAGAAACCTCGCTCTGTCACTGAGAGACAGAAACCTCGCTCTGTCACTGAGGGACAGAAACCTCGCTCTGTCACTGAGACAGAAACCTCGCTCTGTCACTGAGAGACAGAAACCTCACTCTGTCACTGAGACAGAAATCTCGCTCTGTCACTGAGAGACAGAAATCTCGCTCTGTCACTGAGAGACAGAAACCTAGCTCTGTCACTGAGAGACAGAAACATCGCTCTGTCACTGAGAGACAGAAAACTCGCTCTGTCACTGAGACAGATACCTCGCTCTGTCACTGAGTCAAAAACCTCGCTCTGTCACTGAGACAGAAACCTCGCTCTGTCACTGAGAGACAGAAACCTCGCTCTGTCACTGAGACAGAAACCTCGCTCTGTCACTGAGTGACAGAAACCTCGCTCTGTCACTGAGAGACAGAAACCTCGCTCTGTCACTGAGAGACAGAAACCTCGCTCTGTCACTGAGAGACAGAAACCTCGCTCTGTCACTGAGACAGAAACCTCGCTCTGTCACTGAGACAGAAACTTCGCTCTGTCACTGAGAGACAGAAACCTCGCTCTGTCACTGAGTGACAGAAACCTCGCTCTGTCACTGGGAGACAGAAACCTCGCTCTGTCACTGAGACAGAAACCTCGCTCTGTCACTGAGTGAAAAACCTCGCTCTGTCAGAGACAGAAACCTCACTCTGTCATTGAGACAGAAACCTCGCTCTGTCACTGAGAGACAGAAACCTCGCTCTGTCACTGAGAGACAGAAACCTCGCTCTGTCACTGAGAGACAGAAACCTCGCTCTGTCACTGAGACAAAAACCTCGCTTTGTCACTGAGACAGAAACCTCGCTTTGTCACTGAGACAGAAACCTCGCTCTGTCACTGAGACAGCAACCTCGCTTTGTCACTGAGACAGAAACCTCGCTCTGTCACTGAGACAGATACCTCGCTCTGTCACTGTGAGACAGAAAAATCGCTCTGTCACTGAGAGACAGAAACCTCGCTCTGTCACTGAGACACAGAAACCTCGCTCAGTCACTGAGAGACAGAAACCTCGCTCTGTCACTGAGACAGAAACCTCGCTCTGTCACTGAGAGACAGAAACCTCGCTCTGTCACTGAGACAGAAACCTCGCTCTGTCACTGAGACAGAAACCTCGCTCTGTCACTGAGAGACAGAAACCTCGCTATGTCACTGAGACAGAAACCTCGCTCTGTCACTGAGAGACAGAAAACTCGCTCTGTCACCTAGACAGAAACCTCGCTCTGTCACTGAGACAGAAACTTCGCTCTGTCACTGAGAGACAGAAACCTCGCTCTGTCACTGAGTGACAGAAACCTCGCTCTGTCACTGAGAGACAGAAACCTCGCTCTGTCACTGAGACAGAAACCTCGCTCTGTCACTGTGAGACAGAAACCTCGCTCTGTCACTGAGTCAAAAACCTCGCTCTGTCACTGAGACAGAAACCTCGCTCTGTCATTGAGACAGAAACCTCGCTCTGTCACTGAGAGACAGAAACCTAGCTCTGTCACTGAGAGACAGAAACCTCGCTCTGTCACTGAGAGACAGAAACCTCGCTCTGTCACTGAGAGACAGAAACCTCGCTCTGTCACTGAGAGACAGAAACCTCGCTCTGTCACTGAGAGACAGAAACCTCGCTCTGTCACTGAGAGACAGAAACCTCGCTCTGTCACTGAGAGACGGAAACCTCGCTCTGTCACTGAGAGACAGAAACTTCGCTCTGTCACTGAGACAGAAACCTCGCTCTGTCACTGAGAGAAAGAAAGCTCGCTCTGTCACTGAGAGACAGAAACCTCGCTCTGTCACTTGGAGACAGAAACCTCGCTTCGTCACTGAGACAGAAACCTCGCTCTGTCACTGAGACAGCAACCTCGCTTTGTCACTGAGACAGAAACCTAGCTCTGTCACTGAGACAGATACCTCGCTCTGTCACTGAGAGACAGAAACCTCGCTCTGTCACTGAGAGACAGAAACCTCGCTCTGTCACTGAGAGACGGAAACCTCGCTCTGTCACTGAGAGACAGAAACTTCGCTCTGTCACTGAGACAGAAACCTCGCTCTGTCACTGAGAGAAAGAAAGCTCGCTCTGTCACTGAGAGACAGAAACCTCGCTCTGTCACTTGGAGACAGAAACCTCGCTCTGTCACTGAGACAGCAACCTCGCTTTGTCACTGAGACAGAAACCTTGCTCTGTCACTGAGACAGATACCTCGCTCTGCCACTGTGAGACAGAAACCTCGCTCTGTCACTGAGAGACAGAAACCTCGCTCTGTCACTGAGACACGGAAACCTCGCTCTGTCACTGAGACACGGAAACCTCGCTCTGTCAATGAGACAGAAACCTCGCTCTGTCACTGAGAGACAGAAACCTCGCTCTGTCACTGAGACAGAAACCTCGCTCTGTCACTGAGACAGAAACCTCGCTCTGTCACTGAGACAGAAACCTCGCTCTGTCAATGAGACAGAAACCTCGCTATGTCATTGAGAGACAGAAACCTCGCTTTGTCACTGAGACAGAAACCTCGCTCTGTCACTGAGACAGAAACCTCGCTCTGTCACTGAGAGACAGAAACCTCGCTCTGTCACTGAGAGACAGAAACCTCGCTCTGTCACTGAGAGACAGAAACCTCGCTCTGTCAATGAGACAGAAACCTCGCTATGTCACTGAGAGACAGAAACCTCGCTCTGTCACTGAGACAGAAACCTCGCTCTGTCACTGAGAGACAGAAACCTCGCTCTGTCACTGAGACAGAAACCTCGCTCTGTCACTGAGACAGAAACTTCGATCTGTCACTGAGAGACAGAAACCTCGCTCTGTCACTGAGTGACATAAACCTCGCTCTGTCACTGGGAGACAGAAACCTCGCTCTGTCACTGAGAGACAGAAACCTCGCTCTGTCACTGAGAGACAGAAACCTCGCTCTGTCACTGAGAGACAGAAACCTCGCTCTGTCACTGAGAGACAGAAACCTCGCATTGTCACTGAGAGACAGAAACCTCGCTCTGTCACTGAGACAGAAACCTCGCTCTGTCACTGAGAGACAGAAACCTCGCTCTGTCACTGAGGGACAGAAACCTCGCTCTGTCACTGAGACAGAAACCTCGCTCTGTCACTGAGAGACAGAAACCTCACTCTGTCACTGAGACAGAAATCTCGCTCTGTCACTGAGAGACAGAAATCTCGCTCTGTCACTGAGAGACAGAAACCACTCTCTGTAACTGAGAGACAGAAACCTCGCTCTGTCACTGAGAGACAGTAACCTCGCTCTGTCACTGAGAGACAGTAACCTCGCTCTGTCACTGAGAGACAGAAACCTCGCTCTGCCACTGAGACAGAAACCTCGCTCTGTCACTGAGAGACAGAAACCTCGCTCTGTCACTGAGACAGAAACCTCGCTCTGTCACTGGGAGACAGAAACCTCGCTCTGTCACTGAGGCAGATACCTCGCTCTGTCACTGAGTCAAAAACCTCGCTCTGTCACTGAGACAGAAACCTCGCTCTGTCACTGAGAGACAGAAACCTCGCTCTGTCACTGAGAGACAGAAACCTCGCTCTGTCACTGAGAGACAGAAACCTCGCTCTGTCACTGAGACAGAAACCTCACTCTGTCACTGAGAGACAGAAACCTCGCTCTGTCACTGAGAGACAGAAACCTCGCTCTGTCACTGAGAGACAGAAACCTCGCTTTGTCACTGAGAGACAGAAACTTCGTTCTGTCACTGAGACAGAAACCTCGCTCTGTCACTGAGAGAAAGAAAGTTCGCTCTGTCACTGAGAGACAGAAACCTCGCTCTGTCACTTGGAGACAGAAACCTCGCTCTGTCACTGAGACAAAAACCTCGCTTTGTCACTGAGACAGAGACCTCGCTTTGTCACTGAGACAGAAACCTCGCTCTGTCACTGAGACAGCAACCTCGCTTTGTCACTGAGACAGAAACCTCGCCCTGTCACTGAGAGAGATACCTCGCTCTGTCACTGAGACAGAAACCTCGCTTTGTCACTGAGACAGAAACCTCGCTCTATCACTGAGACAGCAACCTCGCTTTGTCACTGAGAGACAGAAACCTCGCTCTGTCACTGAGAGACAGAAACCTCGCTCTGTCACTGAGAGACAGAAACCTCGTTCTGTCACTGAGACAGATACCTCGCTCTGTCACTGAGAGACAGAAACCTCGCTCTGTCACTGAGAGACAGAAACCTTGCTCTGTCACTGAGAGACAGAAACCTCGCTCTGTCACTGAGAGACAGAAACCTCGCTCTGTCACCTAGACAGAAACCTCGCTCTGTCACTGAGACAGAAACCTCGCTCTGTCACTGAGAGACAGAAACCTCGCTCTGACACTGAAAGTCAGAAACCTCGCTCTGAGAGACAGAAACCTCACTCTGTCACTGAGAGACAGAAACCTCGCTCTGTCACTGAGACAGAAACCTCGCTCTGTCACTGAGAGACAGAAACCTCGCTCTGTCACTGAGAGACAGAAACCTCGCTCTGTCACTGAGAGACAGAAACCTCGCTCTGTCACTGAGGCAGATACCTCGCTCTGTCACTGAGTCAAAAACCTCGCTCTGTCACTGAGACAGAAACCTAGCTCTGTCACTGAGAGACAGAAACATCGCTCTGTCACTGAGAGACAGAAACCTCGCTCTGTCACTGAGACAGATACCTCGCTCTGTCACTGAGTCAAAAACGTCGCTCTGTCACTGAGACAGAAACCTCGCTCTGTCACTGAGAGACAGAAACCTCGCTCTGTCACTGAGACAGAAACCTCGCTCTGTCACTGAGTGACAGAAACCTCGCTCTGTCACTGAGAGACAGAAACCTCGCTCTGTCACTGAGACAGAAACCTCGCTCTGTCACTGAGAGACAGAAACCTCGCTCTGTCACTGAGACAGAAACCTCGCTCTGTCACTGAGACAGAAACTTTGCTCTGTCACTGAGAGACAGAAACCTCGCTCTGTCACTGAGTGACAGAAACCTCGCTCTGTCACTGGGAGACAGAAACCTCGTTCTGTCACTGAGACAGATACCTCGCTCTGTCTCTGAGTGAAAAACCTCGCTCTGTCAGAGACAGAAACCTCGCTCTGTCATTGAGACAGAAACCTCGCTCTGTCACTGAGAGACAGAAACCTCGCTCTGTCACTGAGAGACAGAAACCTCGCTCTGTCACTGAGACAGAAACCTCGCTCTGTCACTGAGAGACAGAAACCTCGCTCTGTCACTGAGACAGAAACCTCGCTCTGTCACTGAGACAGAAACCTCGCTCTGTCAATGAGACAGAAACCTCGCTATGTCACTGAGAGACAGAAACCTCGCTTTGTCACTGAGACAGAAACCTCGCTCTGTCACTGACACAGAAACCTCGCTCTGTCACTGAGAGACAGAAACCTCGCTCTGTCACTGAGACAGAAACCTCGCTCTGTCACTGAGAGACAGAAAACTCGCTCTGTCACCTAGACAGAAACCTCGCTCTGTCACTGAGACAGAAACTTCGCTCTGTCACTGAGAGACAGAAACCTCGCTCTGTCACTGAGTGACAGAAACCTCGCTCTGTCACTGAGAGACAGAAACCTCGCTCTGTCACTGAGACAGAAACCTCGCTCTGTCACTGTGAGACAGAAACCTCGCTCTGTCACTGAGTCAAAAACCTCGCTCTGTCACTGAGACAGAAACCTCGCTCTGTCATTGAGACAGAAACCTCGCTCTGTCACTGAGAGACAGAAACCTTGCTCTGTCACTGAGAGACAGAAACCTCGCTCTGTCACTGAGAGACAGAAACCTCGCTCTGTCACTGAGAGACAGAAACCTCGCTCTGTCACTGAGAGACGGAAACCTCGCTCTGTCACTGAGAGACAGAAACTTCGCTCTGTCACTGAGACAGAAACCTCGCTCTGTCACTGAGAGAAAGAAAGCTCGCTCTGTCACTGAGAGACAGAAACCTCGCTCTGTCACTTGGAGACAGAAACCTCACTCTGTCACTGAGACAAAAACCTTGCTTTGTCACTGAGACAGAAACCTCGCTTCGTCACTGAGACAGAAACCTCGCTCTGTCACTGAGACAGAAACCTCGCTCTGTCACTGAGACACGGAAACCTCGCTCTGTCACTGAGAGACAGAAACCTCGCTCTGTCACTGAGACAGATACCTCGCTCTGTCACTGAGTCAAAAACCTCGCTCTGTCACTGAGACAGAAACCTCGCTCTGTCACTGAGAGACAGAAACCTCGCTCTGTCACTGAGACAGAAACCTCGCTCTGTCACTGAGTGACAGAAACCTCGCTCTGTCACTGAGAGACAGAAACCTCGCTCTGTCACTGAGAGACAGAAACCTCGCTCTGTCACTGAGAGACAGAAACCTCGCTCTGTCACTGAGACAGAAACCTCGCTCTGTCACTGAGACAGAAACCTCGCTCTGTCACTGAGAGACAGAAACCTCGCTCTGTCACTGAGTGACAGAAACCTCGCTCTGTCACTGGGAGACAGAAACCTCGCTCTGTCACTGAGACAGAAACCTCGCTCTGTCACTGAGTGAAAAACCACGCTCTGTCAGAGACAGAAACCTCGCTCTGTCACTGAGAGACAGAAACCTCGCTCTGTCACTGAGAGACAGAAACCTCGCTCTGTCACTGAGAGACAGAAACCTCGCTCTGTCACTGAGACAAAAACCTCGCTTTGTCACTGAGACAGAAACCTCGCTTTGTCACTGAGACAGAAACCTCGCTCTGTCACTGAGACAGCAACCTCGCTCTGTCACTGAGACAGAAACCTCGCTCTGTCACTGAGACAGAAACCTCGCTCTGTCACTGAGACAGAAACCTCGCTCTGTCAATGAGACAGAAACCTCGCTATGTCACTGAGAGACAGAAACCTCGCTTTGTCACTGAGACAGAAACCTCGCTCTGTCACTGAGACAGAAACCTCGCTCTGTCACTGAGAGACAGAAACCTCGCTCTGTCACTGAGACAGAAACCTCGCTCTGTCACTGAGAGACAGAAAACTCGCTCTGTCACCTGGACAGAAACCTCGCTCTGTCACTGAGACAGAAACTTCGCTCTGTCACTGAGAGACAGAAACCTCGCTCTGTCACTGAGTGACAGAAACCTCGCTCTGTCACTGAGAGACAGAAACCTCGCTCTGTCACTGAGACAGAAACCTCGCTCTGTCACTGAGTCAAAAACCTCGTTCTGTCACTGAGACAGAAACCTTGCTCTGTCATTGAGACAGAAACCTCGCTCTGTCACTGAGAGACAGAAACCTAGCTCTGTCACTGAGAGACAGAAACCTCGCTCTGTCACTGAGAGACAGAAACCTCGCTCTGTCACTGAGAGACAGAAACCTCGCTCTGTCACTGAGAGACGGAAACCTCGCTCTGTCACTGAGAGACAGAAACTTCGCTCTGTCACTGAGACAGAAACCTCGCTCTGTCACTGAGAGAAAGAAAGCTCGCTCTGTCACTGAGAGACAGAAACCTCGCTCTGTCACTTGGAGACAGAAACCTCACTCTGTCACTGAGACAAAAACCTTGCTTTGTCACTGAGACAGAAACCTCGCCCTGTCACTGAGAGACAGAAACCTCGCTCTGTCACTGACAGACAGAAACCTCGCTCTGTCACTGAGAGACAGAAACCTCGCTCTGTCACTGAGAGACAGAAACCTCGCTCTGTCACTGAGAGACGGAAACCTCGCTCTGTCACTGAGAGACAGAAACTTCGCTCTGTCACTGAGACAGAAACCTCGCTCTGTCACTGAGAGAAAGAAAGCTCGCTCTGTCACTGAGAGACAGAAACCTCGCTCTGTCACTTGGAGACAGAAACCTCACTCTGTCACTGAGACAGAAACCTCGCTTCGTCACTGAGACAGAAACCTCGCCCTGTCACTGAGAGACAGAAACCTCGCTCTGTCACTGACAGACAGAAACCTCGCTCTGTCACTGAGACAGAAACCTCGCTCTGTCACTGAGAGACAGAAACCTCGCTCTGTCACTGAGACAGCAACCTCGCTTTGTCACTGAGACAGAAACCTCGCTCTGTCACTGAGACAGATACCTCGCTCTGTCACTGTGAGACAGAAACCTCGCTCTGTCACTGAGAGACAGAAACCTCGCTCTGTCACTGAGACACGGAAACCTCGCTCTGTCACTGAGACACGGAAACCTCGCTCTGTCAATGAGACAGAAACCTCGCTCTGTCACTGAGAGACAGAAACCTCGCTCTGTCACTGAGACAGAAACCTCGCTCTGTCACTGAGACAGAAACCTCGCTCTGTCAATGAGACAGAAACCTCGCTATGTCATTGAGAGACAGAAACCTCGCTTTGTCACTGAGACAGAAACCTCGCTCTGTCACTGAGACAGAAACCTCGCTCTGTCACTGAGAGACAGAAACCTCGCTCTGTCACTGAGACAGAAACCTCGCTCTGTCACTGAGAGACAGAAACCTCGCTCTGTCACTGAGACAGAAACCTCGCTCTGTCACTGAGACAGAAACTTCGATCTGTCACTGAGAGACAGAAACCTCGCTCTGTCACTGAGTGACATAAACCTCGCTCTGTCACTGGGAGACAGAAACCTCGCTCTGTCACTGAGAGACAGAAACCTCGCTCTGTCACTGAGAGACAGAAACCTCGCTCTGTCACTGAGAGACAGAAACCTCGCTCTGTCACTGAGAGACAGAAACCTCGCATTGTCACTGAGAGACAGAAACCTCGCTCTGTCACTGAGACAGAAACCTTGCTCTGTCACTGAGAGACAGAAACCTCGCTCTGTCACTGAGGGACAGAAACCTCGCTCTGTCACTGAGAGACAGAAACCTCGCTCTGTCACTGAGAGACAGAAACCTCGCTCTGTCACTGAGAGACAGAAACCACTCTCTGTAACTGAGAGACAGAAACCTCGCTCTGTCACTGAGAGACAGTAACCTCGCTCTGTCACTGAGAGACAGTAACCTCGCTCTGTCACTGAGAGACAGAAACCTCGCTCTGCCACTGAGACAGAAACCTCGCTATGTCACTGAGAGACAGAAACCTCGCTCTGTCACTGAGACAGAAACCTCGCTCTGTCACTGGGAGACAGAAACCTCGCTCTGTCACTGAGGCAGATACCTCGCTCTGTCACTGAGTCAAAAACCTCGCTCTGTCACTGAGACAGAAACCTCGCTCTGTGACTGAGAGACAGAAACCTCGCTCTGTCACTGAGAGACAGAAACCTCGCTCTGTCACTGAGAGACAGAAACCTCGCTCTGTCACTGAGACAGAAACCTCACTCTGTCACTGAGAGACAGAAACCTCGCTCTGTCACTGAGAGACAGAAACTTCGCTCTGTCACTGAGACAGAAACCTCGCTCTGTCACTGAGAGAAAGAAAGCTCGCTCTGTCACTGAGAGACAGAAACCTCGCTCTGTCACTTGGAGACAGAAACCTCACTCTGTCACTGAGACAAAAACCTTGCTTTGTCACTGAGACAGAAACCTCGCTTCGTCACTGAGACAGAAACCTCGCTCTGTCACTGAGACAGAAACCTCGCTCTGTCACTGAGACACGGAAACCTCGCTCTGTCACTGAGAGACAGAAACCTCGCTCTGTCACTGAGACAGATACCTCGCTCTGTCACTGAGTCAAAAACCTCGCTCTGTCACTGAGGGACAGAAACCTCGCTCTGTCACTGAGACAGAAACCTCGCTCTGTCACTGAGAGACAGAAACCTCGCTCTGTCACTGAGACAGAAACCTCGCTCTGTCACTGAGTGACAGAAACCTCGCTCTGTCACTGAGAGACAGAAACCTCGCTCTGTCACTGAGAGACAGAAACCTCGCTCTGTCACTGAGAGACAGAAACCTCGCTCTGTCACTGAGACAGAAACCTCGCTCTGTCACTGAGACAGAAACCTCGCTCTGTCACTGAGAGACAGAAACCTCGCTCTGTCACTGAGTGACAGAAACCTCGCTCTGTCACTGGGAGACAGAAACCTCGCTCTGTCACTGAGACAGAAACCTCGCTCTGTCACTGAGTGAAAAACCACGCTCTGTCAGAGACAGAAACCTCGCTCTGTCACTGAGAGACAGAAACCTCGCTCTGTCACTGAGAGACAGAAACCTCGCTCTGTCACTGAGAGACAGAAACCTCGCTCTGTCACTGAGACAAAAACCTCGCTTTGTCACTGAGACAGAAACCTCGCTTTGTCACTGAGACAGAAACCTCGCTCTGTCACTGAGACAGCAACCTCGCTCTGTCACTGAGACAGAAACCTCGCTCTGTCACTGAGACAGAAACCTCGCTCTGTCACTGAGACAGAAACCTCGCTCTGTCAATGAGACAGAAACCTCGCTATGTCACTGAGAGACAGAAACCTCGCTTTGTCACTGAGACAGAAACCTCGCTCTGTCACTGAGACAGAAACCTCGCTCTGTCACTGAGAGACAGAAACCTCGCTCTGTCACTGAGACAGAAACCTCGCTCTGTCACTGAGAGACAGAAAACTCGCTCTGTCACCTGGACAGAAACCTCGCTCTGTCACTGAGACAGAAACTTCGCTCTGTCACTGAGAGACAGAAACCTCGCTCTGTCACTGAGTGACAGAAACCTCGCTCTGTCACTGAGAGACAGAAACCTCGCTCTGTCACTGAGACAGAAACCTCGCTCTGTCACTGAGTCAAAAACCTCGTTCTGTCACTGAGACAGAAACCTTGCTCTGTCATTGAGACAGAAACCTCGCTCTGTCACTGAGAGACAGAAACCTAGCTCTGTCACTGAGAGACAGAAACCTCGCTCTGTCACTGAGAGACAGAAACCTCGCTCTGTCACTGAGAGACAGAAACCTCGCTCTGTCACTGAGAGACGGAAACCTCGCTCTGTCACTGAGAGACAGAAACTTCGCTCTGTCACTGAGACAGAAACCTCGCTCTGTCACTGAGAGAAAGAAAGCTCGCTCTGTCACTGAGAGACAGAAACCTCGCTCTGTCACTTGGAGACAGAAACCTCACTCTGTCACTGAGACAAAAACCTTGCTTTGTCACTGAGACAGAAACCTCGCCCTGTCACTGAGAGACAGAAACCTCGCTCTGTCACTGACAGACAGAAACCTCGCTCTGTCACTGAGAGACAGAAACCTCGCTCTGTCACTGAGAGACAGAAACCTCGCTCTGTCACTGAGAGACGGAAACCTCGCTCTGTCACTGAGAGACAGAAACTTCGCTCTGTCACTGAGACAGAAACCTCGCTCTGTCACTGAGAGAAAGAAAGCTCGCTCTGTCACTGAGAGACAGAAACCTCGCTCTGTCACTTGGAGACAGAAACCTCACTCTGTCACTGAGACAGAAACCTCGCTTCGTCACTGAGACAGAAACCTCGCCCTGTCACTGAGAGACAGAAACCTCGCTCTGTCACTGACAGACAGAAACCTCGCTCTGTCACTGAGACAGAAACCTCGCTCTGTCACTGAGAGACAGAAACCTCGCTCTGTCACTGAGACAGCAACCTCGCTTTGTCACTGAGACAGAAACCTCGCTCTGTCACTGAGACAGATACCTCGCTCTGTCACTGTGAGACAGAAACCTCGCTCTGTCACTGAGAGACAGAAACCTCGCTCTGTCACTGAGACACGGAAACCTCGCTCTGTCACTGAGACACGGAAACCTCGCTCTGTCAATGAGACAGAAACCTCGCTCTGTCACTGAGAGACAGAAACCTCGCTCTGTCACTGAGACAGAAACCTCGCTCTGTCACTGAGACAGAAACCTCGCTCTGTCAATGAGACAGAAACCTCGCTATGTCATTGAGAGACAGAAACCTCGCTTTGTCACTGAGACAGAAACCTCGCTCTGTCACTGAGACAGAAACCTCGCTCTGTCACTGAGAGACAGAAACCTCGCTCTGTCACTGAGACAGAAACCTCGCTCTGTCACTGAGAGACAGAAACCTCGCTCTGTCACTGAGACAGAAACCTCGCTCTGTCACTGAGACAGAAACTTCGATCTGTCACTGAGAGACAGAAACCTCGCTCTGTCACTGAGTGACATAAACCTCGCTCTGTCACTGGGAGACAGAAACCTCGCTCTGTCACTGAGAGACAGAAACCTCGCTCTGTCACTGAGAGACAGAAACCTCGCTCTGTCACTGAGAGACAGAAACCTCGCTCTGTCACTGAGAGACAGAAACCTCGCATTGTCACTGAGAGACAGAAACCTCGCTCTGTCACTGAGACAGAAACCTCGCTCTGTCACTGAGAGACAGAAACCTCGCTCTGTCACTGAGGGACAGAAACCTCGCTCTGTCACTGAGAGACAGAAACCTCGCTCTGTCACTGAGAGACAGAAACCTCGCTCTGTCACTGAGAGACAGAAACCACTCTCTGTAACTGAGAGACAGAAACCTCGCTCTGTCACTGAGAGACAGTAACCTCGCTCTGTCACTGAGAGACAGTAACCTCGCTCTGTCACTGAGAGACAGAAACCTCGCTCTGCCACTGAGACAGAAACCTCGCTATGTCACTGAGAGACAGAAACCTCGCTCTGTCACTGAGACAGAAACCTCGCTCTGTCACTGGGAGACAGAAACCTCGCTCTGTCACTGAGGCAGATACCTCGCTCTGTCACTAAGTCAAAAACCTCGCTCTGTCACTGAGACAGAAACCTCGCTCTGTGACTGAGAGACAGAAACCTCGCTCTGTCACTGAGAGACAGAAACCTCGCTCTGTCACTGAGAGACAGAAACCTCGCTCTGTCACTGAGACAGAAACCTCACTCTGTCACTGAGAGACAGAAACCTCGCTCTGTCACTGAGAGACAGAAACCTCGCTCTGTCACTGAGAGACAGAAACCTCGCTTTGTCACTGAGAGACAGAAACTTCGTTCTGTCACTGAGACAGAAACCTCGCTCTGTCACTGAGAGAAAGAAAGTTCGCTCTGTCACTGAGAGACAGAAACCTCGCTCTGTCACTTGGAGACAGAAACCTCGCTCTGTCACTGAGACAAAAACCTCGCTTTGTCACTGAGACAGAGACCTCGCTTTGTCACTGAGACAGAAACCTCGCTCTGTCACTGAGACAGCAACCTCGCTTTGTCACTGAGACAGAAACCTCGCCCTGTCACTGAGAGAGATACCTCGCTCTGTCACTGAGACAGAAACCTCGCTTTGTCACTGAGACAGAAACCTCGCTCTGTCACTGAGACAGCAACCTCACTTTGTCACTGAGAGACAGAAACCTCGCTCTGTCACTGAGAGACAGAAACCTCGCTCTGTCACTGAGAGACAGAAACCTCGTTCTGTCACTGAGACAGATACCTCGCTCTGTCACTGAGAGACAGAAACCTCGCTCTGTCACTGAGAGACAGAAACCTCGCTCTGTCACTGAGAGACAGAAACCTCGCTCTGTCACTGAGAGACAGAAACCTCGCTCTGTCACCTAGACAGAAACCTCGCTCTGTCACTGAGACAGAAACCTCGCTCTGTCACTGAGAGACAGAAACCTCGCTCTGACACTGAAAGACAGAAACCTCGCTCTGTCACTGAGAGACAGAAACCTCACTCTGTCACTGAGAGACAGAAACCTCGCTCTGTCACTGAGACAGAAACCTCGCTCTGTCACTGAGAGACAGAAACCTCGCTCTGTCACTGAGAGACAGAAACCTCGCTCTGTCACTGAGAGACAGAAACCTCGCTCTGTCACTGAGGCAGATACCTCGCTCTGTCACTGAGTCAAAAACCTCGCTCTGTCACTGAGACAGAAACCTAGCTCTGTCACTGAGAGACAGAAACATCGCTCTGTCACTGAGAGACAGAAACCTCGCTCTGTCACTGAGACAGATACCTCGCTCTGTCACTGAGTCAAAAACCTCGCTCTGTCACTGAGACAGAAACCTCGCTCTGTCACTGAGAGACAGAAACCTCGCTCTGTCACTGAGACAGAAACCTCGCTCTGTCACTGAGTGACAGAAACCTCGCTCTGTCACTGAGAGACAGAAACCTCGCTCTGTCACTGAGACAGAAACCTCGCTCTGTCACTGAGAGACAGAAACCTCGCTCTGTCACTGAGACAGAAACCTCGCTCTGTCACTGAGACAGAAACTTTGCTCTGTCACTGAGAGACAGAAACCTCGCTCTGTCACTGAGTGACAGAAACCTCGCTCTGTCACTGGGAGACAGAAACCTCGCTCTGTCACTGAGACAGAAACCTCGCTCTGTCACTGAGTGAAAAACCTCGCTCTGTCACTGAGACAGAAACCTCGCTCTGTCAATGAGACAGAAACCTCGCTATGTCACTGAGAGACAGAAACCTCGCTTTGTCACTGAGACAGAAACCTCGCTCTGTCACTGACACAGAAACCTCGCTCTGTCACTGAGAGACAGAAACCTCGCTCTGTCACTGAGACAGAAACCTCGCTCTGTCACTGAGAGACAGAAAACTCGCTCTGTCACCTAGACAGAAACCTCGCTCTGTCATTGAGACAGAAACCTCGCTCTGTCACTGAGAGACAGAAACCTCGCTCTGTCACTGAGAGACAGAAACCTCGCTCTGTCACTGAGACAGAAACCTCGCTCTGTCACTGAGAGACAGAAACCTCGCTCTGTCACTGAGACAGAAACCTCGCTCTGTCACTGAGAGACAGAAACCTCGCTCTGTCACTGAGACAGAAACCTCGCTCTGTCACTGAGACAGAAACCTCGCTCTGTCAATGAGACAGAAACCTCGCTCTGTCACTGAGAGACAGAAACCTCGCTCTGTCACTGAGACAGAAACCTCGCTCTGTCACTGTGAGACAGAAACCTCGCTCTGTCACTGAGAGACAGAAACCTCGCTCTGTCACTGAGAGACAGAAACCTCGCTCTGTCACTGAGTCAAAAACCTCGCTCTGTCACTGAGACAGAAACCTCGCTCTGTCATTGAGACAGAAACCTCGCTCTGTCACTGAGAGACAGAAACCTTGCTCTGTCACTGAGAGACAGAAACCTCGCTCTGTCACTGAGAGACAGAAACCTCGCTCTGTCACTGAGAGACAGAAACCTCGCTCTGTCACTGAGAGACGGAAACCTCGCTCTGTCACTGAGAGACAGAAACTTCGCTCTGTCACTGAGACAGAAACCTCGCTCTGTCACTGAGAGAAAGAAAGCTCGCTCTGTCACTGAGAGACAGAAACCTCGCTCTGTCACTTGGAGACAGAAACCTCGCTCTGTCACTGAGAGACAGAAACCTCGCTTCGTCACTGAGACAGAAACCTCGCTCTGTCACTGAGAGACAAAAACCTTGCTTTGTCACTGAGACAGAAACCTCGCCCTGTCACTGAGAGACAGAAACCTCGCTTCGTCACTGAGACAGAAACCTCGCTCTGTCACTGAGACAGAAACCTCGCTCTGTCACTGAGAGACAGAAACCTCGCTCTGTCACTGAGACAGAAACCTCGCTCTGTCACTGAGACAGAAACCTCGCTCTGTCAATGAGACAGAAACCTCGCTATGTCATTGAGAGACAGAAACCTCGCTCTGTCACTGAGAGACAGAAACCTCGCTCTGTCACTGAGGCAGATACCTCGCTCTGTCACTGAGTCAAAAACCTCGCTCTGTCACTGAGACAGAAACCTAGCTCTGTCACTGAGAGACAGAAACATCGCTCTGTCACTGAGAGACAGAAACCTCGCTCTGCCACTGAGACAGAAACCTCGCTATGTCACTGAGAGACAGAAACCTCGCTCTGTCACTGAGACAGAAACCTCGCTCTGTCACTGGGAGACAGAAACCTCGCTCTGTCACTGAGACAGAAACCTCGCTATGTCACTGAGAGACAGAAACCTCGCTCTGTCACTGAGACAGAAACCTCGCTCTGTCACTGAGAGACAGAAACCTCGCTCTGTCACTGGGAGGCAGATACCTCGCTCTGTCACTGAGTCAAAAACCTCGCTCTGTCACTGAGACAGAAACCTCGCTCTGTGACTGAGAGACAGAAACCTCGCTCTGTCACTGAGAGACAGAAACCTCGCTCTGTCACTGAGAGACAGAAACCTCGCTCTGTCACTGAGACAGAAACCTCACTCTGTCACTGAGAGACAGAAACCTCGCTCTGTCACTGAGAGACAGAAACCTCGCTCTGTCACTGAGAGACAGAAACCTCGCTTTGTCACTGAGAGACAGAAACTTCGTTCTGTCACTGAGACAGAAACCTCGCTCTGTCACTGAGAGAAAGAAAGTTCGCTCTGTCACTGAGAGACAGAAACCTCGCTCTGTCACTTGGAGACAGAAACCTCGCTCTGTCACTGAGACAAAAACCTCGCTTTGTCACTGAGACAGAGACCTCGCTTTGTCACTGAGACAGAAACCTCGCTCTGTCACTGAGACAGCAACCTCGCTTTGTCACTGAGACAGAAACCTCGCCCTGTCACTGAGAGAGATACCTCGCTCTGTCACTGAGACAGAAACCTCGCTTTGTCACTGAGACAGAAACCTCGCTCTGTCACTGAGACAGCAACCTCGCTTTGTCACTGAGAGACAGAAACCTCGCTCTGTCACTGAGAGACAGAAACCTCGCTCTGTCACTGAGAGACAGAAACCTCGTTCTGTCACTGAGACAGATACCTCGCTCTGTCACTGAGAGACAGAAACCTCGCTCTGTCACTGAGAGACAGAAACCTCGCTCTGTCACTGAGAGACAGAAACCTCGCTCTGTCACTGAGAGACAGAAACCTCGCTCTGTCACCTAGACAGAAACCTCGCTCTGTCACTGAGACAGAAACCTCGCTCTGTCACTGAGAGACAGAAACCTCGCTCTGACACTGAAAGACAGAAACCTCGCTCTGTCACTGAGAGACAGAAACCTCACTCTGTCACTGAGAGACAGAAACCTCGCTCTGTCACTGAGACAGAAACCTCGCTCTGTCACTGAGAGACAGAAAACTCGCTCTGTCACTGAGAGACAGAAACCTCGCTCTGTCACTGAGAGACAGAAACCTCGCTCTGTCACTGAGGCAGATACCTCGCTCTGTCACTGAGTCAAAAACCTCGCTCTGTCACTGAGACAGAAACCTAGCTCTGTCACTGAGAGACAGAAACATCGCTCTGTCACTGAGAGACAGAAACCTCGCTCTGTCACTGAGACAGATACCTCGCTCTGTCACTGAGTCAAAAACCTCGCTCTGTCACTGAGACAGAAACCTCGCTCTGTCACTGAGAGACAGAAACCTCGCTCTGTCACTGAGACAGAAACCTCGCTCTGTCACTGAGTGACAGAAACCTCGCTCTGTCACTGAGAGACAGAAACCTCGCTCTGTCACTGAGACAGAAACCTCGCTCTGTCACTGAGAGACAGAAACCTCGCTCTGTCACTGAGACAGAAACCTCGCTCTGTCACTGAGAGACAGAAACCTCGCTCTGTCACTGAGTGACAGAAACCTCGCTCTGTCACTGGGAGACAGAAACCTCGCTCTGTCACTGAGACAGAAACCTCGCTCTGTCACTGAGTGAAAAACCTCGCTCTGTCACTGAGACAGAAACCTCGCTCTGTCAATGAGACAGAAACCTCGCTATGTCACTGAGAGACAGAAACCTCGCTTTGTCACTGAGACAGAAACCTCGCTCTGTCACTGACACAGAAACCTCGCTCTGTCACTGAGAGACAGAAACCTCGCTCTGTCACTGAGACAGAAACCTCGCTCTGTCACTGAGAGACAGAAAACTCGCTCTGTCACCTAGACAGAAACCTCGCTCTGTCATTGAGACAGAAACCTCGCTCTGTCACTGAGAGACAGAAACCTCGCTCTGTCACTGAGAGACAGAAACCTCGCTCTGTCACTGAGACAGAAACCTCGCTCTGTCACTGAGAGACAGAAACCTCGCTCTGTCACTGAGACAGACACCTCGCTCTGTCACTGAGAGACAGAAACCTCGCTCTGTCACTGAGACAGAAACCTCGCTCTGTCACTGAGACAGAAACCTCGCTCTGTCACTGAGACGGAAACCTCGCTCTGTCACTGAGAGACAGAAACTTCGCTCTGTCACTGAGAGAAAGAAAGCTCGCTCTGTCACTGAGAGACAGAAACCTCGCTCTGTCACTGACAGACAGAAACCTCGCTCTGTCACTGAGAGACAGAAACCTCGCTCTGTCACTGAGAGACAGAAACCTCGCTCTGTCACTGAGAGACGGAAACCTCGCTCTGTCACTGAGAGACAGAAACTTCGCTCTGTCACTGAGACAGAAACCTCGCTCTGTCACTGAGAGAAAGAAAGCTCGCTCTGTCACTGAGAGACAGAAACCTCGCTCTGTCACTTGGAGACAGAAACCTCACTCTGTCACTGAGACAGAAACCTCGCTTCGTCACTGAGACAGAAACCTCGCCCTGTCACTGAGAGACAGAAACCTCGCTCTGTCACTGACAGACAGAAACCTCGCTCTGTCACTGAGACAGAAACCTCGCTCTGTCACTGAGAGACAGAAACCTCGCTCTGTCACTGAGACAGCAACCTCGCTTTGTCACTGAGACAGAAACCTCGCTCTGTCACTGAGACAGATACCTCGCTCTGTCACTGTGAGACAGAAACCTCGCTCTGTCACTGAGAGACAGAAACCTCGCTCTGTCACTGAGACACGGAAACCTCGCTCTGTCACTGAGACACGGAAACCTCGCTCTGTCAATGAGACAGAAACCTCGCTCTGTCACTGAGAGACAGAAACCTCGCTCTGTCACTGAGACAGAAACCTCGCTCTGTCACTGAGACAGAAACCTCGCTCTGTCAATGAGACAGAAACCTCGCTATGTCATTGAGAGACAGAAACCTCGCTTTGTCACTGAGACAGAAACCTCGCTCTGTCACTGAGACAGAAACCTCGCTCTGTCACTGAGAGACAGAAACCTCGCTCTGTCACTGAGACAGAAACCTCGCTCTGTCACTGAGAGACAGAAACCTCGCTCTGTCACTGAGACAGAAACCTCGCTCTGTCACTGAGACAGAAACTTCGATCTGTCACTGAGAGACAGAAACCTCGCTCTGTCACTGAGTGACATAAACCTCGCTCTGTCACTGGGAGACAGAAACCTCGCTCTGTCACTGAGAGACAGAAACCTCGCTCTGTCACTGAGAGACAGAAACCTCGCTCTGTCACTGAGAGACAGAAACCTCGCTCTGTCACTGAGAGACAGAAACCTCGCATTGTCACTGAGAGACAGAAACCTCGCTCTGTCACTGAGACAGAAACCTCGCTCTGTCACTGAGAGACAGAAACCTCGCTCTGTCACTGAGGGACAGAAACCTCGCTCTGTCACTGAGAGACAGAAACCTCGCTCTGTCACTGAGAGACAGAAACCTCGCTCTGTCACTGAGAGACAGAAACCACTCTCTGTAACTGAGAGACAGAAACCTCGCTCTGTCACTGAGAGACAGTAACCTCGCTCTGTCACTGAGAGACAGTAACCTCGCTCTGTCACTGAGAGACAGAAACCTCGCTCTGCCACTGAGACAGAAACCTCGCTATGTCACTGAGAGACAGAAACCTCGCTCTGTCACTGAGACAGAAACCTCGCTCTGTCACTGGGAGACAGAAACCTCGCTCTGTCACTGAGGCAGATACCTCGCTCTGTCACTGAGTCAAAAACCTCGCTCTGTCACTGAGACAGAAACCTCGCTCTGTGACTGAGAGACAGAAACCTCGCTCTGTCACTGAGAGACAGAAACCTCGCTCTGTCACTGAGAGACAGAAACCTCGCTCTGTCACTGAGACAGAAACCTCACTCTGTCACTGAGAGACAGAAACCTCGCTCTGTCACTGAGAGACAGAAACCTCGCTCTGTCACTGAGAGACAGAAACCTCGCTTTGTCACTGAGAGACAGAAACTTCGTTCTGTCACTGAGACAGAAACCTCGCTCTGTCACTGAGAGAAAGAAAGTTCGCTCTGTCACTGAGAGACAGAAACCTCGCTCTGTCACTTGGAGACAGAAACCTCGCTCTGTCACTGAGACAAAAACCTCGCTTTGTCACTGAGACAGAGACCTCGCTTTGTCACTGAGACAGAAACCTCGCTCTGTCACTGAGACAGCAACCTCGCTTTGTCACTGAGACAGAAACCTCGCCCTGTCACTGAGAGAGATACCTCGCTCTGTCACTGAGACAGAAACCTCGCTTTGTCACTGAGACAGAAACCTCGCTCTGTCACTGAGACTGCAACCTCGCTTTGTCACTGAGAGACAGAAACCTCGCTCTGTCACTGAGAGACAGAAACCTCGCTCTGTCACTGAGAGACAGAAACCTCGTTCTGTCACTGAGACAGATACCTCGCTCTGTCACTGAGAGACAGAAACCTCGCTCTGTCACTGAGAGACAGAAACCTCGCTCTGTCACTGAGAGACAGAAACCTCGCTCTGTCACTGAGAGACAGAAACCTCGCTCTGTCACCTAGACAGAAACCTCGCTCTGTCACTGAGACAGAAACCTCGCTCTGTCACTGAGAGACAGAAACCTCGCTCTGACACTGAAAGACAGAAACCTCGCTCTGTCACTGAGAGACAGAAACCTCACTCTGTCACTGAGAGACAGAAACCTCGCTCTGTCACTGAGACAGAAACCTCGCTCTGTCACTGAGAGACAGAAACCTCGCTCTGTCACTGAGAGACAGAAACCTCGCTCTGTCACTGAGAGACAGAAACCTCGCTCTGTCACTGAGGCAGATACCTCGCTCTGTCACTGAGTCAAAAACCTCGCTCTGTCACTGAGACAGAAACCTAGCTCTGTCACTGAGAGACAGAAACATCGCTCTGTCACTGAGAGACAGAAACCTCGCTCTGTCACTGAGACAGATACCTCGCTCTGTCACTGAGTCAAAAACCTCGCTCTGTCACTGAGACAGAAACCTCGCTCTGTCACTGAGAGACAGAAACCTCGCTCTGTCACTGAGACAGAAACCTCGCTCTGTCACTGAGTGACAGAAACCTCGCTCTGTCACTGAGAGACAGAAACCTCGCTCTGTCACTGAGACAGAAACCTCGCTCTGTCACTGAGAGACAGAAACCTCGCTCTGTCACTGAGACAGAAACCTCGCTCTGTCACTGAGACAGAAACTTTGCTCTGTCACTGAGAGACAGAAACCTCGCTCTGTCACTGAGTGACAGAAACCTCGCTCTGTCACTGGGAGACAGAAACCTCGCTCTGTCACTGAGAGACAGAAACCTCGCTCTGACACTGAAAGACAGAAACCTCGCTCTGTCACTGAGAGACAGAAACCTCACTCTGTCACTGAGAGACAGAAACCTCGCTCTGTCACTGAGACAGAAACCTCGCTCTGTCACTGAGAGACAGAAAACTCGCTCTGTCACTGAGAGACAGAAACCTCGCTCTGTCACTGAGAGACAGAAACCTCGCTCTGTCACTGAGGCAGATACCTCGCTCTGTCACTGAGTCAAAAACCTCGCTCTGTCACTGAGACAGAAACCTAGCTCTGTCACTGAGAGACAGAAACATCGCTCTGTCACTGAGAGACAGAAACCTCGCTCTGTCACTGAGACAGATACCTCGCTCTGTCACTGAGTCAAAAACCTCGCTCTGTCACTGAGACAGAAACCTCGCTCTGTCACTGAGAGACAGAAACCTCGCTCTGTCACTGAGACAGAAACCTCGCTCTGTCACTGAGTGACAGAAACCTCGCTCTGTCACTGAGAGACAGAAACCTCGCTCTGTCACTGAGACAGAAACCTCGCTCTGTCACTGAGAGACAGAAACCTCGCTCTGTCACTGAGACAGAAACCTCGCTCTGTCACTGAGAGACAGAAACCTCGCTCTGTCACTGAGTGACAGAAACCTCGCTCTGTCACTGGGAGACAGAAACCTCGCTCTGTCACTGAGACAGAAACCTCGCTCTGTCACTGAGTGAAAAACCTCGCTCTGTCACTGAGACAGAAACCTCGCTCTGTCAATGAGACAGAAACCTCGCTATGTCACTGAGAGACAGAAACCTCGCTTTGTCACTGAGACAGAAACCTCGCTCTGTCACTGACACAGAAACCTCGCTCTGTCACTGAGAGACAGAAACCTCGCTCTGTCACTGAGACAGAAACCTCGCTCTGTCACTGAGAGACAGAAAACTCGCTCTGTCACCTAGACAGAAACCTCGCTCTGTCATTGAGACAGAAACCTCGCTCTGTCACTGAGAGACAGAAACCTCGCTCTGTCACTGAGAGACAGAAACCTCGCTCTGTCACTGAGACAGAAACCTCGCTCTGTCACTGAGAGACAGAAACCTCGCTCTGTCACTGAGACAGACACCTCGCTCTGTCACTGAGAGACAGAAACCTCGCTCTGTCACTGAGACAGAAACCTCGCTCTGTCACTGAGACAGAAACCTCGCTCTGTCACTGAGACGGAAACCTCGCTCTGTCACTGAGAGACAGAAACTTCGCTCTGTCACTGAGAGAAAGAAAGCTCGCTCTGTCACTGAGAGACAGAAACCTCGCTCTGTCACTGACAGACAGAAACCTCGCTCTGTCACTGAGAGACAGAAACCTCGCTCTGTCACTGAGAGACAGAAACCTCGCTCTGTCACTGAGAGACGGAAACCTCGCTCTGTCACTGAGAGACAGAAACTTCGCTCTGTCACTGAGACAGAAACCTCGCTCTGTCACTGAGAGAAAGAAAGCTCGCTCTGTCACTGAGAGACAGAAACCTCGCTCTGTCACTTGGAGACAGAAACCTCACTCTGTCACTGAGACAGAAACCTCGCTTCGTCACTGAGACAGAAACCTCGCCCTGTCACTGAGAGACAGAAACCTCGCTCTGTCACTGACAGACAGAAACCTCGCTCTGTCACTGAGACAGAAACCTCGCTCTGTCACTGAGAGACAGAAACCTCGCTCTGTCACTGAGACAGCAACCTCGCTTTGTCACTGAGACAGAAACCTCGCTCTGTCACTGAGACAGATACCTCGCTCTGTCACTGTGAGACAGAAACCTCGCTCTGTCACTGAGAGACAGAAACCTCGCTCTGTCACTGAGACACGGAAACCTCGCTCTGTCACTGAGACACGGAAACCTCGCTCTGTCAATGAGACAGAAACCTCGCTCTGTCACTGAGAGACAGAAACCTCGCTCTGTCACTGAGACAGAAACCTCGCTCTGTCACTGAGACAGAAACCTCGCTCTGTCAATGAGACAGAAACCTCGCTATGTCATTGAGAGACAGAAACCTCGCTTTGTCACTGAGACAGAAACCTCGCTCTGTCACTGAGACAGAAACCTCGCTCTGTCACTGAGAGACAGAAACCTCGCTCTGTCACTGAGACAGAAACCTCGCTCTGTCACTGAGAGACAGAAACCTCGCTCTGTCACTGAGACAGAAACCTCGCTCTGTCACTGAGACAGAAACTTCGATCTGTCACTGAGAGACAGAAACCTCGCTCTGTCACTGAGTGACATAAACCTCGCTCTGTCACTGGGAGACAGAAACCTCGCTCTGTCACTGAGAGACAGAAACCTCGCTCTGTCACTGAGAGACAGAAACCTCGCTCTGTCACTGAGAGACAGAAACCTCGCTCTGTCACTGAGAGACAGAAACCTCGCATTGTCACTGAGAGACAGAAACCTCGCTCTGTCACTGAGACAGAAACCTCGCTCTGTCACTGAGAGACAGAAACCTCGCTCTGTCACTGAGGGACAGAAACCTCGCTCTGTCACTGAGAGACAGAAACCTCGCTCTGTCACTGAGAGACAGAAACCTCGCTCTGTCACTGAGAGACAGAAACCACTCTCTGTAACTGAGAGACAGAAACCTCGCTCTGTCACTGAGAGACAGTAACCTCGCTCTGTCACTGAGAGACAGTAACCTCGCTCTGTCACTGAGAGACAGAAACCTCGCTCTGCCACTGAGACAGAAACCTCGCTATGTCACTGAGAGACAGAAACCTCGCTCTGTCACTGGGAGACAGAAACCTCGCTCTGTCACTGAGAGACAGAAACCTCGCTCTGTCACTGAGACAGAAACCTCACTCTGTCACTGAGAGACAGAAACCTCGCTCTGTCACTGAGAGACAGAAACCTCGCTCTGTCACTGAGAGACAGAAACCTCGCTTTGTCACTGAGAGACAGAAACTTCGTTCTGTCACTGAGACAGAAACCTCGCTCTGTCACTGAGAGAAAGAAAGTTCGCTCTGTCACTGAGAGACAGAAACCTCGCTCTGTCACTTGGAGACAGAAACCTCGCTCTGTCACTGAGACAAAAACCTCGCTTTGTCACTGAGACAGAGACCTCGCTTTGTCACTGAGACAGAAACCTCGCTCTGTCACTGAGACAGCAACCTCGCTTTGTCACTGAGACAGAAACCTCGCCCTGTCACTGAGAGAGATACCTCGCTCTGTCACTGAGACAGAAACCTCGCTTTGTCACTGAGACAGAAACCTCGCTCTGTCACTGAGACTGCAACCTCGCTTTGTCACTGAGAGACAGAAACCTCGCTCTGTCACTGAGAGACAGAAACCTCGCTCTGTCACTGAGAGACAGAAACCTCGTTCTGTCACTGAGACAGATACCTCGCTCTGTCACTGAGAGACAGAAACCTCGCTCTGTCACTGAGAGACAGAAACCTCGCTCTGTCACTGAGAGACAGAAACCTCGCTCTGTCACTGAGAGACAGAAACCTCGCTCTGTCACCTAGACAGAAACCTCGCTCTGTCACTGAGACAGAAACCTCGCTCTGTCACTGAGAGACAGAAACCTCGCTCTGACACTGAAAGACAGAAACCTCGCTCTGTCACTGAGAGACAGAAACCTCACTCTGTCACTGAGAGACAGAAACCTCGCTCTGTCACTGAGACAGAAACCTCGCTCTGTCACTGAGAGACAGAAACCTCGCTCTGTCACTGAGAGACAGAAACCTCGCTCTGTCACTGAGAGACAGAAACCTCGCTCTGTCACTGAGGCAGATACCTCGCTCTGTCACTGAGTCAAAAACCTCGCTCTGTCACTGAGACAGAAACCTAGCTCTGTCACTGAGAGACAGAAACATCGCTCTGTCACTGAGAGACAGAAACCTCGCTCTGTCACTGAGACAGATACCTCGCTCTGTCACTGAGTCAAAAACCTCGCTCTGTCACTGAGACAGAAACCTCGCTCTGTCACTGAGAGACAGAAACCTCGCTCTGTCACTGAGACAGAAACCTCGCTCTGTCACTGAGTGACAGAAACCTCGCTCTGTCACTGAGAGACAGAAACCTCGCTCTGTCACTGAGATAGAAACCTCGCTCTGTCACTGAGAGACAGAAACCTCGCTCTGTCACTGAGACAGAAACCTCGCTCTGTCACTGAGACAGAAACTTTGCTCTGTCACTGAGAGACAGAAACCTCGCTCTGTCACTGAGTGACAGAAACCTCGCTCTGTCACTGGGAGACAGAAACCTCGCTCTGTCACTGAGACAGAAACCTCGCTCTGTCACTGAGTGAAAAACCTCGCTCTGTCACTGAGACAGAAACCTCGCTCTGTCAATGAGACAGAAACCTCGCTATGTCACTGAGAGACAGAAACCTCGCTTTGTCACTGAGACAGAAACCTCGCTCTGTCACTGACACAGAAACCTCGCTCTGTCACTGAGAGACAGAAACCTCGCTCTGTCACTGAGACAGAAACCTCGCTCTGTCACTGAGAGACAGAAAACTCGCTCTGTCACCTAGACAGAAACCTCGCTCTGTCATTGAGACAGAAACCTCGCTCTGTCACTGAGAGACAGAAACCTCGCTCTGTCACTGAGAGACAGAAACCTCGCTCTGTCACTGAGACAGAAACCTCGCTCTGTCACTGAGAGACAGAAACCTCGCTCTGTCACTGAGACAGAAACCTCGCTCTGTCACTGAGAGACAGAAACCTCGCTCTGTCACTGAGACAGAAACCTCGCTCTGTCACTGAGACAGAAACCTCGCTCTGTCAATGAGACAGAAACCTCGCTCTGTCACTGAGAGACAGAAACCTCGCTCTGTCACTGAGACAGAAACCTCGCTCTGTCACTGTGAGACAGAAACCTCGCTCTGTCACTGAGAGACAGAAACCTCGCTCTGTCACTGAGAGACAGAAACCTCGCTCTGTCACTGAGTCAAAAACCTCGCTCTGTCACTGAGACAGAAACCTCGCTCTGTCATTGAGACAGAAACCTCGCTCTGTCACTGAGAGACAGAAACCTTGCTCTGTCACTGAGAGACAGAAACCTCGCTCTGTCACTGAGAGACAGAAACCTCGCTCTGTCACTGAGAGACAGAAACCTCGCTCTGTCACTGAGAGACGGAAACCTCGCTCTGTCACTGAGAGACAGAAACTTCGCTCTGTCACTGAGACAGAAACCTCGCTCTGTCACTGAGAGAAAGAAAGCTCGCTCTGTCACTGAGAGACAGAAACCTCGCTCTGTCACTTGGAGACAGAAACCTCGCTCTGTCACTGAGAGACAGAAACCTCGCTTCGTCACTGAGACAGAAACCTCGCTCTGTCACTGAGAGACAAAAACCTTGCTTTGTCACTGAGACAGAAACCTCGCCCTGTCACTGAGAGACAGAAACCTCGCTTCGTCACTGAGACAGAAACCTCGCTCTGTCACTGAGACAGAAACCTCGCTCTGTCACTGAGAGACAGAAACCTCGCTCTGTCACTGAGACAGAAACCTCGCTCTGTCACTGAGACAGAAACCTCGCTCTGTCACTGAGACAGAAACCTCGCTCTGTCAATGAGACAGAAACCTCGCTATGTCATTGAGAGACAGAAACCTCGCTTTGTCACTGAGACAGAAACCTCGCTCTGTCACTGAGACAGAAACCTCGCTCTGTCACTGAGAGACAGAAACCTCGCTCTGACACTGAAAGACAGAAACCTCGCTCTGTCACTGAGAGACAGAAACCTCGCTCTGTCACTGAGAGACAGAAACCTCGCTCTGTCACTGAGACAGAAACCTCGCTCTGTCACTGAGAGACAGAAACCTCGCTCTGTCACTGAGAGACAGATACCTCGCTCTGTCACTGAGTCAAAAACCTCGCTCTGTCACTGAGACAGAAACCTAGCTCTGTCACTGAGAGACAGAAACATCGCTCTGTCACTGAGAGACAGAAACCTCGCTCTGCCACTGAGACAGAAACCTCGCTATGTCACTGAGAGACAGAAACCTCGCTCTGTCACTGAGACAGAAACCTCGCTCTGTCACTGGGAGACAGAAACCTCGCTCTGTCACTGAGGCAGATACCTCGCTCTGTCACTGAGTCAAAAACCTCGCTCTGTCACTGAGACAGAAACCTCGCTCTGTGACTGAGAGACAGAAACCTCGCTCTGTCACTGAGAGACAGAAACCTCGCTCTGTCACTGAGAGACAGAAACCTCGCTCTGTCACTGAGACAGAAACCTCACTCTGTCACTGAGAGACAGAAACCTCGCTCTGTCACTGAGAGACAGAAACCTCGCTCTGTCACTGAGAGACAGAAACCTCGCTTTGTCACTGAGAGACAGAAACTTCGTTCTGTCACTGAGACAGAAACCTCGCTCTGTCACTGAGAGAAAGAAAGTTCGCTCTGTCACTGAGAGACAGAAACCTCGCTCTGTCACTTGGAGACAGAAACCTCGCTCTGTCACTGAGACAAAAACCTCGCTTTGTCACTGAGACAGAGACCTCGCTTTGTCACTGAGACAGAAACCTCGCTCTGTCACTGAGACAGCAACCTCGCTTTGTCACTGAGACAGAAACCTCGCCCTGTCACTGAGAGAGATACCTCGCTCTGTCACTGAGACAGAAACCTCGCTTTGTCACTGAGACAGAAACCTCGCTCTGTCACTGAGACAGCAACCTCGCTTTGTCACTGAGAGACAGAAACCTCGCTCTGTCACTGAGAGACAGAAACCTCGCTCTGTCACTGAGAGACAGAAACCTCGTTCTGTCACTGAGACAGAAACCTCGCTCTGTCACTGAGAGAAAGAAAGTTCGCTCTGTCACTGAGAGACAGAAACCTCGCTTTGTCACTGAGAGACAGAAACTTCGTTCTGTCACTGAGACAGAAACCTCGCTCTGTCACTGAGAGAAAGAAAGTTCGCTCTGTCACTGAGAGACAGAAACCTCGCTCTGTCACTTGGAGACAGAAACCTCGCTCTGTCACTGAGACAAAAACCTCGCTTTGTCACTGAGACAGAGACCTCGCTTTGTCACTGAGACAGAAACCTCGCTCTGTCACTGAGACAGCAACCTCGCTTTGTCACTGAGACAGAAACCTCGCCCTGTCACTGAGAGAGATACCTCGCTCTGTCACTGAGACAGAAACCTCGCTTTGTCACTGAGACAGAAACCTCGCTCTGTCACTGAGACAGCAACCTCGCTTTGTCACTGAGAGACAGAAACCTCGCTCTGTCACTGAGAGACAGAAACCTCGCTCTGTCACTGAGAGACAGAAACCTCGTTCTGTCACTGAGACAGATACCTCGCTCTGTCACTGAGAGACAGAAACCTCGCTCTGTCACTGAGAGACAGAAACCTCGCTCTGTCACTGAGAGACAGAAACCTCGCTCTGTCACTGAGAGACAGAAACCTCGCTCTGTCACCTAGACAGAAACCTCGCTCTGTCACTGAGACAGAAACCTCGCTCTGTCACTGAGAGACAGAAACCTCGCTCTGACACTGAAAGACAGAAACCTCGCTCTGTCACTGAGAGACAGAAACCTCACTCTGTCACTGAGAGACAGAAACCTCGCTCTGTCACTGAGACAGAAACCTCGCTCTGTCACTGAGAGACAGAAACCTCGCTCTGTCACTGAGAGACAGAAACCTCGCTCTGTCACTGAGAGACAGAAACCTCGCTCTGTCACTGAGGCAGATACCTCGCTCTGTCACTGAGTCAAAAACCTCGCTCTGTCACTGAGACAGAAACCTAGCTCTGTCACTGAGAGACAGAAACATCGCTCTGTCACTGAGAGACAGAAACCTCGCTCTGTCACTGAGACAGATACCTCGCTCTGTCACTGAGTCAAAAACCTCGCTCTGTCACTGAGACAGAAACCTCGCTCTGTCACTGAGAGACAGAAACCTCGCTCTGTCACTGAGACAGAAACCTCGCTCTGTCACTGAGTGACAGAAACCTCGCTCTGTCACTGAGAGACAGAAACCTCGCTCTGTCACTGAGACAGAAACCTCGCTCTGTCACTGAGAGACAGAAACCTCGCTCTGTCACTGAGACAGAAACCTCGCTCTGTCACTGAGACAGAAACTTTGCTCTGTCACTGAGAGACAGAAACCTCGCTCTGTCACTGAGTGACAGAAACCTCGCTCTGTCACTGGGAGACAGAAACCTCGCTCTGTCACTGAGACAGAAACCTCGCTCTGTCACTGAGTGAAAAACCTCGCTCTGTCACTGAGACAGAAACCTCGCTCTGTCAATGAGACAGAAACCTCGCTATGTCACTGAGAGACAGAAACCTCGCTTTGTCACTGAGACAGAAACCTCGCTCTGTCACTGACACAGAAACCTCGCTCTGTCACTGAGAGACAGAAACCTCGCTCTGTCACTGAGACAGAAACCTCGCTCTGTCACTGAGAGACAGAAAACTCGCTCTGTCACCTAGACAGAAACCTCGCTCTGTCATTGAGACAGAAACCTCGCTCTGTCACTGAGAGACAGAAACCTCGCTCTGTCACTGAGAGACAGAAACCTCGCTCTGTCACTGAGACAGAAACCTCGCTCTGTCACTGAGAGACAGAAACCTCGCTCTGTCACTGAGACAGAAACCTCGCTCTGTCACTGAGAGACAGAAACCTCGCTCTGTCACTGAGACAGAAACCTCGCTCTGTCACTGAGACAGAAACCTCGCTCTGTCAATGAGACAGAAACCTCGCTCTGTCACTGAGAGACAGAAACCTCGCTCTGTCACTGAGACAGAAACCTCGCTCTGTCACTGTGAGACAGAAACCTCGCTCTGTCACTGAGAGACAGAAACCTCGCTCTGTCACTGAGAGACAGAAACCTCGCTCTGTCACTGAGTCAAAAACCTCGCTCTGTCACTGAGACAGAAACCTCGCTCTGTCATTGAGACAGAAACCTCGCTCTGTCACTGAGAGACAGAAACCTTGCTCTGTCACTGAGAGACAGAAACCTCGCTCTGTCACTGAGAGACAGAAACCTCGCTCTGTCACTGAGAGACAGAAACCTCGCTCTGTCACTGAGAGACGGAAACCTCGCTCTGTCACTGAGAGACAGAAACTTCGCTCTGTCACTGAGACAGAAACCTCGCTCTGTCACTGAGAGAAAGAAAGCTCGCTCTGTCACTGAGAGACAGAAACCTCGCTCTGTCACTTGGAGACAGAAACCTCGCTCTGTCACTGAGAGACAGAAACCTCGCTTCGTCACTGAGACAGAAACCTCGCTCTGTCACTGAGAGACAAAAACCTTGCTTTGTCACTGAGACAGAAACCTCGCCCTGTCACTGAGAGACAGAAACCTCGCTTCGTCACTGAGACAGAAACCTCGCTCTGTCACTGAGACAGAAACCTCGCTCTGTCACTGAGAGACAGAAACCTCGCTCTGTCACTGAGACAGAAACCTCGCTCTGTCACTGAGACAGAAACCTCGCTCTGTCACTGAGACAGAAACCTCGCTCTGTCAATGAGACAGAAACCTCGCTATGTCATTGAGAGACAGAAACCTCGCTTTGTCACTGAGACAGAAACCTCGCTCTGTCACTGAGACAGAAACCTCGCTCTGTCACTGAGAGACAGAAACCTCGCTCTGACACTGAAAGACAGAAACCTCGCTCTGTCACTGAGAGACAGAAACCTCGCTCTGTCACTGAGAGACAGAAACCTCGCTCTGTCACTGAGACAGAAACCTCGCTCTGTCACTGAGAGACAGAAACCTCGCTCTGTCACTGAGAGACAGATACCTCGCTCTGTCACTGAGTCAAAAACCTCGCTCTGTCACTGAGACAGAAACCTAGCTCTGTCACTGAGAGACAGAAACATCGCTCTGTCACTGAGAGACAGAAACCTCGCTCTGCCACTGAGACAGAAACCTCGCTATGTCACTGAGAGACAGAAACCTCGCTCTGTCACTGAGACAGAAACCTCGCTCTGTCACTGGGAGACAGAAACCTCGCTCTGTCACTGAGGCAGATACCTCGCTCTGTCACTGAGTCAAAAACCTCGCTCTGTCACTGAGACAGAAACCTCGCTCTGTGACTGAGAGACAGAAACCTCGCTCTGTCACTGAGAGACAGAAACCTCGCTCTGTCACTGAGAGACAGAAACCTCGCTCTGTCACTGAGACAGAAACCTCACTCTGTCACTGAGAGACAGAAACCTCGCTCTGTCACTGAGAGACAGAAACCTCGCTCTGTCACTGAGAGACAGAAACCTCGCTTTGTCACTGAGAGACAGAAACTTCGTTCTGTCACTGAGACAGAAACCTCGCTCTGTCACTGAGAGAAAGAAAGTTCGCTCTGTCACTGAGAGACAGAAACCTCGCTCTGTCACTTGGAGACAGAAACCTCGCTCTGTCACTGAGACAAAAACCTCGCTTTGTCACTGAGACAGAGACCTCGCTTTGTCACTGAGACAGAAACCTCGCTCTGTCACTGAGACAGCAACCTCGCTTTGTCACTGAGACAGAAACCTCGCCCTGTCACTGAGAGAGATACCTCGCTCTGTCACTGAGACAGAAACCTCGCTTTGTCACTGAGACAGAAACCTCGCTCTGTCACTGAGACAGCAACCTCGCTTTGTCACTGAGAGACAGAAACCTCGCTCTGTCACTGAGAGACAGAAACCTCGCTCTGTCACTGAGAGACAGAAACCTCGTTCTGTCACTGAGACAGATACCTCGCTCTGTCACTGAGAGACAGAAACCTCGCTCTGTCACTGAGAGACAGAAACCTCGCTCTGTCACTGAGAGACAGAAACCTCGCTCTGTCACTGAGAGACAGAAACCTCGCTCTGTCACCTAGACAGAAACCTCGCTCTGTCACTGAGACAGAAACCTCGCTCTGTCACTGAGAGACAGAAACCTCGCTCTGACACTGAAAGACAGAAACCTCGCTCTGTCACTGAGAGACAGAAACCTCACTCTGTCACTGAGAGACAGAAACCTCGCTCTGTCACTGAGACAGAAACCTCGCTCTGTCACTGAGAGACAGAAACCTCGCTCTGTCACTGAGAGACAGAAACCTCGCTCTGTCACTGAGAGACAGAAACCTCGCTCTGTCACTGAGGCAGATACCTCGCTCTGTCACTGAGTCAAAAACCTCGCTCTGTCACTGAGACAGAAACCTAGCTCTGTCACTGAGAGACAGAAACATCGCTCTGTCACTGAGAGACAGAAACCTCGCTCTGTCACTGAGACAGATACCTCGCTCTGTCACTGAGTCAAAAACCTCGCTCTGTCACTGAGACAGAAACCTCGCTCTGTCACTGAGAGACAGAAACCTCGCTCTGTCACTGAGACAGAAACCTCGCTCTGTCACTGAGTGACAGAAACCTCGCTCTGTCACTGAGAGACAGAAACCTCGCTCTGTCACTGAGACAGAAACCTCGCTCTGTCACTGAGAGACAGAAACCTCGCTCTGTCACTGAGACAGAAACCTCGCTCTGTCACTGAGACAGAAACTTTGCTCTGTCACTGAGAGACAGAAACCTCGCTCTGTCACTGAGTGACAGAAACCTCGCTCTGTCACTGGGAGACAGAAACCTCGCTCTGTCACTGAGACAGAAACCTCGCTCTGTCACTGAGTGAAAAACCTCGCTCTGTCACTGAGACAGAAACCTCGCTCTGTCAATGAGACAGAAACCTCGCTATGTCACTGAGAGACAGAAACCTCGCTTTGTCACTGAGACAGAAACCTCGCTCTGTCACTGACACAGAAACCTCGCTCTGTCACTGAGAGACAGAAACCTCGCTCTGTCACTGAGACAGAAACCTCGCTCTGTCACTGAGAGACAGAAAACTCGCTCTGTCACCTAGACAGAAACCTCGCTCTGTCATTGAGACAGAAACCTCGCTCTGTCACTGAGAGACAGAAACCTCGCTCTGTCACTGAGAGACAGAAACCTCGCTCTGTCACTGAGACAGAAACCTCGCTCTGTCACTGAGAGACAGAAACCTCGCTCTGTCACTGAGACAGAAACCTCGCTCTGTCACTGAGAGACAGAAACCTCGCTCTGTCACTGAGACAGAAACCTCGCTCTGTCACTGAGACAGAAACCTCGCTCTGTCAATGAGAGAGAAACCTCGCTCTGTCACTGAGAGACAGAAACCTCGCTCTGTCACTGAGACAGAAACCTCGCTCTGTCACTGTGAGACAGAAACCTCGCTCTGTCACTGAGAGACAGAAACCTCGCTCTGTCACTGAGAGACAGAAACCTCGCTCTGTCACTGAGTCAAAAACCTCGCTCTGTCACTGAGACAGAAACCTCGCTCTGTCATTGAGACAGAAACCTCGCTCTGTCACTGAGAGACAGAAACCTTGCTCTGTCACTGAGAGACAGAAACCTCGCTCTGTCACTGAGAGACAGAAACCTCGCTCTGTCACTGAGAGACAGAAACCTCGCTCTGTCACTGAGAGACGGAAACCTCGCTCTGTCACTGAGAGACAGAAACTTCGCTCTGTCACTGAGACAGAAACCTCGCTCTGTCACTGAGAGAAAGAAAGCTCGCTCTGTCACTGAGAGACAGAAACCTCGCTCTGTCACTTGGAGACAGAAACCTCGCTCTGTCACTGAGAGACAGAAACCTCGCTTCGTCACTGAGACAGAAACCTCGCTCTGTCACTGAGAGACAAAAACCTTGCTTTGTCACTGAGACAGAAACCTCGCCCTGTCACTGAGAGACAGAAACCTCGCTTCGTCACTGAGACAGAAACCTCGCTCTGTCACTGAGACAGAAACCTCGCTCTGTCACTGAGAGACAGAAACCTCGCTCTGTCACTGAGACAGAAACCTCGCTCTGTCACTGAGACAGAAACCTCGCTCTGTCACTGAGACAGAAACCTCGCTCTGTCAATGAGACAGAAACCTCGCTATGTCATTGAGAGACAGAAACCTCGCTTTGTCACTGAGACAGAAACCTCGCTCTGTCACTGAGACAGAAACCTCGCTCTGTCACTGAGAGACAGAAACCTCGCTCTGACACTGAAAGACAGAAACCTCGCTCTGTCACTGAGAGACAGAAACCTCGCTCTGTCACTGAGAGACAGAAACCTCGCTCTGTCACTGAGACAGAAACCTCGCTCTGTCACTGAGAGACAGAAACCTCGCTCTGTCACTGAGAGACAGAAACCTCGCTCTGTCACTGAGGCAGATACCTCGCTCTGTCACTGAGTCAAAAACCTCGCTCTGTCACTGAGACAGAAACCTAGCTCTGTCACTGAGAGACAGAAACATCGCTCTGTCACTGAGAGACAGAAACCTCGCTCTGTCACTGAGACAGATACCTCGCTCTGTCACTGAGTCAAAAACCTCGCTCTGTCACTGAGACAGAAACCTCGCTCTGTCACTGAGAGACAGAAACCTCGCTCTGTCACTGAGACAGAAACCTCGCTCTGTCACTGAGTGACAGAAACCTCGCTCTGTCACTGAGAGACAGAAACCTCGCTCTGTCACTGAGAGACAGAAACCTCGCTCTGTCACTGAGAGACAGAAACCTCGCTCTGTCACTGAGACAGAAACCTCGCTCTGTCACTGAGACAGAAACTTCGCTCTGTCACTGAGAGACAGAAACCTCGCTCTGTCACTGAGTGACAGAAACCTCGCTCTGTCACTGGGAGACAGAAACCTCGCTCTGTCACTGAGACAGAAACCTCGCTCTGTCACTGAGTGAAAAACCACGCTCTGTCAGAGACAGAAACCTCGCTCTGTCATTGAGACAGAAACCTCGCTCTGTCACTGAGAGACAGAAACCTCGCTCTGTCACTGAGAGACAGAAACCTCGCTCTGTCACTGAGAGACAGAAACCTCGCTCTGTCACTGAGACAAAAACCTCGCTTTGTCACTGAGACAGAAACCTCGCTTTGTCACTGAGACAGAAACCTCACTCTGTCACTGAGACAGCAACCTCGCTTTGTCACTGAGACAGAAACCTCGCTCTGTCACTGAGACAGATACCTCGCTCTGTCACTGTGAGACAGAAAAATCGCTCTGTCACTGAGAGACAGAAACCTCGCTCTGTCACTGAGACACAGAAACCTCGCTCTGTCACTGAGAGACAGAAACCTCGCTCTGTCACTGAGACAGAAACCTCGCTCTGTCACTGAGAGACAGAAACCTCGCTCTGTCACTGAGACAGAAACCTCGCTCTGTCACTGAGACAGAAACCTCGCTCTGTCAATGAGACAGAAACCTCGCTATGTCACTGAGAGACAGAAACCTCGCTTTGTCACTGAGACAGAAACCTCGCTCTGTCACTGAGACAGAAACCTCGCTCTGTCACTGAGAGACAGAAACCTCGCTCTGTCACTGAGACAGAAACCTCGCTCTGTCACTGAGAGACAGAAAACTCGCTCTGTCACCTAGACAGAAACCTCGCTCTGTCACTGAGACAGAAACTTCGCTCTGTCACTGAGAGACAGAAACCTCGCTCTGTCACTGAGTGACAGAAACCTCGCTCTGTCACTGAGAGACAGAAATCTCGCTCTGTCACTGAGACAGAAACCTCGCTCTGTCACTGTGAGACAGAAACCTCGCTCTGTCACTGAGTCAAAAACCTCGTTCTGTCACTGAGACAGAAACCTCGCTCTGTCATTGAGACAGAAACCTCGCTCTGTCACTGAGAGACAGAAACCTAGCTCTGTCACTGAGAGACAGAAACCTCGCTCTGTCACTGAGAGACAGAAACCTCGCTCTGTCACTGAGAGACAGAAACCTCGCTCTGTCACTGAGAGACGGAAACCTCGCTCTGTCACTGAGAGACAGAAACTTCGCTCTGTCACTGAGAGAAAGAAAGCTCGCTCTGTCACTGAGAGACAGAAACCTCGCTCTGTCACTTGGAGACAGAAACCTCACTCTGTCACTGAGACAAAAACCTTGCTTTGTCACTGAGACAGAAACCTCGCTTCGTCACTGAGACAGAAACCTCGCCCTGTCACTGAGAGACAGAAACCTCGCTCTGTCACTGACAGACAGAAACCTCGCTCTGTCACTGAGAGACAGAAACCTCGCTCTGCCACTGAGAGACAGAAACCTCGCTCTGTCACTGAGACAGCAACCTCGCTTTGTCACTGAGACAGAACCCTCGCTCTGTCACTGAGACAGATACCTCGCTCTGTCACTGAGAGACAGAAACCTCGCTCTGTCACTGAGACAGAAACCTCGCTCTGTCAATGAGACAGAAACCTCGCTATGTCATTGAGAGACAGAAACCTCGCTTTGTCACTGAGACAGAAACCTCGCTCTGTCACTGAGACAGAAACCTCGCTCTGTCACTGAGAGACAGAAACCTCGCTCTGTCACTGAGACAGAAACCTCGCTCTGTCACTGAGAGACAGAAACCTCGCTCTGTCACTGAGACAGAAACCTCACTCTGTCACTGAGACAGAAACCTCGCTCTGTCACTGAGTGACAGAAACCTCGCTCTGTCACTGAGAGACAGAAACCTCGCTCTGTCACTGAGAGACAGAAACCTCGCTCTGTCACTGAGAGACAGAAACCTCGCTCTGTCACTGAGACAGAAACCTCGCTCTGTCACTGAGACAGAAACTTCGCTCTGTCACTGAGAGACAGAAACCTCGCTCTGTCACTGGGAGACAGAAACCTCGCTCTGTCACTGAGACAGAAACTTCGCTCTGTCACTGAGTGACAGAAACCTCGCTCTGTCAGTGGGAGACAGAAACCTCGCTCTGTCACTGAGACAGAAACCTCGCTCTGTCACTGAGTGAAAAACCACGCTCTGTCAGAGACAGAAACCTCGCTCTGTCATTGAGACAGAAACCTCGCTCTGTCACTGAGAGACAGAAACCTCGCTCTGTCACTGAGAGACAGAAACCTCGCTCTGTCACTGAGAGACAGAAACCTCGCTCTGTCACTGAGACAAAAACCTCGCTTTGTCACTGAGACAGAAACCTCGCTTTGTCACTGAGACAGAAACCTCGCTCTGTCACTGAGACAGCAACCTCGCTTTGTCACTGAGACAGAAACCTCGCTCTGTCACTGAGACAGATACCTCGCTCTGTCACTGTGAGACAGAAAAATCGCTCTGTCACTGAGAGACAGAAACCTCGCTCTGTCACTGAGACACAGAAACCTCGCTCTGTCACTGAGAGACAGAAACCTCGCTCTGTCACTGAGACAGAAACCTCGCTCTGTCACTGAGAGACAGAAACCTCGCTCTGTCACTGAGACAGAAACCTCGCTCTGTCACTGAGACAGAAACCTCGCTCTGTCACTGAGAGACAGAAACCTCGCTCTGTCACTGAGACAGAAACCTCGCTCTGTCAATGAGACAGAAACCTCGCTATGTCACTGAGAGACAGAAACCTCGCTTTGTCACTGAGACAGAAACCTCGCTCTGTCACTGAGACAGAAACCTCGCTCTGTCACTGAGAGACAGAAACCTCGCTCTGTCACTGAGACAGAAACTTCGCTCTGTCACTGAGAGACAGAAACCTCGCTCTGTCACTGAGAGACAGAAACCTCGCTCTGTCACTGAGAGACAGAAACCTCGCTCTGTCACTGAGACAGAAACCTCGCTCTGTCACTGTGAGACAGAAACCTCGCTCTGTCACTGAGAGACGGAAACCTCGCTCTGTCACTGAGAGACAGAAACTTCGCTCTGTCACTGAGAGAAAGAAAGCTCGCTCTGTCACTGAGAGACAGAAACCTCGCTCTGTCACTTGGAGACAGAAACCTCACTCTGTCACTGAGACAAAAACCTTGCTTTGTCACTGAGACAGAAACCTCGCTTCGTCACTGAGACAGAAACCTCGCCCTGTCACTGAGAGACAGAAACCTCGCTCTGTCACTGACAGACAGAAACCTCGCTCTGTCACTGAGAGACAGAAACCTCGCTCTGCCACTGAGAGACAGAAACCTCGCTCTGTCACTGAGACAGAAACCTCGCTCTGTCACTGAGTGAAAAACCACGCTCTGTCAGAGACAGAAACCTCGCTCTGTCACTGAGAGACAGAAACCTCGCTCTGTCACTGAGAGACAGAAACCTCGCTCTGTCACTGAGAGACAGAAACCTCGCTCTGTCACTGAGACAAAAACCTCGCTTTGTCACTGAGACAGAAACCTCGCTTTGTCACTGAGACAGAAACCTCGCTCTGTCACTGAGACAGCAACCTCGCTCTGTCACTGAGACAGAAACCTCGCTCTGTCACTGAGACAGAAACCTCGCTCTGTCACTGAGACAGAAACCTCGCTCTGTCAATGAGACAGAAACCTCGCTATGTCACTGAGAGACAGAAACCTCGCTTTGTCACTGAGACAGAAACCTCGCTCTGTCACTGAGACAGAAACCTCGCTCTGTCACTGAGAGACAGAAACCTCGCTCTGTCACTGAGACAGAAACCTCGCTCTGTCACTGAGAGACAGAAAACTCGCTCTGTCACCTGGACAGAAACCTCGCTCTGTCACTGAGACAGAAACTTCGCTCTGTCACTGAGAGACAGAAACCTCGCTCTGTCACTGAGTGACAGAAACCTCGCTCTGTCACTGAGAGACAGAAACCTCGCTCTGTCACTGAGACAGAAACCTCGCTCTGTCACTGAGTCAAAAACCTCGTTCTGTCACTGAGACAGAAACCTTGCTCTGTCATTGAGACAGAAACCTCGCTCTGTCACTGAGAGACAGAAACCTAGCTCTGTCACTGAGAGACAGAAACCTCGCTCTGTCACTGAGAGACAGAAACCTCGCTCTGTCACTGAGAGACAGAAACCTCGCTCTGTCACTGAGAGACGGAAACCTCGCTCTGTCACTGAGAGACAGAAACTTCGCTCTGTCACTGAGACAGAAACCTCGCTCTGTCACTGAGAGAAAGAAAGCTCGCTCTGTCACTGAGAGACAGAAACCTCGCTCTGTCACTTGGAGACAGAAACCTCACTCTGTCACTGAGACAAAAACCTTGCTTTGTCACTGAGACAGAAACCTCGCCCTGTCACTGAGAGACAGAAACCTCGCTCTGTCACTGACAGACAGAAACCTCGCTCTGTCACTGAGAGACAGAAACCTCGCTCTGTCACTGAGAGACGGAAACCTCGCTCTGTCACTGAGAGACGGAAACCTCGCTCTGTCACTGAGAGACAGAAACTTCGCTCTGTCACTGAGACAGAAACCTCGCTCTGTCACTGAGAGAAAGAAAGCTCGCTCTGTCACTGAGAGACAGAAACCTCGCTCTGTCACTTGGAGACAGAAACCTCACTCTGTCACTGAGACAGAAACCTCGCTTCGTCACTGAGACAGAAACCTCGCCCTGTCACTGAGAGACAGAAACCTCGCTCTGTCACTGACAGACAGAAACCTCGCTCTGTCACTGAGACAGAAACCTCGCTCTGTCACTGAGAGACAGAAACCTCGCTCTGTCACTGAGACAGCAACCTCGCTTTGTCACTGAGACAGAAACCTCGCTCTGTCACTGAGACAGATACCTCGCTCTGTCACTGTGAGACAGAAACCTCGCTCTGTCACTGAGAGACAGAAACCTCGCTCTGTCACTGAGACACGGAAACCTCGCTCTGTCACTGAGACACGGAAACCTCGCTCTGTCAATGAGACAGAAACCTCGCTCTGTCACTGAGAGACAGAAACCTCGCTCTGTCACTGAGACAGAAACCTCGCTCTGTCACTGAGACAGAAACCTCGCTCTGTCAATGAGACAGAAACCTCGCTATGTCATTGAGAGACAGAAACCTCGCTTTGTCACTGAGACAGAAACCTCGCTCTGTCACTGAGACAGAAACCTCGCTCTGTCACTGAGAGACAGAAACCTCGCTCTGTCACAGAGACAGAAACCTCGCTCTGTCACTGAGAGACAGAAACCTCGCTCTGTCACTGAGACAGAAACCTCGCTCTGTCACTGAGACAGAAACTTCGATCTGTCACTGAGAGACAGAAACCTCGCTCTGTCACTGAGTGACATAAACCTCGCTCTGTCACTGGGAGACAGAAACCTCGCTCTGTCACTGAGAGACAGAAACCTCGCTCTGTCACTGAGAGACAGAAACCTCGCTCTGTCACTGAGAGACAGAAACCTCGCTCTGTCACTGAGAGACAGAAACCTCGCATTGTCACTGAGAGACAAAAACCTCGCTCTGTCACTGAGACAGAAACCTCGCTCTGTCACTGAGAGACAGAAACCTCGCTCTGTCACTGAGGGACAGAAACCTCGCTCTGTCACTGAGAGACAGAAACCTCGCTCTGTCACTGAGAGACAGAAACCTCGCTCTGTCACTGAGAGACAGAAACCTCGCTCTGTCACTGAGAGACAGAAACCTCGCTCTGTCACTGAGAGACAGAAACCTCGCTCTGTCACTGAGAGACAGAAACCTCGCTCTGTCACTGAGACAAAAACCTCGCTTTGTCACTGAGACAGAAACCTCGCTTTGTCACTGAGACAGAAACCTCGCTCTGTCACTGAGACAGCAACCTCGCTTTGTCACTGAGACAGAAACCTCGCTCTGTCACTGAGACAGATACCTCGCTCTGTCACTGTGAGACAGAAAAATCGCTCTGTCACTGAGAGACAGAAACCTCGCTCTGTCACTGAGACACAGAAACCTCGCTCTGTCACTGAGAGACAGAAACCTCGCTCTGTCACTGAGACAGAAACCTCGCTCTGTCACTGAGAGACAGAAACCTCGCTCTGTCACTGAGACAGAAACCTCGCTCTGTCACTGAGACAGAAACCTCGCTCTGTCACTGAGAGACAGAAACCTCGCTCTGTCACTGAGACAGAAACCTCGCTCTGTCAATGAGACAGAAACCTCGCTATGTCACTGAGAGACAGAAACCTCGCTTTGTCACTGAGACAGAAACCTCGCTCTGTCACTGAGACAGAAACCTCGCTCTGTCACTGAGAGACAGAAACCTCGCTCTGTCACTGAGACAGAAACTTCGCTCTGTCACTGAGAGACAGAAACCTCGCTCTGTCACTGAGAGACAGAAACCTCGCTCTGTCACTGAGAGACAGAAACCTCGCTCTGTCACTGAGACAGAAACCTCGCTCTGTCACTGTGAGACAGAAACCTCGCTCTGTCACTGAGAGACGGAAACCTCGCTCTGTCACTGAGAGACAGAAACTTCGCTCTGTCACTGAGAGAAAGAAAGCTCGCTCTGTCACTGAGAGACAGAAACCTCGCTCTGTCACTTGGAGACAGAAACCTCACTCTGTCACTGAGACAAAAACCTTGCTTTGTCACTGAGACAGAAACCTCGCTTCGTCACTGAGACAGAAACCTCGCCCTGTCACTGAGAGACAGAAACCTCGCTCTGTCACTGACAGACAGAAACCTCGCTCTGTCACTGAGAGACAGAAACCTCGCTCTGCCACTGAGAGACAGAAACCTCGCTCTGTCACTGAGACAGAAACCTCGCTCTGTCACTGAGTGAAAAACCACGCTCTGTCAGAGACAGAAACCTCGCTCTGTCACTGAGAGACAGAAACCTCGCTCTGTCACTGAGAGACAGAAACCTCGCTCTGTCACTGAGAGACAGAAACCTCGCTCTGTCACTGAGACAAAAACCTCGCTTTGTCACTGAGACAGAAACCTCGCTTTGTCACTGAGACAGAAACCTCGCTCTGTCACTGAGACAGCAACCTCGCTCTGTCACTGAGACAGAAACCTCGCTCTGTCACTGAGACAGAAACCTCGCTCTGTCACTGAGACAGAAACCTCGCTCTGTCAATGAGACAGAAACCTCGCTATGTCACTGAGAGACAGAAACCTCGCTTTGTCACTGAGACAGAAACCTCGCTCTGTCACTGAGACAGAAACCTCGCTCTGTCACTGAGAGACAGAAACCTCGCTCTGTCACTGAGACAGAAACCTCGCTCTGTCACTGAGAGACAGAAAACTCGCTCTGTCACCTGGACAGAAACCTCGCTCTGTCACTGAGACAGAAACTTCGCTCTGTCACTGAGAGACAGAAACCTCGCTCTGTCACTGAGTGACAGAAACCTCGCTCTGTCACTGAGAGACAGAAACCTCGCTCTGTCACTGAGACAGAAACCTCGCTCTGTCACTGAGTCAAAAACCTCGTTCTGTCACTGAGACAGAAACCTTGCTCTGTCATTGAGACAGAAACCTCGCTCTGTCACTGAGAGACAGAAACCTAGCTCTGTCACTGAGAGACAGAAACCTCGCTCTGTCACTGAGAGACAGAAACCTCGCTCTGTCACTGAGAGACAGAAACCTCGCTCTGTCACTGAGAGACGGAAACCTCGCTCTGTCACTGAGAGACAGAAACTTCGCTCTGTCACTGAGACAGAAACCTCGCTCTGTCACTGAGAGAAAGAAAGCTCGCTCTGTCACTGAGAGACAGAAACCTCGCTCTGTCACTTGGACACAGAAACCTCACTCTGTCACTGAGACAAAAACCTTGCTTTGTCACTGAGACAGAAACCTCGCCCTGTCACTGAGAGACAGAAACCTCGCTCTGTCACTGACAGACAGAAACCTCGCTCTGTCACTGAGAGACAGAAACCTCGCTCTGTCACTGAGAGACAGAAACCTCGCTCTGTCACTGAGAGACGGAAACCTCGCTCTGTCACTGAGAGACAGAAACTTCGCTCTGTCACTGAGACAGAAACCTCGCTCTGTCACTGAGAGAAAGAAAGCTCGCTCTGTCACTGAGAGACAGAAACCTCGCTCTGTCACTTGGAGACAGAAACCTCACTCTGTCACTGAGACAGAAACCTCGCTTCGTCACTGAGACAGAAACCTCGCCCTGTCACTGAGAGACAGAAACCTCGCTCTGTCACTGACAGACAGAAACCTCGCTCTGTCACTGAGACAGAAACCTCGCTCTGTCACTGAGAGACAGAAACCTCGCTCTGTCACTGAGACAGCAACCTCGCTTTGTCACTGAGACAGAAACCTCGCTCTGTCACTGAGACAGATACCTCGCTCTGTCACTGTGAGACAGAAACCTCGCTCTGTCACTGAGAGACAGAAACCTCGCTCTGTCACTGAGACACGGAAACCTCGCTCTGTCACTGAGACACGGAAACCTCGCTCGTTCAATGAGACAGAAACCTCGCTCTGTCACTGAGAGACAGAAACCTCGCTCTGTCACTGAGACAGAAACCTCGCTCTGTCACTGAGACAGAAACCTCGCTCTGTCAATGAGACAGAAACCTCGCTATGTCATTGAGAGACAGAAACCTCGCTTTGTCACTGAGACAGAAACCTCGCTCTGTCACTGAGACAGAAACCTCGCTCTGTCACTGAGAGACAGAAACCTCGCTCTGTCACTGAGACAGAAACCTCGCTCTGTCACTGAGAGACAGAAACCTCGCTCTGTCACTGAGACAGAAACCTCGCTCTGTCACTGAGACAGAAACTTCGATCTGTCACTGAGAGACAGAAACCTCGCTCTGTCACTGAGTGACATAAACCTCGCTCTGTCACTGGGAGACAGAAACCTCGCTCTGTCACTGAGAGACAGAAACCTCGCTCTGTCACTGAGAGACAGAAACCTCGCTCTGTCACTGAGAGACAGAAACCTCGCTCTGTCACTGAGAGACAGAAACCTCGCATTGTCACTGAGAGACAAAAACCTCGCTCTGTCACTGAGACAGAAACCTCGCTCTGTCACTGAGAGACAGAAACCTCGCTCTGTCACTGAGGGACAGAAACCTCGCTCTGTCACTGAGAGACAGAAACCTCGCTCTGTCACTGAGAGACAGAAACCTCGCTCTGTCACTGAGAGACAGAAACCACTCTCTGTAACTGAGAGACAGAAACCTCGCTCTGTCACTGAGAGACAGTAACCTCGCTCTGTCACTGAGAGACAGTAACCTCGCTCTGTCACTGAGAGACAGAAACCTCGCTCTGTCACTGAGTGACATAAACCTCGCTCTGTCACTGGGAGACAGAAACCTCGCTCTGTCACTGAGAGACAGAAACCTCGCTCTGTCACTGAGGGACAGAAACCTCGCTCTGTCACTGAGAGACAGAAACCTCGCTCTGTCACTGAGAGACAGAAACCTCGCTCTGTCACTGAGAGACAGAAACCACTCTCTGTAACTGAGAGACAGAAACCTCGCTCTGTCACTGAGAGACAGTAACCTCGCTCTGTCACTGAGAGACAGTAACCTCGCTCTGTCACTGAGAGACAGAAACCTCGCTCTGCCACTGAGACAGAAACCTCGCTATGTCACTGAGAGACAGAAACCTCGCTCTGTCACTGAGACAGAAACCTCGCTCTGTCACTGGGAGACAGAAACCTCGCTCTGTCACTGAGGCAGATACCTCGCTCTGTCACTGAGTCAAAAACCTCGCTCTGTCACTGAGACAGAAACCTCGCTCTGTGACTGAGAGACAGAAACCTCGCTCTGTCACTGAGAGACAGAAACCTCGCTCTGTCACTGAGAGACAGAAACCTCGCTCTGTCACTGAGACAGAAACCTCACTCTGTCACTGAGAGACAGAAACCTCGCTCTGTCACTGAGAGACAGAAACCTCGCTCTGTCACTGAGAGACAGAAACCTCGCTTTGTCACTGAGAGACAGAAACTTCGTTCTGTCACTGAGACAGAAACCTCGCTCTGTCACTGAGAGAAAGAAAGTTCGCTCTGTCACTGAGAGACAGAAACCTCGCTCTGTCACTTGGAGACAGAAACCTCGCTCTGTCACTGAGACAAAAACCTCGCTTTGTCACTGAGACAGAGACCTCGCTTTGTCACTGAGACAGAAACCTCGCTCTGTCACTGAGACAGCAACCTCGCTTTGTCACTGAGACAGAAACCTCGCCCTGTCACTGAGAGAGATACCTCGCTCTGTCACTGAGACAGAAACCTCGCTTTGTCACTGAGACAGAAACCTCGCTCTGTCACTGAGACAGCAACCTCGCTTTGTCACTGAGAGACAGAAACCTCGCTCTGTCACTGAGAGACAGAAACCTCGCTCTGTCACTGAGAGACAGAAACCTCGTTCTGTCACTGAGACAGATACCTCGCTCTGTCACTGAGAGACAGAAACCTCGCTCTGTCACTGAGAGACAGAAACCTCGCTCTGTCACTGAGAGACAGAAACCTCGCTCTGTCACTGAGAGACAGAAACCTCGCTCTGTCACCTAGACAGAAACCTCGCTCTGTCACTGAGACAGAAACCTCGCTCTGTCACTGAGAGACAGAAACCTCGCTCTGACACTGAAAGACAGAAACCTCGCTCTGTCACTGAGAGACAGAAACCTCACTCTGTCACTGAGAGACAGAAACCTCGCTCTGTCACTGAGACAGAAACCTCGCTCTGTCACTGAGAGACAGAAACCTCGCTCTGTCACTGAGAGACAGAAACCTCGCTCTGTCACTGAGAGACAGAAACCTCGCTCTGTCACTGAGGCAGATACCTCGCTCTGTCACTGAGTCAAAAACCTCGCTCTGTCACTGAGACAGAAACCTAGCTCTGTCACTGAGAGACAGAAACATCGCTCTGTCACTGAGAGACAGAAACCTCGCTCTGTCACTGAGACAGATACCTCGCTCTGTCACTGAGTCAAAAACCTCGCTCTGTCACTGAGACAGAAACCTCGCTCTGTCACTGAGAGACAGAAACCTCGCTCTGTCACTGAGACAGAAACCTCGCTCTGTCACTGAGTGACAGAAACCTCGCTCTGTCACTGAGAGACAGAAACCTCGCTCTGTCACTGAGACAGAAACCTCGCTCTGTCACTGAGAGACAGAAACCTCGCTCTGTCACTGAGACAGAAACCTCGCTCTGTCACTGAGACAGAAACTTTGCTCTGTCACTGAGAGACAGACACCTCGCTCTGTCACTGAGTGACAGAAACCTCGCTCTGTCACTGGGAGACAGAAACCTCGCTCTGTCACTGAGACAGAAACCTCGCTCTGTCACTGAGTGAAAAACCTCGCTCTGTCACTGAGACAGAAACCTCGCTCTGTCAATGAGACAGAAACCTCGCTATGTCACTGAGAGACAGAAACCTCGCTTTGTCACTGAGACAGAAACCTCGCTCTGTCACTGACACAGAAACCTCGCTCTGTCACTGAGAGACAGAAACCTCGCTCTGTCACTGAGACAGAAACCTCGCTCTGTCACTGAGAGACAGAAAACTCGCTCTGTCACCTAGACAGAAACCTCGCTCTGTCATTGAGACAGAAACCTCGCTCTGTCACTGAGAGACAGAAACCTCGCTCTGTCACTGAGAGACAGAAACCTCGCTCTGTCACTGAGACAGAAACCTCGCTCTGTCACTGAGACAGAAACCTCGCTCTGTCACTGAGACAGAAACCTCGCTCTGTCACTGAGACAGAAACCTCGCTCTGTCAATGAGACAGAAACCTCGCTATGTCATTGAGAGACAGAAACCTCGCTTTGTCACTGAGACAGAAACCTCGCTCTGTCACTGAGACAGAAACCTCGCTCTGTCACTGAGAGACAGAAACCTCGCTCTGACACTGAAAGACAGAAACCTCGCTCTGTCACTGAGAGACAGAAACCTCGCTCTGTCACTGAGAGACAGAAACCTCGCTCTGTCACTGAGACAGAAACCTCGCTCTGTCACTGAGAAACAGAAACCTCGCTCTGTCACTGAGAGACAGAAACCTCGCTCTGTCACTGAGGCAGATACCTCGCTCTGTCACTGAGTCAAAAACCTCGCTCTGTCACTGAGACAGAAACCTAGCTCTGTCACTGAGAGACAGAAACATCGCTCTGTCACTGAGAGACAGAAACCTCGCTCTGTCACTGAGACAGATACCTCGCTCTGTCACTGAGTCAAAAACCTCGCTCTGTCACTGAGACAGAAACCTCGCTCTGTCACTGAGAGACAGAAACCTCGCTCTGTCACTGAGACAGAAACCTCGCTCTGTCACTGAGTGACAGAAACCTCGCTCTGTCACTGAGAGACAGAAACCTCGCTCTGTCACTGAGAGACAGAAACCTCGCTCTGTCACTGAGAGACAGAAACCTCGCTCTGTCACTGAGACAGAAACCTCGCTCTGTCACTGAGACAGAAACTTCGCTCTGTCACTGAGAGACAGAAACCTCGCTCTGTCACTGAGTGACAGAAACCTCGCTCTGTCACTGGGAGACAGAAACCTCGCTCTGTCACTGAGACAGAAACCTCGCTCTGTCACTGAGTGAAAAACCACGCTCTGTCAGAGACAGAAACCTCGCTCTGTCATTGAGACAGAAACCTCGCTCTGTCACTGAGAGACAGAAACCTCGCTCTGTCACTGAGAGACAGAAACCTCGCTCTGTCACTGAGAGACAGAAACCTCGCTCTGTCACTGAGACAAAAACCTCGCTTTGTCACTGAGACAGAAACCTCGCTTTGTCACTGAGACAGAAACCTCACTCTGTCACTGAGACAGCAACCTCGCTTTGTCACTGAGACAGAAACCTCGCTCTGTCACTGAGACAGATACCTCGCTCTGTCACTGTGAGACAGAAAAATCGCTCTGTCACTGAGAGACAGAAACCTCGCTCTGTCACTGAGACACAGAAACCTCGCTCTGTCACTGAGAGACAGAAACCTCGCTCTGTCACTGAGACAGAAACCTCGCTCTGTCACTGAGAGACAGAAACCTCGCTCTGTCACTGAGACAGAAACCTCGCTCTGTCACTGAGACAGAAACCTCGCTCTGTCAATGAGACAGAAACCTCGCTATGTCACTGAGAGACAGAAACCTCGCTTTGTCACTGAGACAGAAACCTCGCTCTGTCACTGAGACAGAAACCTCGCTCTGTCACTGAGAGACAGAAACCTCGCTCTGTCACTGAGACAGAAACCTCGCTCTGTCACTGAGAGACAGAAAACTCGCTCTGTCACCTAGACAGAAACCTCGCTCTGTCACTGAGACAGAAACTTCGCTCTGTCACTGAGAGACAGAAACCTCGCTCTGTCACTGAGTGACAGAAACCTCGCTCTGTCACTGAGAGACAGAAACCTCGCTCTGTCACTGAGACAGAAACCTCGCTCTGTCACTGTGAGACAGAAACCTCGCTCTGTCACTGAGTCAAAAACCTCGTTCTGTCACTGAGACAGAAACCTCGCTCTGTCACTGAGACAGAAACCTCGCTCTGTCACTGAGAGACAGAAACCTCGCTCTGTCACTGAGACAGAAACCTCGCTCTGTCACTGAGAGACAGAAAACTCGCTCTGTCACCTGGACAGAAACCTCGCTCTGTCACTGAGACAGAAACTTCGCTCTGTCACTGAGAGACAGAAACCTCGCTCTGTCACTGAGTGACAGAAACCTCGCTCTGTCACTGAGAGACAGAAACCTCGCTCTGTCACTGAGACAGAAACCTCGCTCTGTCACTGAGTCAAAAACCTCGTTCTGTCACTGAGACAGAAACCTTGCTCTGTCATTGAGACAGAAACCTCGCTCTGTCACTGAGAGACAGAAACCTAGCTCTGTCACTGAGAGACAGAAACCTCGCTCTGTCACTGAGAGACAGAAACCTCGCTCTGTCACTGAGAGACAGAAACCTCGCTCTGTCACTGAGAGACGGAAACCTCGCTCTGTCACTGAGAGACAGAAACTTCGCTCTGTCACTGAGACAGAAACCTCGCTCTGTCACTGAGAGAAAGAAAGCTCGCTCTGTCACTGAGAGACAGAAACCTCGCTCTGTCACTTGGAGACAGAAACCTCACTCTGTCACTGAGACAAAAACCTTGCTTTGTCACTGAGACAGAAACCTCGCCCTGTCACTGAGAGACAGAAACCTCGCTCTGTCACTGACAGACAGAAACCTCGCTCTGTCACTGAGAGACAGAAACCTCGCTCTGTCACTGAGAGACAGAAACCTCGCTCTGTCACTGAGAGACGGAAACCTCGCTCTGTCACTGAGAGACAGAAACTTCGCTCTGTCACTGAGACAGAAACCTCGCTCTGTCACTGAGAGAAAGAAAGCTCGCTCTGTCACTGAGAGACAGAAACCTCGCTCTGTCACTTGGAGACAGAAACCTCACTCTGTCACTGAGACAGAAACCTCGCTTCGTCACTGAGACAGAAACCTCGCCCTGTCACTGAGAGACAGAAACCTCGCTCTGTCACTGACAGACAGAAACCTCGCTCTGTCACTGAGACAGAAACCTCGCTCTGTCACTGAGAGACAGAAACCTCGCTCTGTCACTGAGACAGCAACCTCGCTTTGTCACTGAGACAGAAACCTCGCTCTGTCACTGAGACAGATACCTCGCTCTGTCACTGTGAGACAGAAACCTCGCTCTGTCACTGAGAGACAGAAACCTCGCTCTGTCACTGAGACACGGAAACCTCGCTCTGTCACTGAGACACGGAAACCTCGCTCGTTCAATGAGACAGAAACCTCGCTCTGTCACTGAGAGACAGAAACCTCGCTCTGTCACTGAGACAGAAACCTCGCTCTGTCACTGAGACAGAAACCTCGCTCTGTCAATGAGACAGAAACCTCGCTATGTCATTGAGAGACAGAAACCTCGCTTTGTCACTGAGACAGAAACCTCGCTCTGTCACTGAGACAGAAACCTCGCTCTGTCACTGAGAGACAGAAACCTCGCTCTGTCACTGAGACAGAAACCTCGCTCTGTCACTGAGAGACAGAAACCTCGCTCTGTCACTGAGACAGAAACCTCGCTCTGTCACTGAGACAGAAACTTCGATCTGTCACTGAGAGACAGAAACCTCGCTCTGTCACTGAGTGACATAAACCTCGCTCTGTCACTGGGAGACAGAAACCTCGCTCTGTCACTGAGAGACAGAAACCTCGCTCTGTCACTGAGAGACAGAAACCTCGCTCTGTCACTGAGAGACAGAAACCTCGCTCTGTCACTGAGAGACAGAAACCTCGCATTGTCACTGAGAGACAAAAACCTCGCTCTGTCACTGAGACAGAAACCTCGCTCTGTCACTGAGAGACAGAAACCTCGCTCTGTCACTGAGGGACAGAAACCTCGCTCTGTCACTGAGAGACAGAAACCTCGCTCTGTCACTGAGAGACAGAAACCTCGCTCTGTCACTGAGAGACAGAAACCACTCTCTGTAACTGAGAGACAGAAACCTCGCTCTGTCACTGAGAGACAGTAACCTCGCTCTGTCACTGAGAGACAGTAACCTCGCTCTGTCACTGAGAGACAGAAACCTCGCTCTGCCACTGAGACAGAAACCTCGCTATGTCACTGAGAGACAGAAACCTCGCTCTGTCACTGAGACAGAAACCTCGCTCTGTCACTGGGAGACAGAAACCTCGCTCTGTCACTGAGGCAGATACCTCGCTCTGTCACTGAGTCAAAAACCTCGCTCTGTCACTGAGACAGAAACCTCGCTCTGTGACTGAGAGACAGAAACCTCGCTCTGTCACTGAGAGACAGAAACCTCGCTCTGTCACTGAGAGACAGAAACCTCGCTCTGTCACTGAGACAGAAACCTCACTCTGTCACTGAGAGACAGAAACCTCGCTCTGTCACTGAGAGACAGAAACCTCGCTCTGTCACTGAGAGACAGAAACCTCGCTTTGTCACTGAGAGACAGAAACTTCGTTCTGTCACTGAGACAGAAACCTCGCTCTGTCACTGAGAGAAAGAAAGTTCGCTCTGTCACTGAGAGACAGAAACCTCGCTCTGTCACTTGGAGACAGAAACCTCGCTCTGTCACTGAGACAAAAACCTCGCTTTGTCACTGAGACAGAGACCTCGCTTTGTCACTGAGACAGAAACCTCGCTCTGTCACTGAGACAGCAACCTCGCTTTGTCACTGAGACAGAAACCTCGCCCTGTCACTGAGAGAGATACCTCGCTCTGTCACTGAGACAGAAACCTCGCTTTGTCACTGAGACAGAAACCTCGCTCTGTCACTGAGACAGCAACCTCGCTTTGTCACTGAGAGACAGAAACCTCGCTCTGTCACTGAGAGACAGAAACCTCGCTCTGTCACTGAGAGACAGAAACCTCGTTCTGTCACTGAGACAGATACCTCGCTCTGTCACTGAGAGACAGAAACCTCGCTCTGTCACTGAGAGACAGAAACCTCGCTCTGTCACTGAGAGACAGAAACCTCGCTCTGTCACTGAGAGACAGAAACCTCGCTCTGTCACCTAGACAGAAACCTCGCTCTGTCACTGAGACAGAAACCTCGCTCTGTCACTGAGAGACAGAAACCTCGCTCTGACACTGAAAGACAGAAACCTCGCTCTGTCACTGAGAGACAGAAACCTCACTCTGTCACTGAGAGACAGAAACCTCGCTCTGTCACTGAGACAGAAACCTCGCTCTGTCACTGAGAGACAGAAACCTCGCTCTGTCACTGAGAGACAGAAACCTCGCTCTGTCACTGAGAGACAGAAACCTCGCTCTGTCACTGAGGCAGATACCTCGCTCTGTCACTGAGTCAAAAACCTCGCTCTGTCACTGAGACAGAAACCTAGCTCTGTCACTGAGAGACAGAAACATCGCTCTGTCACTGAGAGACAGAAACCTCGCTCTGTCACTGAGACAGATACCTCGCTCTGTCACTGAGTCAAAAACCTCGCTCTGTCACTGAGACAGAAACCTCGCTCTGTCACTGAGAGACAGAAACCTCGCTCTGTCACTGAGACAGAAACCTCGCTCTGTCACTGAGTGACAGAAACCTCGCTCTGTCACTGAGAGACAGAAACCTCGCTCTGTCACTGAGACAGAAACCTCGCTCTGTCACTGAGAGACAGAAACCTCGCTCTGTCACTGAGACAGAAACCTCGCTCTGTCACTGAGACAGAAACTTTGCTCTGTCACTGAGAGACAGAAACCTCGCTCTGTCACTGAGTGACAGAAACCTCGCTCTGTCACTGGGAGACAGAAACCTCGCTCTGTCACTGAGACAGAAACCTCGCTCTGTCACTGAGTGAAAAACCTCGCTCTGTCACTGAGACAGAAACCTCGCTCTGTCAATGAGACAGAAACCTCGCTATGTCACTGAGAGACAGAAACCTCGCTTTGTCACTGAGACAGAAACCTCGCTCTGTCACTGACACAGAAACCTCGCTCTGTCACTGAGAGACAGAAACCTCGCTCTGTCACTGAGACAGAAACCTCGCTCTGTCACTGAGAGACAGAAAACTCGCTCTGTCACCTAGACAGAAACCTCGCTCTGTCATTGAGACAGAAACCTCGCTCTGTCACTGAGAGACAGAAACCTCGCTCTGTCACTGAGAGACAGAAACCTCGCTCTGTCACTGAGACAGAAACCTCGCTCTGTCACTGAGACAGAAACCTCGCTCTGTCACTGAGACAGAAACCTCGCTCTGTCACTGAGACAGAAACCTCGCTCTGTCAATGAGACAGAAACCTCGCTATGTCATTGAGAGACAGAAACCTCGCTTTGTCACTGAGACAGAAACCTCGCTCTGTCACTGAGACAGAAACCTCGCTCTGTCACTGAGAGACAGAAACCTCGCTCTGACACTGAAAGACAGAAACCTCGCTCTGTCACTGAGAGACAGAAACCTCGCTCTGTCACTGAGAGACAGAAACCTCGCTCTGTCACTGAGACAGAAACCTCGCTCTGTCACTGAGAGACAGAAACCTCGCTCTGTCACTGAGAGACAGAAACCTCGCTCTGTCACTGAGGCAGATACCTCGCTCTGTCACTGAGTCAAAAACCTCGCTCTGTCACTGAGACAGAAACCTAGCTCTGTCACTGAGAGACAGAAACATCGCTCTGTCACTGAGAGACAGAAACCTCGCTCTGTCACTGAGACAGATACCTCGCTCTGTCACTGAGTCAAAAACCTCGCTCTGTCACTGAGACAGAAACCTCGCTCTGTCACTGAGAGACAGAAACCTCGCTCTGTCACTGAGACAGAAACCTCGCTCTGTCACTGAGTGACAGAAACCTCGCTCTGTCACTGAGAGACAGAAACCTCGCTCTGTCACTGAGAGACAGAAACCTCGCTCTGTCACTGAGAGACAGAAACCTCGCTCTGTCACTGAGACAGAAACCTCGCTCTGTCACTGAGACAGAAACTTCGCTCTGTCACTGAGAGACAGAAACCTCGCTCTGTCACTGAGTGACAGAAACCTCGCTCTGTCACTGGGAGACAGAAACCTCGCTCTGTCACTGAGACAGAAACCTCGCTCTGTCACTGAGTGAAAAACCACGCTCTGTCAGAGACAGAAACCTCGCTCTGTCATTGAGACAGAAACCTCGCTCTGTCACTGAGAGACAGAAACCTCGCTCTGTCACTGAGAGACAGAAACCTCGCTCTGTCACTGAGAGACAGAAACCTCGCTCTGTCACTGAGACAAAAACCTCGCTTTGTCACTGAGACAGAAACCTCGCTTTGTCACTGAGACAGAAACCTCACTCTGTCACTGAGACAGCAACCTCGCTTTGTCACTGAGACAGAAACCTCGCTCTGTCACTGAGACAGATACCTCGCTCTGTCACTGTGAGACAGAAAAATCGCTCTGTCACTGAGAGACAGAAACCTCGCTCTGTCACTGAGACACAGAAACCTCGCTCTGTCACTGAGAGACAGAAACCTCGCTCTGTCACTGAGACAGAAACCTCGCTCTGTCACTGAGAGACAGAAACCTCGCTCTGTCACTGAGACAGAAACCTCGCTCTGTCACTGAGACAGAAACCTCGCTCTGTCAATGAGACAGAAACCTCGCTATGTCACTGAGAGACAGAAACCTCGCTTTGTCACTGAGACAGAAACCTCGCTCTGTCACTGAGACAGAAACCTCGCTCTGTCACTGAGAGACAGAAACCTCGCTCTGTCACTGAGACAGAAACCTCGCTCTGTCACTGAGAGACAGAAAACTCGCTCTGTCACCTAGACAGAAACCTCGCTCTGTCACTGAGACAGAAACTTCGCTCTGTCACTGAGAGACAGAAACCTCGCTCTGTCACTGAGTGACAGAAACCTCGCTCTGTCACTGAGAGACAGAAACCTCGCTCTGTCACTGAGACAGAAACCTCGCTCTGTCACTGTGAGACAGAAACCTCGCTCTGTCACTGAGTCAAAAACCTCGTTCTGTCACTGAGACAGAAACCTCGCTCTGTCATTGAGACAGAAACCTCGCTCTGTCACTGAGAGACAGAAACCTAGCTCTGTCACTGAGAGACAGAAACCTCGCTCTGTCACTGAGAGACAGAAACCTCGCTCTGTCACTGAGAGACAGAAACCTCGCTCTGTCACTGAGAGACGGAAACCTCGCTCTGTCACTGAGAGACAGAAACTTCGCTCTGTCACTGAGAGAAAGAAAGCTCGCTCTGTCACTGAGAGACAGAAACCTCGCTCTGTCACTTGGAGACAGAAACCTCACTCTGTCACTGAGACAAAAACCTTGCTTTGTCACTGAGACAGAAACCTCGCTTCGTCACTGAGACAGAAACCTCGCCCTGTCACTGAGAGACAGAAACCTCGCTCTGTCACTGACAGACAGAAACCTCGCTCTGTCATTGAGACAGAAACCTCGCTCTGTCACTGAGAGACAGAAACCTCGCTCTGTCACTGAGACAAAAACCTCGCTTTGTCACTGAGACAGAAACCTCGCTTTGTCACTGAGACAGAAACCTCGCTCTGTCACTGAGACAGCAACCTCGCTCTGTCACTGAGACAGAAACCTCGCTCTGTCACTGAGACAGAAACCTCGCTCTGTCACTGAGACAGAAACCTCGCTCTGTCAATGAGACAGAAACCTCGCTATGTCACTGAGAGACAGAAACCTCGCTTTGTCACTGAGACAGAAACCTCGCTCTGTCACTGAGACAGAAACCTCGCTCTGTCACTGAGAGACAGAAACCTCGCTCTGTCACTGAGACAGAAACCTCGCTCTGTCACTGAGAGACAGAAAACTCGCTCTGTCACCTGGACAGAAACCTCGCTCTGTCACTGAGACAGAAACTTCGCTCGGTCACTGAGAGACAGAAACCTCGCTCTGTCACTGAGTGACAGAAACCTCGCTCTGTCACTGAGAGACAGAAACCTCGCTCTGTCACTGAGACAGAAACCTCGCTCTGTCACTGAGTCAAAAACCTCGTTCTGTCACTGAGACAGAAACCTTGCTCTGTCATTGAGACAGAAACCTCGCTCTGTCACTGAGAGACAGAAACCTAGCTCTGTCACTGAGAGACAGAAACCTCGCTCTGTCACTGAGAGACAGAAACCTCGCTCTGTCACTGAGAGACAGAAACCTCGCTCTGTCACTGAGAGACGGAAACCTCGCTCTGTCACTGAGAGACAGAAACTTCGCTCTGTCACTGAGACAGAAACCTCGCTCTGTCACTGAGAGAAAGAAAGCTCGCTCTGTCACTGAGAGACAGAAACCTCGCTCTGTCACTTGGAGACAGAAACCTCACTCTGTCACTGAGACAAAAACCTTGCTTTGTCACTGAGACAGAAACCTCGCCCTGTCACTGAGAGACAGAAACCTCGCTCTGTCACTGACAGACAGAAACCTCGCTCTGTCACTGAGAGACAGAAACCTCGCTCTGTCACTGAGAGACAGAAACCTCGCTCTGTCACTGAGAGACGGAAACCTCGCTCTGTCACTGAGAGACAGAAACTTCGCTCTGTCACTGAGACAGAAACCTCGCTCTGTCACTGAGAGAAAGAAAGCTCGCTCTGTCACTGAGAGACAGAAACCTCGCTCTGTCACTTGGAGACAGAAACCTCACTCTGTCACTGAGACAGAAACCTCGCTTCGTCACTGAGACAGAAACCTCGCCCTGTCACTGAGAGACAGAAACCTCGCTCTGTCACTGACAGACAGAAACCTCGCTCTGTCACTGAGACAGAAACCTCGCTCTGTCACTGAGAGACAGAAACCTCGCTCTGTCACTGAGACAGCAACCTCGCTTTGTCACTGAGACAGAAACCTCGCTCTGTCACTGAGACAGATACCTCGCTCTGTCACTGTGAGACAGAAACCTCGCTCTGTCACTGAGAGACAGAAACCTCGCTCTGTCACTGAGACACGGAAACCTCGCTCTGTCACTGAGACACGGAAACCTCGCTCGTTCAATGAGACAGAAACCTCGCTCTGTCACTGAGAGACAGAAACCTCGCTCTGTCACTGAGACAGAAACCTCGCTCTGTCACTGAGACAGAAACCTCGCTCTGTCAATGAGACAGAAACCTCGCTATGTCATTGAGAGACAGAAACCTCGCTTTGTCACTGAGACAGAAACCTCGCTCTGTCACTGAGACAGAAACCTCGCTCTGTCACTGAGAGACAGAAACCTCGCTCTGTCACTGAGACAGAAACCTCGCTCTGTCACTGAGAGACAGAAACCTCGCTCTGTCACTGAGACAGAAACCTCGCTCTGTCACTGAGACAGAAACTTCGATCTGTCACTGAGAGACAGAAACCTCGCTCTGTCACTGAGTGACATAAACCTCGCTCTGTCACTGGGAGACAGAAACCTCGCTCTGTCACTGAGAGACAGAAACCTCGCTCTGTCACTGAGAGACAGAAACCTCGCTCTGTCACTGAGAGACAGAAACCTCGCTCTGTCACTGAGAGACAGAAACCTCGCATTGTCACTGAGAGACAAAAACCTCGCTCTGTCACTGAGACAGAAACCTCGCTCTGTCACTGAGAGACAGAAACCTCGCTCTGTCACTGAGGGACAGAAACCTCGCTCTGTCACTGAGAGACAGAAACCTCGCTCTGTCACTGAGAGACAGAAACCTCGCTCTGTCACTGAGAGACAGAAACCACTCTCTGTAACTGAGAGACAGAAACCTCGCTCTGTCACTGAGAGACAGTAACCTCGCTCTGTCACTGAGAGACAGTAACCTCGCTCTGTCACTGAGAGACAGAAACCTCGCTCTGCCACTGAGACAGAAACCTCGCTATGTCACTGAGAGACAGAAACCTCGCTCTGTCACTGAGACAGAAACCTCGCTCTGTCACTGGGAGACAGAAACCTCGCTCTGTCACTGAGGCAGATACCTCGCTCTGTCACTGAGTCAAAAACCTCGCTCTGTCACTGAGACAGAAACCTCGCTCTGTGACTGAGAGACAGAAACCTCGCTCTGTCACTGAGAGACAGAAACCTCGCTCTGTCACTGAGAGACAGAAACCTCGCTCTGTCACTGAGACAGAAACCTCACTCTGTCACTGAGAGACAGAAACCTCGCTCTGTCACTGAGAGACAGAAACCTCGCTCTGTCACTGAGAGACAGAAACCTCGCTTTGTCACTGAGAGACAGAAACTTCGTTCTGTCACTGAGACAGAAACCTCGCTCTGTCACTGAGAGAAAGAAAGTTCGCTCTGTCACTGAGAGACAGAAACCTCGCTCTGTCACTTGGAGACAGAAACCTCGCTCTGTCACTGAGACAAAAACCTCGCTTTGTCACTGAGACAGAGACCTCGCTTTGTCACTGAGACAGAAACCTCGCTCTGTCACTGAGACAGCAACCTCGCTTTGTCACTGAGACAGAAACCTCGCCCTGTCACTGAGAGAGATACCTCGCTCTGTCACTGAGACAGAAACCTCGCTTTGTCACTGAGACAGAAACCTCGCTCTGTCACTGAGACAGCAACCTCGCTTTGTCACTGAGAGACAGAAACCTCGCTCTGTCACTGAGAGACAGAAACCTCGCTCTGTCACTGAGAGACAGAAACCTCGTTCTGTCACTGAGACAGATACCTCGCTCTGTCACTGAGAGACAGAAACCTCGCTCTGTCACTGAGAGACAGAAACCTCGCTCTGTCACTGAGAGACAGAAACCTCGCTCTGTCACTGAGAGACAGAAACCTCGCTCTGTCACCTAGACAGAAACCTCGCTCTGTCACTGAGACAGAAACCTCGCTCTGTCACTGAGAGACAGAAACCTCGCTCTGACACTGAAAGACAGAAACCTCGCTCTGTCACTGAGAGACAGAAACCTCACTCTGTCACTGAGAGACAGAAACCTCGCTCTGTCACTGAGACAGAAACCTCGCTCTGTCACTGAGAGACAGAAACCTCGCTCTGTCACTGAGAGACAGAAACCTCGCTCTGTCACTGAGAGACAGAAACCTCGCTCTGTCACTGAGGCAGATACCTCGCTCTGTCACTGAGTCAAAAACCTCGCTCTGTCACTGAGACAGAAACCTAGCTCTGTCACTGAGAGACAGAAACATCGCTCTGTCACTGAGAGACAGAAACCTCGCTCTGTCACTGAGACAGATACCTCGCTCTGTCACTGAGTCAAAAACCTCGCTCTGTCACTGAGACAGAAACCTCGCTCTGTCACTGAGAGACAGAAACCTCGCTCTGTCACTGAGACAGAAACCTCGCTCTGTCACTGAGTGACAGAAACCTCGCTCTGTCACTGAGAGACAGAAACCTCGCTCTGTCACTGAGACAGAAACCTCGCTCTGTCACTGAGAGACAGAAACCTCGCTCTGTCACTGAGACAGAAACCTCGCTCTGTCACTGAGACAGAAACTTTGCTCTGTCACTGAGAGACAGAAACCTCGCTCTGTCACTGAGTGACAGAAACCTCGCTCTGTCACTGGGAGACAGAAACCTCGCTCTGTCACTGAGACAGAAACCTCGCTCTGTCACTGAGTGAAAAACCTCGCTCTGTCACTGAGACAGAAACCTCGCTCTGTCAATGACACAGAAACCTCGCTATGTCACTGAGAGACAGAAACCTCGCTTTGTCACTGAGACAGAAACCTCGCTCTGTCACTGACACAGAAACCTCGCTCTGTCACTGAGAGACAGAAACCTCGCTCTGTCACTGAGACAGAAACCTCGCTCTGTCACTGAGAGACAGAAAACTCGCTCTGTCACCTAGACAGAAACCTCGCTCTGTCATTGAGACAGAAACCTCGCTCTGTCACTGAGAGACAGAAACCTCGCTCTGTCACTGAGAGACAGAAACCTCGCTCTGTCACTGAGACAGAAACCTCGCTCTGTCACTGAGACAGAAACCTCGCTCTGTCACTGAGACAGAAACCTCGCTCTGTCACTGAGACAGAAACCTCGCTCTGTCAATGAGACAGAAACCTCGCTATGTCATTGAGAGACAGAAACCTCGCTTTGTCACTGAGACAGAAACCTCGCTCTGTCACTGAGACAGAAACCTCGCTCTGTCACTGAGAGACAGAAACCTCGCTCTGACACTGAAAGACAGAAACCTCGCTCTGTCACTGAGAGACAGAAACCTCGCTCTGTCACTGAGAGACAGAAACCTCGCTCTGTCACTGAGACAGAAACCTCGCTCTGTCACTGAGAAACAGAAACCTCGCTCTGTCACTGAGAGACAGAAACCTCGCTCTGTCACTGAGGCAGATACCTCGCTCTGTCACTGAGTCAAAAACCTCGCTCTGTCACTGAGACAGAAACCTAGCTCTGTCACTGAGAGACAGAAACATCGCTCTGTCACTGAGAGACAGAAACCTCGCTCTGTCACTGAGACAGATACCTCGCTCTGTCACTGAGTCAAAAACCTCGCTCTGTCACTGAGACAGAAACCTCGCTCTGTCACTGAGAGACAGAAACCTCGCTCTGTCACTGAGACAGAAACCTCGCTCTGTCACTGAGTGACAGAAACCTCGCTCTGTCACTGAGAGACAGAAACCTCGCTCTGTCACTGAGAGACAGAAACCTCGCTCTGTCACTGAGAGACAGAAACCTCGCTCTGTCACTGAGACAGAAACCTCGCTCTGTCACTGAGACAGAAACTTCGCTCTGTCACTGAGAGACAGAAACCTCGCTCTGTCACTGAGTGACAGAAACCTCGCTCTGTCACTGGGAGACAGAAACCTCGCTCTGTCACTGAGACAGAAACCTCGCTCTGTCACTGAGTGAAAAACCACGCTCTGTCAGAGACAGAAACCTCGCTCTGTCATTGAGACAGAAACCTCGCTCTGTCACTGAGAGACAGAAACCTCGCTCTGTCACTGAGAGACAGAAACCTCGCTCTGTCACTGAGACAAAAACCTCGCTTTGTCACTGAGACAGAAACCTCGCTTTGTCACTGAGACAGAAACCTCACTCTGTCACTGAGACAGCAACCTCGCTTTGTCACTGAGACAGAAACCTCGCTCTGTCACTGAGACAGATACCTCGCTCTGTCACTGTGAGACAGAAAAATCGCTCTGTCACTGAGAGACAGAAACCTCGCTCTGTCACTGAGACACAGAAACCTCGCTCTGTCACTGAGAGACAGAAACCTCGCTCTGTCACTGAGACAGAAACCTCGCTCTGTCACTGAGAGACAGAAACCTCGCTCTATCACTGAGACAGAAACCTCGCTCTGTCACTGAGACAGAAACCTCGCTCTGTCAATGAGACAGAAACCTCGCTATGTCACTGAGAGACAGAAACCTCGCTTTGTCACTGAGACAGAAACCTCGCTCTGTCACTGAGACAGAAACCTCGCTCTGTCACTGAGAGACAGAAACCTCGCTCTGTCACTGAGACAGAAACCTCGCTCTGTCACTGAGAGACAGAAAACTCGCTCTGTCACCTAGACAGAAACCTCGCTCTGTCACTGAGACAGAAACTTCGCTCTGTCACTGAGAGACAGAAACCTCGCTCTGTCACTGAGTGACAGAAACCTCGCTCTGTCACTGAGAGACAGAAACCTCGCTCTGTCACTGAGACAGAAACCTCGCTCTGTCACTGTGAGACAGAAACCTCGCTCTGTCACTGAGTCAAAAACCTCGTTCTGTCACTGAGACAGAAACCTCGCTCTGTCACTGAGACAGAAACCTCGCTCTGTCACTGAGAGACAGAAACCTCGCTCTGTCACTGAGACAGAAACCTCGCTCTGTCACTGAGAGACAGAAAACTCGCTCTGTCACCTGGACAGAAACCTCGCTCTGTCACTGAGACAGAAACTTCGCTCTGTCACTGAGAGACAGAAACCTCGCTCTGTCACTGAGTGACAGAAACCTCGCTCTGTCACTGAGAGACAGAAACCTCGCTCTGTCACTGAGACAGAAACCTCGCTCTGTCACTGAGTCAAAAACCTCGTTCTGTCACTGAGACAGAAACCTTGCTCTGTCATTGAGACAGAAACCTCGCTCTGTCACTGAGAGACAGAAACCTAGCTCTGTCACTGAGAGACAGAAACCTCGCTCTGTCACTGAGAGACAGAAACCTCGCTCTGTCACTGAGAGACAGAAACCTCGCTCTGTCACTGAGAGACGGAAACCTCGCTCTGTCACTGAGAGACAGAAACTTCGCTCTGTCACTGAGACAGAAACCTCGCTCTGTCACTGAGAGAAAGAAAGCTCGCTCTGTCACTGAGAGACAGAAACCTCGCTCTGTCACTTGGAGACAGAAACCTCACTCTGTCACTGAGACAAAAACCTTGCTTTGTCACTGAGACAGAAACCTCGCCCTGTCACTGAGAGACAGAAACCTCGCTCTGTCACTGACAGACAGAAACCTCGCTCTGTCACTGAGAGACAGAAACCTCGCTCTGTCACTGAGAGACAGAAACCTCGCTCTGTCACTGAGAGACGGAAACCTCGCTCTGTCACTGAGAGACAGAAACTTCGCTCTGTCACTGAGACAGAAACCTCGCTCTGTCACTGAGAGAAAGAAAGCTCGCTCTGTCACTGAGAGACAGAAACCTCGCTCTGTCACTTGGAGACAGAAACCTCACTCTGTCACTGAGACAGAAACCTCGCTTCGTCACTGAGACAGAAACCTCGCCCTGTCACTGAGAGACAGAAACCTCGCTCTGTCACTGACAGACAGAAACCTCGCTCTGTCACTGAGACAGAAACCTCGCTCTGTCACTGAGAGACAGAAACCTCGCTCTGTCACTGAGACAGCAACCTCGCTTTGTCACTGAGACAGAAACCTCGCTCTGTCACTGAGACAGATACCTCGCTCTGTCACTGTGAGACAGAAACCTCGCTCTGTCACTGAGAGACAGAAACCTCGCTCTGTCACTGAGACACGGAAACCTCGCTCTGTCACTGAGACACGGAAACCTCGCTCGTTCAATGAGACAGAAACCTCGCTCTGTCACTGAGAGACAGAAACCTCGCTCTGTCACTGAGACAGAAACCTCGCTCTGTCACTGAGACAGAAACCTCGCTCTGTCAATGAGACAGAAACCTCGCTATGTCATTGAGAGACAGAAACCTCGCTTTGTCACTGAGACAGAAACCTCGCTCTGTCACTGAGACAGAAACCTCGCTCTGTCACTGAGAGACAGAAACCTCGCACTGTCACTGAGACAGAAACCTCGCTCTGTCACTGAGAGACAGAAACCTCGCTCTGTCACTGAGACAGAAACCTCGCTCTGTCACTGAGACAGAAACTTCGATCTGTCACTGAGAGACAGAAACCTCGCTCTGTCACTGAGTGACATAAACCTCGCTCTGTCACTGGGAGACAGAAACCTCGCTCTGTCACTGAGAGACAGAAACCTCGCTCTGTCACTGAGAGACAGAAACCTCGCTCTGTCACTGAGAGACAGAAACCTCGCTCTGTCACTGAGAGACAGAAACCTCGCATTGTCACTGAGAGACAAAAACCTCGCTCTGTCACTGAGACAGAAACCTCGCTCTGTCACTGAGAGACAGAAACCTCGCTCTGTCACTGAGGGACAGAAACCTCGCTCTGTCACTGAGAGACAGAAACCTCGCTCTGTCACTGAGAGACAGAAACCTCGCTCTGTCACTGAGAGACAGAAACCACTCTCTGTAACTGAGAGACAGAAACCTCGCTCTGTCACTGAGAGACAGTAACCTCGCTCTGTCACTGAGAGACAGTAACCTCGCTCTGTCACTGAGAGACAGAAACCTCGCTCTGCCACTGAGACAGAAACCTCGCTATGTCACTGAGAGACAGAAACCTCGCTCTGTCACTGAGACAGAAACCTCGCTCTGTCACTGGGAGACAGAAACCTCGCTCTGTCACTGAGGCAGATACCTCGCTCTGTCACTGAGTCAAAAACCTCGCTCTGTCACTGAGACAGAAACCTCGCTCTGTGACTGAGAGACAGAAACCTCGCTCTGTCACTGAGAGACAGAAACCTCGCTCTGTCACTGAGAGACAGAAACCTCGCTCTGTCACTGAGACAGAAACCTCACTCTGTCACTGAGAGACAGAAACCTCGCTCTGTCACTGAGAGACAGAAACCTCGCTCTGTCACTGAGAGACAGAAACCTCGCTTTGTCACTGAGAGACAGAAACTTCGTTCTGTCACTGAGACAGAAACCTCGCTCTGTCACTGAGAGAAAGAAAGTTCGCTCTGTCACTGAGAGACAGAAACCTCGCTCTGTCACTTGGAGACAGAAACCTCGCTCTGTCACTGAGACAAAAACCTCGCTTTGTCACTGAGACAGAGACCTCGCTTTGTCACTGAGACAGAAACCTCGCTCTGTCACTGAGACAGCAACCTCGCTTTGTCACTGAGACAGAAACCTCGCCCTGTCACTGAGAGAGATACCTCGCTCTGTCACTGAGACAGAAACCTCGCTTTGTCACTGAGACAGAAACCTCGCTCTGTCACTGAGACAGCAACCTCGCTTTGTCACTGAGAGACAGAAACCTCGCTCTGTCACTGAGAGACAGAAACCTCGCTCTGTCACTGAGAGACAGAAACCTCGTTCTGTCACTGAGACAGATACCTCGCTCTGTCACTGAGAGACAGAAACCTCGCTCTGTCACTGAGAGACAGAAACCTCGCTCTGTCACT